>NC_058520.1:200231262-200541173 GCF_904849725.1 Hordeum vulgare subsp. vulgare | reverse complement strand
GCCCGCGGCACCGTTGAAACCCTGTTTTAAATGTGTGCGTTAAACTTTCTCTGATTGGGTTGAGATTTGACGTGCGGTGTTATTTTAATGTAGCTAGGCCGCCTGTCGAATTTCGTCGCGATCGAAGTCCGTCTGGTACCCGAACGGTCGTCCGTAGCGGCACCTTATTCGGTCTACCGTCGGATGTTTGTCGGTGTTTTAAAATTCGTTGCCGCGCAGCCCGTTCTCCCTCTCGTCCTCAGATATCCCCTCTACACGGCCACGTACCCGTCCCTGCGTTCGGATTCCTTCGAATCCGACCCCGTGGTTGGATCCAGAACGCGATTCCGGTTAATCGAGCCCCTCTTTTCGCTATAAATACCCCTCCATCTTATTTTTAGTCAGCCCCCTCTCTCTCCCTCGAAATCCGTGCGCAGCTAACCCTAATCCTCCCGCAGCCTCCTCCCACCTCCTCCTCGCGCCGCCGGGCCCGAAACCGCTGCCTGCCGTGCTCCCGTGCCCCTTCAACCCGAGCCCCTCCTCTCGAGGCAGCAGCCTCGCTGCCAGCCCCGCTCTCGAGCGCCACTGCCGCCAGGTCGGGACGACGCCTCGACCTCTCCACCGCGGGATCTGCGCCTCCCTTGTGGGAGCTCCGCCACCAGCCGCAGCAAGCAGCAGCTCACGCCGCCACCGTTCGTCGCGCCGCCATGGGAGTCTGCTACCACCGCCTCTCCTGCGCCAGATCCAGGCCGCCGCCTGCGCCAGATCCAGGCCGCGCCGCCCCGCCTGCTCGCCTCCCGCGCCGCCCCGCCTGCTAGTCGTTGCACCACCACTCGTCGCCGGAGAACCTGCCCTGAGAACCCGTGCTGCGCTGATTCCCTATCGAGATCGGGGTTTCTCGCGGCTGCATTTGACCGCATCCCGTGGGCCGCAGCAGGCCAGGGACCGAGCCGCCCGACCAGCCCGCATGGCCAACCGCTTCGGCTAGCCTCGGCTCCTCCAGCGGCCGCCATTGGGCCCGCGACCGGCCCAGCGACCAGCTCCACGCGAGCTCCCCTGCTCCAGCAGGCCACCGAGGCCACTCCACCAAATCTCCGAGCCGGCCCAAGTGGCCTTGCCCAGGTGACAAACCCCCCTGTTGAATCACTCTATTCCTCGCCCAGACGTATAGTTTGCCATGTTGCGCCCTAGTTCGGCACATTAGGTAATTTAGGATATTTCGGAATTTATTTAAAATTCCAGAAATAGACGAATATTATTTTTCACGTAGATTTTATTCCGTAAGTCGGATCGCGACGTGTAGCATATGTATTTTGTGTAGTTTTACGCGTAGATTACGTTTGTGCACCTTGCATATTTGTTCGATTTAGTGTAGCTTGCCAAATGCATTGTTTACCGTGCTGTTCCAATAGGATAGACGCCCGTATTTTTTTTCGCGCAAGACCGGATAGATCGTATGCCGTAGTAGAAATTTCCATGTTTTAGGGACCATTGTCACATGAATTTTAGAGGGGTCATTTGTATTTTTGCGTGTAGGGATTTGCCTCTAGTTTATTTTCCCGTATATAGGTTATTTTTCCCGCATTTATGTGTGGCTTTAATTTGTTGTGCAACCCCACATATTTTATATGTTTCCGGGGTAGAAAAATCCATGGGATTTTTCTATGCAATTAGTTTTAGCTTTTGAGTAAGTTAGATTGCGAGATATTTTGCCGTGATGCCCTTTTGTTTAATTCGTAGGATTTATTCCGTGCTTCGTTTAAAGGAGTTGTCAACTAGAGAGTTGTTCTTGGGTGTTTAGTATAGCCCCTGGTAATTTTGGTTGCAATAGAAATGCATGTTTAGGTGTTCTTTGCTAGCTCTCAAGTTGCTAGAAATAGTGCTGATTTGGAGGAGCTGAAATATTTCTAAGTCTGGAATCTGTTATATTTTGTTGCTGTCTTGTCTTGCTTGCATCTTGTGATCTGTACCTCTTTTGAGGTTGGTCCAATGGAGTTAGTTGTACCCCTTGTGTTTCTCTAGCATGCGGTAAATTTTCATGCCTTTCGTAGTCCTGTAGATATAGGTTTTGCAGCTGTCAATATTGCTTCAGATCAAAAACTGCACTTTCATGAGGTGTAATTTTCACTAAGTCTGAAATAGTGTGTGGGATGCCATTTTGTGACTTCTTTTCCTAGTGTTCCTTGCTGCCATGCTAGTTGTTGTTAGTTGTTTGTAGTAGTGCTTCTTTCCCTCTTCCGAGTCATGCCTTGCTTGAGTTAATCGAAGTAGTGTAGCCCGTAGTTGTGGGGTGTAGAAGATGCTATGTGGCTGTTTTTGGCAGGTTGTAGTGATTTTTTTGTTTTGCTCGTAGATGTGGATCCGTAGCTCCGTTGTAATCGTGTCCTACATGAAACTAGCTTAGAATCTCATGTAGTTTCATTTTCTCTTGCTGGTTGCATGTGTTGACGTGCTCGTAGCCGCCGTTGCACACATATTGCATTCATGCCATCATATCTTGCGGTGCTTGTATCTTTTGATCCGCAGCTCCGTTGGAGATGTTCTTTATGTGTAGATTGCTTGCTTTGACGCGTAGAATCACGTGAACCTATTTGTTTTGCTGTTTAACAACTAATTAAATGCATTAGTTCAGATCTGGACAGAATTGTAAATTAACATGTGAGGTCGTCTCGGAGGTGCTATATGTCATTTCCGACCTCATTTAAAATGCCTAGATAGGTAGATTAATTACACTTCACCTTTTGCCATGTTTAGTCACATTTAATATTGCCGTGTATTTAATCGGGATATAACTAAATAAATTAACGTGGAGTTTCGTCAATATGCAACTCGTTGCATATTGAACTTCACTTAATGTGTAGTGTTTGATTGTGTGAATTGTCATGCCGTAACTTGCATATATTTAGCTGCTCATGCTTCATATGTGTTGTGCATCGTGTGGTGAATTTCGTGTGCTGATTTGTGTTTCCGGTTTGCTTCGTCTCGACAGAGTTCTACAGCGTGTCGGATTGTGAGGACCCGTTCGACTACGTCGGTTCGTCTGCTTCACGGAGGCATTCTTCTTCCAAGCGGGATCTCAGGCAAGATGATCATTTTCTTAGATACCATTACAATCATTGCCATGCTAGTTTTACCGTTGCTATAGTTTATGTCTCGTTGCCTACCACATGTTAAATATGAGCCTCTCAACAATGCCATGAAAACCATCAACCTGTTCAACCTAGCAAACCACTGATTGGCTATGATACTGCTTGCTTAACCCTCTTGTTAGCGTTGCTAGTTGCAGGTGCCGTTGCTTCCATGTGAAACATGGGTTCCTTGTTATATCACCATATTAAATGCTATTTAATTTAATGCACCTATATACTTGGTAAAAGGTGGAAGGCTCGGCCTTTCTAGCCTGGTGTTTTGTTCCACCTTTGCCCACTTAGTTTCCGGCTACCGGTGTTATGTCCATAAATGAGCGCTCCTAACACGATCGGGGTAGTTATGGGGACCCCCTTGATAATTCGTTTTAGATTAAAGCTGGTCTGGCAAGGCCCAACTTTGGTTCTACATTTGCCTAACAACCTAATAATAATGCATAGGGACCCGCCGGCACCCGCGGACTAATTTAATCAACCCCCGGGCGAGTGCTCCTCATGAGTGTTGGTCCACCCACCTAGCAGTCGGCGGTGCCACCACGGGGCAACTCGAGGTTTGGTTCCCGTCCACTTTGCATAAACGGTGTATCCTGAGAACGAGATACGCGGCTCCTATCGGGTTCGTCGACACACCGGGTGGCCTTGCTGGATTAGTTTTACCTTTGGCGAGATATCTTGTGCATCGGGATTCCGGTGATGCTTTGGGTAATCTCAGAGTTGAGGTTTTCCACTAGGGAATCCGACGAGATCGCGAGCTTCGTGATTGAGGATTTCTATGCGGCTTGTGGTAATTTGTGATGGACTAGTTGGAGCACCCCTGCAGGGTTAAATCTTTCGGAAAGCCGTGCCCGCGGTTATGTGGCAACTTGGAAACTTTGTTTAACACTGGTTCTAGATAACTTGAAGTTAACTTAATTAAAATATGCCAACTGTGTGCGTAACCGTGACTGTCTCTTTCGTGAGTTCCTTCTCCGATCGAGGACACGGTGGGGTTATGTGTGACGTAGGTAGGTGTTCAGGATCATTCATTTGATCATCAGTAGTTCACGTCCGTTATGCGTAGATCTTCCCCCTCTTATTTCTTGTACTCGTAAGTTAGCCACCAAATAAATGCTTAGCCGCTGCTGCAACCTCACCACTTAACCATGCCTCACCCATTAAGCTTTGCTAGTCTTGATACCTTTGGAAATGAGATTGCTGAGTCCCCTGTGGCTCATAGATTACTACAACACCAGTTGCATGTACAGATAAAGGTTATTTGACGCGAGCACGTTGATTGTTCATTTGGAGTTGCGTCTTCTTCTTCTTCTTCATCGATCTAGGATGGGTTCCAGGCCGGCAGCCTAGGATAGCAAGGATGGACGTCGTTCTTTCTTTTCTCGTTTGTTTTCGTCCGTAGTCTGACCCTGCTCTTACTCTTGATGATTATGTGATGTACTGATGTGACTCTGATGTAGCTTGTGGCAAGTGTAAGCCAACTCTTTATATATCTCTTCTTTTCAGTACATGTACTTGTAACGATATCCATTCTTGTGACACGACGAGATGCGCTTCTATCCCTGACGAGGCCCTCGTGCCAAATTGAGGATAGGGTCGCATCTTGGGCGTGACAAGTTGGTATCAGAGCAGTACCGACCTAGGAGCCCCCTTGATTGATCGAACTTGGCCGAGTCGAGTCTAGTGAAAAAGCTATTGGAGTCTTAGTTATATATCGGAGAGCAGGATTATTTTTTCTCCTCTTCTATGCTGTGGTGAGGAATCTTGACGTAATATTTTAATTCTATTCCTCTTCTCACTCAAATTTTTTTTAGGATCACGAGGATATGTTTGAGATCTATGTCATGCCGATGTGACGGAGTTCTGTCTTGGTGCCTCCTATCTGACTTGATTTTCTTCCGGGGAGTTGAGCTCCAGGGGATTCTCGAGCACATCGTTATCATTCAGATTTCTTAGTATCTCAGAACGAAGGATGTTCGTAATTGCTTTAATACTAGTAGTGGCGAGATAACCCCG
Source organism: Hordeum vulgare subsp. vulgare (assembly GCF_904849725.1). NCBI lineage: Eukaryota > Viridiplantae > Streptophyta > Magnoliopsida > Poales > Poaceae > Hordeum > Hordeum vulgare. Next base: position 200,536,038 of record NC_058520.1, on the reverse strand, counting down.
ATGTCCCCAGTACTGGTGCAGATTGTTCGGGAGTACTGCCATACTTTGTATCGTTGTGATCATGAGGGTCTGTTGTAGATGAAGGTCCGAGATTCTGGTTGTGTGTTGACGGATGTGATACAGGTGACGGGTTAGTATAGGAGTTGTGTGATTATTACTCCTTGTATCCGTGTACCAGATTGCATGACCAGACAATTCGGGAATTCATAGGTGGGAATTCAAGTAGTTGCTTATAGGACAATCTTCCAACTAATACATGATGTTAGGTTGGGGTTCGACATCTAGTGGATTCGTTTGTTGACGGTCGACTTACAGCAGTACACGTTGTGTCTTAAAGAGTCCTTGTAGCTTGCTATGACTCGGGGACGCTTCGTATGTCGGGTGCACTACCTTGCACTTGATGGCTACTGTAAAATCGAGCCCGTGCGATCCTATCCACGAAAATATCGGACGAAATCTTCCTCATGAGTTTGTTCTGGCTAGTTTCATAAGCCTCACCCTTTGTTTTGTTGGAATGTGGTAATTCGTGTTGCTTCGATGTCAAGTGGTGATTTCAGATCTTTCGTAATCTGTGTTCTCATATTTTTTATGTGAGAATGCAAATCCTTTTGCTTAATCAATTCTCTTGTTAATTCTTGTCAACCGGAGTCGTCATGTTAATTCTTTTCCAACCGGCGTGCTCCTCTACAAGTGTACTCCATCCTCTTTAATTTTGCAAGATTGTTCTCTCATTTCATCCGGAGTTCATCTCATCTGTCCCAAGTCGTCTTTGTTTTTCCCCGCCCTCCCGCCCTTTTTCTTCGATGATTGAATTTCATCCAAGCGCATTCATTTCATTGTGCTTCAGCTATCTTTTATTCCGTGTCCTATCCAGTGATTCATTGTGAAGATTCTTAGGAGCTTCATGTTCATCTTTATTCATTCTTGTCATCTTTTCCGGTGAATTCAATTTAGTTCTCTGTGTCATCATATCCTTTTCGTCCTTGTAATTCTTTCCCATGTTGGAAATTCTTATCCGTCTTCTTGTTATTCATTCCTCTCTTTTCTATCTAGAGTGTTTAAGATATTTCAGTAGTTTCTTGTTTTCAATTCTTTTAATTATTTCGAGGTGCTAACCTCATCTAGTTCTCTTATACCGGTGCAATATCTCTCTTCTAAGCAATCTTTTCTAACGGTGGTTCTTTGAGTGGGCCCATAACCCACAGTTTTTTCCCAGGATCTGTTATAGCTCTTTTAATCTACTCCCGGAGATCATTAATTCTTTTTAACTATGACGTAAGTATGAATTTCATCAGTCATATCCCTTCTCCAAGGCCTATTCGAATTAATTCTCATATTTGGCTCAACCATTCATTCTTCATTATTCCGGAGTGTCTCATCTATTCTTGGTGTTGTTTCTCATCATCATTCTCACCTGGCAATCCGAAGGAGCGTTTCTCTCAATCTTGGTCCATACTCTTGGAGATTCATCATTTAAGCTTTGTGGCATTATCTTATTTGTTCCAATCATGAGTAATCCCTTCCGTGCTATCCGGTGCTTCTCTGAGTTGTTTTTATTTCTCGATCCTCCGAAGGTCATCATTTTAGAAGATTCTTCGTTCTCAGCTTTCAGCTTTCATCCTCAATTCTTATCAATTCTTGTCTCTTCGTTCGTCTCTCGATTATCCGGTGTCTTGTTTAAGTTTTTATCTCAGGTGGTTCATGAGCTCTTCATTCGCATGTTTCTCCATTAATTCGTGGTGTTCCCATTGAATTGTGAATTCTTACCAGTGTTTCTTGCAACATTTCTTCTATTATGTGCTTTATTTATCTCTCTATCTCTTCAAGATTCTTTCAAGAGGAATAAGTTGTATGCTAAATCCGTTGCTTGTCATCAATTAAACTTGATGAAGGATAAGCATAACATAATTCTTATTCTTGTTCTTCCTTCTTCCAAGAGATTTCAATTCTTCTTCCGGAGTGGCTCATAATATCAATTCCTTTTTCTCAACTGTTATTATCTTTTCTTTTCCGGAGTTCCAAGTTTTATCAAGAATATCTTTGTGAAGCTTCATTTAAATCCTGGCAAGGTCATAATCTTATTCTTGTCTACCTTCATATCGTTGCATTGTTCATTTGTATACGGAGGTCTTTCTTGGTGGTTCATCATCATATCAATTCATTCTCAAAGTGTTCTTCAAGATTCTTGTTGCAGAACCTCAAGTATCCTTTCTCTTGCATTTATATGTGCAATTGTTCTTCCTTTATCCTTTGAGGTGGTATTGTAGCATTCTTGTTAGTGTAGGAGCCTCGAATAGATTTCCTTTCAAGAATGAGATAATTAAATCCACCATTCATTTGGTCATGAGATATTTTCAACCCGTGATTTCTTCTTTGAGCTATCTTGGTTTGGATGTCACCTAAAGCTTTTCCTATGGATTGTTGCTATCATGGTGCTTGTCATTAATCCAAGTTCTCAATGCATCCTCTTGGTGTAAGAGATTGTTCATATCTTGTTTCTCCCAATCAATCCTTGTTTCTTTAGTGGTTGGTTGTCACCTCATATATGTTGAGATGATCTTCTTAAGCCCACTACTATCTTGTTCCTTTCGTTGTTGTTTTCCAACAATTTCGTTCAATTTCTCTGCAAGGATGCTTGCCAAGTTCATTGGAGTTAGTAGTTGTCATTCTCTCTTCATTCTCTTCTTCCGTATGAGCTAGTTCCTATTCTTTTGTTCTAGAGGCATTGTGATGTTGCTCTTTTGGGTCAATCTTGTTGTTCTTTCAAGATCATGGTGTTCCCTTGTTCTATTTAGTTGTTTGATATGCATATTGTCTAATTCTCTCTTCTTATCGAATTTTTTGTCCCATTTTCCTACCGAAGTGCTGCCGAAATTTTCCGTGAATTCTTGCTTCCTTCTCATATCATTCCTCATCTCTTTGCTACCTTCAAGGATCGTTGTTTTCACTCGTTTGTCAAAGAAGAGACTAAGTTTTACCTCTTTTCCTTTCTCATCCTCTCCCCCTTTCATTCTTGGATCTCGGGGCGAGATCCTCTTGTAGTGTAGGAGAGTTGTGACAGCCCGATGCCGACGTTCCAGAAGATTCCCCTCTCTTTCCGTTTTCGTCGTGTGTCTAGTTATATTTGTCGCATCATCATCGCATCATGCGCATCATCAGCATTGCATCGACATCTCCGTTGCCGTCAGTTTTCAAAACTTGCATTCGTTAGGAGTCGCCGGTTCTCGTCGTTGTCCGCTCCGAGCCCGACCGCACTCGCACGCGCCCACGGCACCGTCGAAACCCTGTTTTAAAAGTGTGCGTTAAACTTTCTCTGATCGGGTTGAGATTTGACGTGCGGTGTTATTTTAATATAGCTAGGCCGCCTGTCGAATTTCGTCGCAATCGAAGTCCGTCTGGTACCCGAACGGTCGTCCGTAGCGGCACCGTATTCGGTCTACCGTCGGATGTTTGTCAGATGTTTGTCGGTGTTTTAAAATTCGTTGCCGTGCCGCCCGTTCTCCCTCTTGTCCCCGGATATCCCCTCTACACGGCCACGTACCCATCCCCGCGTTCGGAATCCTCCGAATCCGACCCCGCGGTTAGATCCGGAACGCGATTTTGGTTAACCGAGCCCCTCTTTTCTCTATAAATACCCCTCCATCTTATTTTTAGTCAGCCCCCTCTCTCTACCTCGAAATCCATGCGCAGCTAACCCTAATCCTCCCGCAGCCTCCTCCCACCTCCTCCTCGCACCGCCGGGCCTGCGAGCCCACGGCTGGCCGGCCGGGCCCGAAACCGCCGCCGCCGCCGCCTCCCGTGCTCCCGTGCCCCTGCAACCCGAGCCCCTCCTCTCGAGGCAGCAGCCTCGCTGCCAGCCCCGCTCTCGAGCGCCGCCGCCGCCAGGTCGGGACTCCGCCTCGACCGCTCCACCGCGGGATCTGCACCGCCCTTGCCGGAGCTCCGCCGCCAGCCGCAGCAAGCAGCAGCTCGCGCCACCACCGTTCGTCGCGCCGCCATGGGAGTCTGCTACCACCGCCTCGCCTGCGCCAGATCCAGGCCGCGCCGCGCTGCCCCGCATGCTCGCCTCCCGCGCCACCCTGCCTGCCAGTCGTTGCGCCGCCGCTCGCCGCCCGAGAACCTGCCCTGAGAGCCCGTGCTGCGCCGGTTCCCTATCGAGATCGGGGTTTCTCGCGGCTGCCGTTGACCGCATCCCGTGGGCCGCAACAGGCCAGGGACCGAGCCGCCCGACCAGCCCGCATGGCCAACCGCTTCGGTTGGCCTCGGCTCCTCCAGCGGCCGCCATTGGGCACGCGACCGGCCGAGCGACCAGCTCCACGCGAGCTCCCCTGCTCCAGCAGGCCACCGAGGCCACTCCACCAAATCTCCGAGCCGGCCCAAGTGGCCTTGCCCAGGTGACAAACCCCCCTATTGAATCACTCTATTCCTCGCCCAGAAGTATAGTTTGCCATGTTGCGCCCTAGTTCGGCACATCAGGTAATTTAGGATATTTCGGAATTTATTTAAAATTCTAGAAATAGACGAATATTATTTTTCCCGTAGATTTTATTCCGTAAGTCGGATCGCGACGTGTAGCATAGGTATTTCGTGTAGTTTCACGCATAGATTATGTTTGTGCACCTTGCATATTTGTTCGTTTTAGTTTAGCGTGCCAAATGCATTGTTTAGCGTGCTGTTCCAATAGGATAGACGCCCGTATTTTTTTTCACGCAAGACCGGATAGATCGTATGCCGTAGTAGAAATGTCCATGTTTTAGGGACCATTGTCACATGAATTTTAGAGCGGTCATTTGTATTTTTGCATGTAGGGATTTGCCTCTAGTTTATTTTCCCGTATATAGGTTATTTTTCCCGCATTTATGTGTGGCTTTAATTTGTTGTGCAACCCCACATATTTTATATGTTTCCGGGGTAGAAAAATCCATGGGATTTTTCTGTGCAATTAGTTTTAGCTTTTGAGTAAGTTAGATCGCGAGATATTTTGCCGTGATGCCCTTTTGTTTAATTCGTAGGATTTATTCCGTGCTTCGTTTAAAGGAGTTGTCAACTAGAGAGTTGTTCTTGGGTGTTTAGTATAGCCCCTGGTAATTTTGGTTGCAATAGAAATGCATGTTTAGGTGTTCTTTGCTAGCTCTCAAGTTGCTAGAAATAGTGCTGATTTGGAGGAGCTGAAATATTTCTAAGTCTGGAATCTGTTATATTTTGTTGCTGTCTTGTCTTGCTTGCATCTTGTGATCTGTACCTCTTTTGAGGTTGGTCCAATGGAGTTAGTTGTACCCCTTGTGTTTCGCTAGCATGCTGTAAATTTTCATGCCTTTCGGAGTCCTGTAGATATAGGTTTTGCAGCTGTCAATATTGCTTCAGATCGAAAACTGCACTTTCATGAGGTGTAATTTTCACTAAGTCTGAAATAGTGTGTGGGATGCCATTTTGTGACTTCTTTTCCTAGTGTTCCTTGCTGCCATGCTAGTTGTTGTTAGTTGTTTGTAGTAGTGCTTCTTTCCCTCTTCCGAGTCATGCCTTGCTTGAGTTAATCGGAGTAGTGTAGCCCGTAGTTGTGGGGTGTAGAAGATGCAATGTGGCTGTTTTTGGCAGGTTGTAGTGATTTTTTTGTTTTGCTCGTAGATGTGGATCCGTAGCTCCGTTGTGATCGTGTCCTACATGAAACTAGCTTAGAATCTCGTGTAGTTTCATTTTCTCTTGCTGGTTGCATGTGTTGACGTGCTCGTAGCCGCCGTTGCACACATATTGCATTCATGCCATCATATCTTGCGGTGCTTGTATCTTTTGATCCGCAGCTCCGTTGGAGATGTTCTTTATGTGTAGATTGCTTGCCTTGACGCGTAGAATCACGTGAACCTATTTGTTTTGCTGTTTAACAACTAATTAAATGCATTAGTTCATATCTGGACAGAATTGTAAATTAACATGTGAGGTCGTCTCGGAGGTGCTATATGTCATTTCCGACCTCATTTAAAATGCCTAGATAGGTAGATTAATTACGCTTCACCTCTTGACATGTTTAGTCACATTTAATATTTCCGTGTATTTAATCGGGATATAACTAAATAAATTAACGTGGAGTTTCGTCAATATGCAACTCGTTGCATATTGAACTTCACTTAATGTGTAGTGTTTGATTGTGTGAATTGTCATGCCGTGACTTGCATATATTCAGCTGCTCATGCTTCATATGTGTTGTGCATCGTGTGGTGAATTTCGTGTGTTGATTTGTGTTTCCGGTTTGCTTCGTCTCGATAGAGTTCCGCAGCGTGTCGGATTGTGAGGACCCGTTTGACTACGTCGGTTCGGCTGCTTCACTGAGGCATTCTTCTTCCAAGCGGGATCTCAGGCAAGATGATCATTTCCCCAGATACCATTACTATCATTGCCATGCTAGTTTTACCGTTGCTATAGTTTATGTCTCGTTGCCTACCACATGTTAAATATGAGCCTCTCAACAATGCCATGAAAACCATCAACCTGTTCAACCTAGCAAACCACTGATTGGCTATGATACTGCTTGCTTAACCCTGTTGTTAGCGTTGCTAGTTGCAGGTGCGGTTGCTTCCATGTGAAACATGGGTTCCTTGTTATATCACCATATTAAATGCTATTTAATTTAATGCACCTATATACTTGGTAAAAGGTGGAAGGCTCGGCCTTTCTAGCCTGGTGTTTTGTTCCACCTTTGCCCACTTAGTTTCCGGCTACCGGTGTTATGTTCCATAAATGAGCGCTCCTAACACGATCGGGGTTGTTATGGGGCCCCCTTGATAATTCGTTTTATATTAAAGCTGGTCTGGCAAGGCCCAACTTTGGTTCTACATTTGCCTAACAACCTAATAATAATGCATAGGGACCCGCCGGCACCCGCGGACTAATTTAATCAACCCCCGGGCTAGTGCTCCTCATGAGTGTTGGTCCACCCACCCGCGGAATAATAATGAAGAAGCCCTCCAACTCCAAAGTCCCCTCCGGCAGGGCGCCGGGAAGGGTCTCCAGATGAGATCTCGCGGAAACGGAAGCTTGCGGCGGTGGAAAAGTATTTTCGAGGCTCTCCTGATTTTTTGCGGAATATTTGGGAATTTATAGGCCAAAGACCTAGGTAAGGGGGCGGCCAGGGAGGCCACAAGCCTGCCCACCGCTGCCTCCCCCTAGTGACGGAGTGGGGGCTTGTGGGCTCCCTGGAGCCCACCTGGACTTGCCCAAAGGCCCCCTAGTCTTCTTCCGTTCGGGAAAAAATCATTTCGGGGTTTTTCTTCCGTTTGGACTCCGTTCCAAAATCAGATCTGAAAAGAGTCAAAAACACAGAAAAATTAGGAACTGGCACTTGGCACTGAATTAATAAGTTAGTCCCAAAAAAGATATAAAAGGTACATAAAACAACCAAAGAAGACAAGAGAACAACGTGAAACCATAAAAAATTATAGATACATTTGAGACATATCAAGCATCCCCAAGCTTAACTCCTGCTCGTTCGCGAGTAGGGAAGTGATAAAGAATGAAGTTTTGATGCTTTCATGCTACCTAGCATAGGTGTCCTTTGTAATTCCTCTTATGTGAAGTGAATGTTCAGATCCATTAGATTCAAAACAATAGTTTGCTATTGACGTGGAAACAATAATAATTCAAGCAAACTAGCAAGGTAATCATGAACTTTCAAAATAACAAGGCCAAAAGAAAGTTATCCCTACAAAAGCATATAGTCTGGCTATGCGCTATCATCACTGTACAACGAATTTAAATCATGCACAACCCCGGTATTGGCCAAGTAATTGTTTCACACCTTTACTTTCTCAAACCTTTTCAACTCTCACGCAATACATGAGCGTGAGCCATGGTTATAGCACTATAGATGGTGTGGAATGTAGTGGAGGTTGCAAGACAAAAAGGAGAAGATAGTCACATTAACTAGGCATATCAATGAGCTGTGGAGATGCTCATCAATATATATCAATGTGAATGAGTAGGGATTCCCATAAAAATGATGCACTAGAGCTACGAGTATGTGAAAGCTCTTAAAGAAAACTTGTGGGTGTGCATCCAACTTGCTTGCTCACGAAGACCTAAGGCAATTTTGAGGAAGCCTATCATTGGAATATACAAGCCAAGTTATATAATGAAAATTTCCCACTAGCTATATGGTGGTGACAAAACAAGAGACTCTCAATCATGAAGATCATGGTGCTTAATATGCACAAGTGTGGAAAAAGTGGTAGCATTGTCCCTTCTCTCTTTTTCTCTCATTTTTTTAATTTATTTTGGTGGGCTCTTTGGCCTCTTTTTTTTATGGGATTCTTTGGCCTCTTTTATTTCCTCACATGGGACAATGCTCCATTAATGATGATGATCACACTTTCAACTCAAACTCAGAGTAGCGATGACCCTATATGGAATGCCTTCGGTAGTGTACCGTGGCAATGATCTAGCATGGCATAGACATCAATGAAAACATCATGCTAGCTATCTTACGATCATGCAATGGCAATGTAGACATGGTGGCACATGTCATGGTGGTAGTTGCATGGCAATATATCTTGTAATGACTTTGAAAAAGCCATAGTAGGTAGGTATGGTGGCTGTTTTGAGGGAGGCTAATGGTGGGGTTTGTGCACCGGTGAAACTTGCACGACACTAAGAAGATAATGATGGTGGAAGGTGGAAGTGCATCTAAACCATGGACTCAACATTAGTCATGAAGAACTCATATACTTGTTGCAAAAGTTTTATTAGTAATCAAAACAAAGCATTCAACGCATACTCCTAGGGGAAGGGTTGGTAGGTATAAACCATCGTGCGATCCCGACCGCCACGCAAAGGATGACAATCGATAGACTAATCATGCTCATATATCATCACATAGCGGTTCACCATACGTGCATGCTACGGGAATCACTAACTTCAACACAAGTATTTCTAGATTCACAACACCTTACTAGCATGACTTCAATATTACCATAACCACAACTCAAAACTAATTGAGATGAATCAAACTTCTCTAACTATTCAATGCACATGAAGGTGAAAGTTTTCGTATCCCTTTGGATAACTACCCCTTTTGAGACTACTTTCAAAGCATAGATCAACTACCAAGCCATGCACCGCTGTGCTCTAAAAGATATAAGTGAAGCACATAGAGAAAAAGTATCTAGCTCAAAAGATATAAGTGAAGCACATGTGAGCTGAATTGTCTACCAGAAGATATAAGTGAAGATCGACAAAATCACAGTGTGTGCATGTCTCTCTCTAGGTGTGCAGCAAGGATGATTGTGACACAACAAAAATAGAAGACTCCTATGATACAAGATGCTCCAAGCAAAAACACATAACATGTGGTGAATAAAAATATAGCCCCAAGTAACGTTACCGATGGATTGAAGACGAGAGAGGGGATGCCTTCCCGAGGCATCCCCAAGCTTAGGCTTTTACGGAATCCTTGAATCTCTTGGGGTGCCTTGGGAATCCCCAAGGTTGAGCTCTTGCCACTCTTTATCTCTTTGTCCATTAGAACCTCACCCAAAACTTGAAAACTTCACAACACGAAACTTAAACAGAAACTCGTGATAACATTAGTACAAGAAAGCAAACCACCACTTCCTTAGGTACTGTAGCAAACTTAAATTCTACTTGTGCTGATGTTGGGTTACTGTACTTTCAATCTTCCATGGCTAATACCCCCGATACTATCCATAGTTTCATCAAAATAAGCAACCAACACAACAAAAACAGAATCTGTTAACAACAGACCAGTCTGTAGCAATCTGTATATTTCGTATACCTCTGGTACTTCCAAAATTCTGAGAAATTACGACAGTCTGAAGAATTTGCGTAGAAATCAGAAGCAAAAAGAATCAACTCAAAAGCTCTTACATAAAAAAAATGAAAATTCTTTTCGTGAGCAGAAAGTTTTTGTCTTTTCCAGCATGACCAAACGATCATGCCCAAGACTAATTATAACGGTTTTGCTTGGCACAAACGCAAAAAGAAACACAAAAACACAATCATAACAGAATTTTGAAAGTGTGGAAAGAACAAAACATAAAGAAAAATGATAGATTTGTTGGGTTGCCTCCCAACAAGCGCTTTTGTTTAACGCCCTTAGCTAGGCGAAAGGTGATGGAATCATGTATAGTCAGCTTTGGTGCTCAAACCATACGTAGCCCTCATCATAGATTCATAAGGCAATCTTATTTCTTTCTAGGAAAGTGCTCCATGCCCTTATTTAAAGGAAATTGAAATTTAATATTCCCTTCCTTCATATCGATGATAGCACCAATAGTCCTTAGGAAAGGTCCACCAAGAATAATGGGACATGAAGGATTGCAATCTATGTCAAGTACAATGAAATCCACGGGTAAATAGTTCTTATTTGCAACAATAAGAACATCATCGATCCTCCCCATGGGTTTCTTGACAGTAGAATCCACAAGATGAAAATTAAGAGAACACTCTTCAATCTCATGAAAACTAAGAATATCACATAAAGACTTTGGAATCGCGGAAACACTAGCACCCAACTCACACAAAGCATTGCACTCGTAGTTTTTGATCTTGATTTTGATAGTAGGTTCCCACTCATCATGAAGTTTTCTAGGTATGGAGACTTCTAGTTCGAGCTTCTCTTCAAGAGATTTCATCATAGCATCTACGATATGCGCGGTAAAGGCTTTGCTTTGGCTATAAGCATGTGGAGAGTTTGCAATGGATTGCATCAAAGAAATGCATTCAAACAAGGATAAATTATAATAATTGAATTCCTTGAAATACAAAGTGGGAGTTTCATTACTACCCAAAATTTTGACTTCTTCTACTCCACTATCCACACCTTTATCATCAAGATAGGTGGACTCCGAATCATTGGGGCGTTTTTCAACCAAAGTGGATTCATATCCAGCCCCTCCATAAGTAGGTTTGACACGTGAAAACAAAGATTCAAGAGGAGACACACCAAGCACTTTAAGATCTTCCTGATTTGCATCACAAATTTCAGGTTTAGCTGCCATCTTATTGACTAAGGTAGCCTGCTTGTCAGAAATTTGGCCCACCAATTTTTCCAGGTGAGAAAACTGAGAACTAAGTGCAAGGAAATCATTGGCCATATCATCAACCTCTTTATTCAAACAGACCAAAAAGGAATTTTGCTCTTTTAATTCCCTACGGAAGTAACTATTTTGGTCAAATTGAGAAGACATGAAACTTTTGATATTAGTTTCAATCTCTTCCAATTTTCTGAAATAGTTTAGTTTGGCCATGAGGAAAGGTCTCTCATGAACAAACCTAAGAGCGGACAGGTGAAAGGGAACGACAAAGGCAAAAGAAAACGGCAAAGGCGTGAAGTGGGGGAGTGGAAAACGAGAGGCAACTGGCAAAAAAAGTAAATGCAAGAGAAGAGTTTGTGAAACCTACTTGGATAGATCTTGATTTCTCCTCCCCGGCAATGGCGCCAGAAATACTTCTGATGTTTGCTGTGTATCCCTGGCAATGGTGCCAGAAATACTTCTGCTACTGCAACAGAAGACCTTCCAACGGCGCCAGAAATAGGCACGTCGACGGGAGAATACTTGGCTTGATCTTTCTGCTGCGGCTACGCCTTAAGGGACTTCCTAGGCAAGTATGCAAAGTATTTCCCCCGTGGACTTGGAGCCTTGCGTTGGTGTTCCCTCGAAGCGGGAAGGGTGATGTAGCGTAGCGGTGGTAAGTATTTCCCTTAGTTTGAGAACCAAGGTATCAATCCGGTGGAGGAGTATCTCAAGATCCTGCACAAACACAAAAGCTTGCTCCCAATGCTATGAAGGGGTTGTCAATCCCTTATAGATTGTTTGCCAAGTGAGAACTGAAAGCAACAAAGTAACAAAGCAAAGTAAAAGCGGAGGTGTAAACGATGGATGTGAATAGACCCGGGGGCCGTAGTGTTTACTAGTGGCTTCTCTCATGAAAGCAAGTAGACGGTGGGTGAACAAATTACCGTCGAGCAATTGATAGAACCGCGCAAAGTCGTGACGATATCTATGCAATGATTATTTCTATAGGCATCACGTCCAAAACAAGCAGACCGATACTGTTTGCATCTACTACTATTACTCCACACGTCGACCGCTATCCAGCATGCATCTAGTGTATTAAGTCCATAAGAACAGAGTAACGCCTTAAGCAATATGACATGATGTAGAGGGGTAATCTCAAACCAATGATAAAAACCCCATCTTTTTACCCTTGATGGAAACTACTTGATGTGTGCCTTGATGCCCCTACTATCACTTGGAAAGGTCACCACATGGCAAAACCCAAAACCAAGCACTTCTCCCATTGCAAGAATCATAGATCTAGTTGGCCGAACAAAACCCAAGACTCGGAGAGACTTACAAGGATATCAAATCATGCATATAAGAAATCAGCAAAGACTCAAATATATATCATAGATAATCTGATCACAAATCCACAATTCATCGGATCTTGACAAACACACCGCCAAAGAAGATTACATCAGATAGATCTCCATGAAGATTATGGAGAATTTTGTATGGAAGATCCAAGAGAGAGAAGAAGCCATCTAGCTACTAACTACGGACCTGTAGGTCTGAAGTGAACTACTCACGAGTCATTGGAGGGGCGATGATGATGATGAAGAAGCCCTCCAACTCCAAAGTCCCCTCCGGCAGGGCGCCGAGAAGGGTCTCCAGATGAGATCTCGCGGAGAAGGAAGCTTGCGGCGGCGGAAAAGTATTTTCTAGGCTCCCCTGATTTTTTGCGGAATATTTGGGAATTTATAGGCCAAAGACCTAGGTCAGGGGGCGGCCAGGGAGGCCACAAGCCTGCTCACCACCGCCTCCCCCTTGTGGCGGAGTGGGGGCTTGTGGGCTCCCTAGAGCCCACCTGGCCTGGCCCAAAGGCCCCCTGGTCTTCTTTCGTTCGGGAAAATATCATTTCATGGTTTTTCTTCCGTTTGGACTCCGTTCCAAAATCAGATCTGAAAAGAGTCAAAAACACGGAAAAAACAGGAACTGATACTTGGCACTGAATTAATAAGTTAGTCCCAAAAAAGATATAAAAGGTACATAAAACAACCAAAGAACACAAGATAACAGGGTGAAACCATCAAAAATTATAGATACGTTTGAGACGTATCAATGCACAAATTGCTAGAGTTGCTGCTAGATGTGATGATACTTCTGAAACTGCTGATACTATTGAAGTAGAACCTGCTACTATGCCTGTTATGCCTGAGCGCTATGTTATGGAAGGAGAGACAGCTGAGGACTTTCTTGCGTGTAAGTATAGCTATGATGTTGAGAAACTACTGCGCAAGTGGGAAGAAAAATCCGGTAGTGTTTTTAGGGAACGAACCGTAGAACAAGCTGAGATTCTGTTGAATAACATCTTGTGCAATGAGAATGCTTGGACTATTCCCGAACCACCTCCTAAGCCAACTCCGAAGAAAAGAGGTATTCTATTCCTCAGTCCTGAAGATATGCAAGAAGCAAAGAAATCTATGCGACAGAAAGGCATTAAATCTGAATATGTCAAAAATCTACCACCTATCGAAGAGATCCATGGTCTCGATAACCTGATACAGGTAGTAGAAGTAAATTCTCTGTGTAGGTTTGATGAGAGTGATATTACTTTTGATAAACCTGCTAGCTTATGCATGGATGTTTTGATAACTTCGTTGCCAAACAACAAAGTTTCAATGATTATGTTAGCAGACAATTGGAACAGAATGCTCGTATGCTTAGTCATTTAAGTGCTTGGGTGGACAGAAATGTCAATGATCTTAAGCTTATGAGTAAACATGCCTCTATGGTTACTACTCAAGTAGAACAAGTACTTAAAGCTCAAAATGACTTGCTCAATGAGTTGAATGACAATTCTGTCGGAGTCATCACTAGAGGCGGTATAATGACACAGGAACCTTTGTATCCTGAGGGTCATCTGAAGAGAATTGAACAAGATCCTCAAGGAGTTAGGAGTGATGCACCTAGTCATCCTAGAAAGAAGAAGAAAGATGATAGGGATTTGCACGCTAGCAACCCTGTTGCTGCTACACCTGAGAGTCTAAACGATGTCTCTGTCTCTGATGCTGAAACACAATCTGGTGATGAACATGAGCCTAATGATAATATCAATAGTGATGTTCATGATGATGCTCAACCTAGCAATGATAAGGATGTGGATATTGAACTTGTTAATCTTGATAACCCACAGCCTAAAAATAAGAGATACAATAAGAATGACTTCGCTGCTAGGAAGCACGGTAAAGAAAGGGAACCATGGGTTCAGAAACCTATGCCCTTTCCTCCCAAACCATCCAAGAAAAAGGATGATGAGGATTTTGAGCGATTCTTTGAAATGATCAGACCTGTCTTTCTGCAAATGCGTTTGACAGATATGCTCAAAATGTCTCCGTATGCTAAGTACATGAAAGGTATTGTGACTAATAAGAGGAGGATACCTGAGGTTGAGATTTCCACCATGCTTGCTAATTATACCTTCAAGGGTGGAACTCCTAATAAACTAGGTGATCCCGGTGTGCCCACTATACCTTGCTCCATTAAAGGTAACTATGTGAGAACTGCTTTATGCGACCTTGGAGCTGGTGTTAGTGTTATGCCTCTCTCTCTTTATCGTAGACTTGAACTGGATAAGTTGACACTCACTGAAATCTCTCTGCAAATGGTCGACAAATCAACTGCTTACCCTATCGGCATTTGCGAGGATGTGCCTGTTGTGGTTGCTAACGTCACTATCTTAACATACTTTGTTATCTTGGATATTCCCGAGGACGATGCCATGGCGGTTATCCTCGGAAGAACCTTTTTAAACACCACATGGGCTGTTATAGATTGCACCAAAGGCAATGTCACCGTCCACGTCAACGGTAATGAGCATACGGTGCACTTTCCGAAGAAACAATATCGAGTACATTGCATCAATGCTATCGAAAAAACTTCATCAATTCTTATTGGGACCTTTGAATGCCCTATTCCTCGTGTCAAGATGAAGTATGATTTGCTTGCTGGGGAGATACACATCCTCATTGAGGTAACCTAGTGGCTGTTCGAAAATTCTCATTCTCTTTCGCGATTCGAAAAGTTTTGTCGAGGGGATTTGATCAACCCCATTGACGGATTTCTTTCAATGACCATGAGATGGATGAATCAAGGAGTCACAAACCTCTGTTCCAAGCTTTCACTTTAGGTTGCTTAGAAGAAAAATGATAGATTTAGTTTAGTTTTCCCTATTTTCTGTCTTAGCGTCCGGTAGAAAAATACCCCAAAAATAGAAGTTCTCCGAACGTCCTGAAAATCAAGTATGATTTTTTTGGAATTTTTGAAAAATTCTAAGACAAAGAGCTTGTCTGGGGGCTGCACCAGTGGGCCACAAGCCGTGATGGCGCGGGCACCCCCCTGGCCGCGCCACCCAGGCTTGTGGGGCCCACAGGCACCCCCTCCACTCATTCTTGCTCTCATCTGGTTCTCCTACCTCCAGAAAAAATTGTTTCCCAACTCAAACCCGTGTTCTTGCTCCTCTTGCTGGGATTTTCGATCTCTTTGCTCAAATCACCATTCTCCGAACTGTTTTGGGGAAATTACTCCTTGGTAAGTGACTCCTCCAATGGTCCAATTAGTTTTTGCTCTAGTGCCTTATACTCCGCGTATGTTTGCTGCCTTGGTGACCATGTTCTTGAGCTTTGCATACTAATTCTAGATGGTCCCAAGTAGTTTTGACGCGTAATATGGCATGTAGGCACTTGTTGGAGTAGTTGCTACGAGTTTTGTTGAGCCTTGTTCACTTTTCCTTAGACTCACTAAAAATTTCAGAAAAGGAAGATGTTCATGAGAAACTTTCATGGTGGTTCCTCAAGCAAGAGAGGTCCCCGTCTTGCGATTCGGGAGCCTGATCCTTACCAACCTAGGGACGCGCATGGACAACCATGTGAATGGCCTTCTGATGAATTTATGATTGAGGCAGGTTTCAAAGATGAGTTTGATGCACTTGTTCACAACGTGGGACTCGAAGAATTCATCTCCGATAAATGTGAACAGTATGTTGCTCTCACTGCCTGTTTTGTTCGTAGATTCAAATTTTCAGCTGTCCGTGAGACATCGGTACTGTTTGATCTCTATGATAAATCGTATACCATGGATTTAGAGGATTTCAATAGAATTTGCAAAATACCTATTTGGGGTAGCCTCAATGATCCTCCTAAATCTTCGGTTAGAGATTTTTGCTCTGGTATTACTGTTGGGGAAACTAGAGACATTACGCAAGCTACCATGGGGAGTATTCATTTTCGTGGCTTGTATTACTTTGCCCTCTTCATAGGCAGATGCATTAATGGCAAGATTGAGCATTGTCACGTCTGTGCATCCGACCTTAGTATCCTTAAGAGCGCAGTGATGGGTGACAAAAGCTTCAACATGGGAGCTATAATAGCAAGGAGGCCGAATAAGAATGCTAATGAAGGGGATTTCTTTGGTGGGATATATGCCACTCGCATAGCAAATTTTCTTGGAGTACTCATCCGCGAAGGAGATCCCTCACTCCATACAACTTTCCTTGACCGCGTCGCTTTGACACGGTACCATTTCCTTGAGAGGGATGATGAATCCCTCCTATACCATTTGATATTTAACCGGCAGCGTGTTTTTCATATTACCCTTCCTGCTCGTGCCTTCTTTGACTTTCACATAAAACGGAGATATTACATAGCCAAAGGAGAGGCAGATGAGTATGAGAGGGAGTCAAAGGCTGCTCGTCTCCGTGATGCACCTATTCAGGGAGTGGCTGCAGCGCTCCCGTATAACCCTCATTATGATTTTGGGTTTCACCAGGACCATGCATGGGAGTAGACCAACTTAGGCCAAAAGCCTAATCTTGGGGGAGTACATGTTTCTCATCGACTTTACATTCTTGCTTATGCTTTCACTTTGTTAGTCGGTGTTCACACTTTGCCACTGTATCATCCATGCTAGTTTATTTTCTTTTTCTTGTTTTCTTTTCGTGTGTCTGTCTAGTTTGAGAAAACCCAAAAAGATTTTCTTTTTCTTCTTTTGCTTGTTGGGAGCTTTCCCGTGTAGATAGTTTTCTTTTTCTTTGGGTCAAGGTAGAAGACCATGGTTACAATGTTTAGTGGCTCTTGCATGCATACCTGTTTAGATTTCAAAGAGCCATATTACTTTGTCTTCTCCTTTGTGTTTTCCTGCAGATTCCAGCGTAGTCCAATGCACGAGCACTCTTATTATTGTTCACATCATTCGGTCATGCAAGTGAAAGGCAATAATGATGATATATGATGAAGTGACTGAGCCTGGAAAAGATGGTATGAACTCGATCTATTTTGTTTTTGTAAATATGACTAGATCATTATGCCTGATTCAGCTTTGTTTTGAGAGAAACATGTTTCAAATGACAACTTAGAGATCATAGTTGCTTATGCCATGCTTACTTAGCTAGGAGTTTATAATGGTTTGTCTTGGATGCCCACATGAATGTTGAGATGACTATGATGTAGTATGATAGGATGGTATCCTCCTTTGAATGATTCAAGTAGCTTGACTTGGCGCATGTTCACGCATGTAGTTCAAACAAAATCACATAGCCTCTATGATATTCATGTTCATGGTGATGTATGTCCTACTCATGCTTGCATTCAGTGTTAGTTAATCTCAATGCATTTTGATGACTGTTGTCGCTCTCTAGTTGGTCGCTTCCCAGTATTTTGCTAGCCTTCACTTGTACTAAGCGGGAATACTGCTTGTGCATCCACTTCCATAAACCCAAAGTTGTGCCTTATGAGTCCACCATACCTACCTATGTGCGGTATCTACCTGCCGTTCCAAGTAAATTTGCATGTGCCACTCTCTAAACCTTCAAGAAATAATCGGTTTTGCATGCCCGAACCTCTCATGTTGTGACAGTGGGCTATTGGTATATTCCTTGCTAGGCGTGTTATCCTCGATATGTGTTTATTCACTATCATTCACGAGAAAGGGGCCGGTAATTGGAATTCCCAGTTCCATGCTCAAATCGAAAAGATAATTGCAAACAAAACTCCCCCAGGATTGATGTTGGTATGGACAGTACCCGAGGATTCGGCTAGCCGTGGAGTGTGATTGATTGGTGGTTGGGGGAGTCAAAACTTTACTTTTCTGTTTGGGAACCACCTATAGCATGTGTAGCGTCGAAGATGTTGAGAACTCTTAGTCATTGCATTGACAATGAAAGCATGCCACCCAAAATTATTATCTCTGTTTTAAAAGCTTGAGGTCTGGCACCTCTGCAAATCAATGCTTCCCTCTGCGAAGGGCCTGCCTATTTATGTTCCTGTTGAGTCATCCTCCTCTTATAAAAGCACCAATTAGAGAGCACCTGTGTCATTTTTATGCTTTGCTTTTAAATGTGTTGAGTATGATTGTGACTGGATCTTCATTGCCTTGAATTACAATGTTTAGTCAGCCCTTGGTCTTTGAAGGTGCTCTGCATTTATGTTTTGTGGTCTCAGAAAGATCTAGCGAGATACCATCTATTCGTACTGCTTCATGTTGTTTGATTGAAGTGTTGACATTTGATTCTTATTATTATTTGCTTGCTAGTTGATTATGCCATTGATATGAGTTTACACTGAGACCTAGATGTCATTTGCTTATGTGGTTTGCTTGTGATCTTGCTGAAATTCTGGTTATGAGTTAGACATAGTTGCAACAACAAGATCAAACAGAGTTCGTCAAAGTTTTTCTTTTGTCTCTTTCAATTTGTCAACTGAATTGCTTGAGGACAAGCAAGGCTTTAAGCTTGGGGGAGTTGATACGTCTTCGTCGTATCTACTTTTCCGAACTCTTTTTCCCTTGTTTTGGACTCTAATTTGCATGATTTGAATGGAACTAACCCCGAGTAACGCTATTTTCAACAGAATTGCCATGGTGTTGTTTTTGTGCAGAAATAAAAGTTCTCGGAATGTCCTGAAAATTTACGGAGAATTTTTCTGGAATAAATGAAAAATAGCTGCGCAAAGATCCACCAGAGGAGGTGTGCCAGTGGGCCACAAGCCCGTGGGTCGCGGCCACCCCCCTGACCGCGCCGTGAGGGCTTGTGGGTCCCACGTGGCACCACCGCCTCCAAACTCATCTCTATTTATTCCGTCTCGCGCGGAAAAAAATCATAGAGAAGGATTCATCGCGTTTTACGATACGGAGGCGCCGCCACCTCCTGTTCTTCATTTGGAGGGCAGATCTGGAGTCCGTTTTGGGCTCCGGAGAGGGGAAATCGTCGCCATCGTCATCATCAACCTTCCTCCATCGACAATTCCATGATGCTCTTCACCGTTCGTGAGTAATCTCATCGTAGGCTTGCTGGACGGTGATGAGTTGGATGAGATCTATCATGTAACCGAGTTAGTTTTGACGGGGATTGATCCCTAGTATCCACTATGTTCTGAGATTGATATTGCTACTACTTTGCCATGCTTAATGCTTGTCACTAGGGACCGAGTGCCATGATTTCAGATCTGAACCTATTATGTTGTCGCCAATATATGTGTGTTTTAGATCCTATCTTGCAAGCTGTAGTCACCTACTATGTGTTATGACCCGGCAACCCCGGAGTGACAATAGCCGGAACCACTCCCGAAGATGACCATAGTATGAGGAGTTCATGTATTCACCAAGTGTTAATGCGTTGGTCCGGTTCTTTATTAAAAGGAGAACCTTAATATCCCGTAGTTTCCATTAGGATCCCGCTGCCATGGGAGGGATGGACAATAGATGTCATGCAAGTTCTTTTCCCTAAGCAGGTATGACTACATAAGGAATACATGCCTACATTAGATTGACGAACGGGAGCTAGTTACATATCTCTCCGTGTTATAGCTGTTACATCATGAATCACATTCGGCATACTCATCCATCACTGATCCACTGCCTATGAGTCTTTTACTACTGGTCCTTGCTACGTTACTTTGTCGCTACTACTGTTGCTACTTCTGTTACTCTACTGCTACTGGTTATTGTTGTTACTTGCTGCTGTTGTTACTCTGCTGCTACTGTTACTACTGCTGTCACTACTGCTGTTACTTTGCTGCTACTTGTTGCAAGACTTTTCTGGAGCCGTTGCCAGGTAAGAATAGTTCCCCGTCAACGTGCTATTTACTGGCGCCATTGATACAACAAGTTAGGAATAGTCTGCCGTCAATAGATCTTTTTCTGGCACGGTTGCTATCATACCACTTTGCTGCTGATACTTTTCTTGCAGACACTAATCTTTCAGGTGTGGTTGAAATTGACAAACTCAACTGCTAATACTTGAGAATATTCTTTTGCTTCCCTTTGTGTCGAATCAATAAATTTGGGTTGAATACTCTACCTTCGAAAACTGTTGTGATCCCCTACACTTGTGGGTTATCAGTGTTCAGGATCATTCATTTGATCATCAGTTGTTCACGACCGCTATGCGTAGATCACCCCTCTCTTATTCTTGTACTCGTAAGTTAGCCACCTCAAATAAATGCTTAGTCGCTTACTACAGCCTCACCAGTTAACCTTACCTCACCAATTAAGCTTTGCTAATCTTGATACCTTTGGAGATAAAATTGCTGAGTCCCCTGTGGCTCACAGATTACTACGATACCAGTTGCAGGTACAGGTAAAGGGTTACTTGACGCGAGCGGGTTGATTGTTCATTTGGAGTTTCTTCTTCTTCATCATCGATCTAGGATGGGTTCCAGGCCGGCAGCATGGGATAGCAAGGACGGATGCCATTATTTTATCGTTTGTTTTTGTCCGTAGTCGGACCCTGCTCTTCTTCATGATGATTGTATGTATTGTACTGATGTGACTATGATGTAGCTTGTGGCAAATGTAAGCCAACTCTTTATACTCATCTTTTCACTACAAGTACTTGTAACAATATCCATTCTTGCAGAACGACGAGATAAGTTTCTATCCCTGCCGAGGCCCTCCCGCCAAAATAAGGATAGGACAGCATCTTGGGCATTACATAGGCGACGAGGGTGTAATGGGCGAAGCCGGGTGCAGCACGAGCGTGCTCGTGCACCTGGCGCATCGCCGTCCTAGCCTGGAGGTAGGCGACCTCCTCCGGGAGCATCGCACGGGTATAGACGACGAGATTGTCGCCGCTGTCCATGGCTACTGGCTAGGGCCTCCGACGAGGAAATAGATGGCCGAATCCCACCACATGCTTAGATTAGAAAAGGCCGACCGCGGTCGCTGATGCGTGGGCCCGAGGAGGGCGGCCGTCATAAATTATGTTAACCGCTGGTTTTGGGGCGGACACCGAGGGGCGTGCGCACGTTCGCTTCATGTCCGCGCTGATGCATTTCAGTCCCAAATTTGGGCCGGAAATGGGTCAGCACGGACGTGAAGCGAACGCGTTATGGCAATGGGTCGGGGCGTTGGGCCATCTGTTTTATCCGCGCGGCCTCAAACGGACGACGATTGACAAAATGGATCGCCCCATTCAAGTTGCTCTTACATATGTTCGTTTTTGTCTGATCTAAATTTAGGCCACAAATGCGTCTCGATGAACATAAACGGACGCTCTCGCTGCTTGCTTTCGTCCGCTTTGTTCGTTGACTAGCCCATAAATCACTAACCGTCTCTGCCTCCTCACTCGACGCGTATGCCCACCCTGATCACATCACCACAGCCGTCCCGCCCTGTTCTCCACCTCACGGTCAACACCACTAGATCTAGTCAATTATTAGGAGCCATAGGAAACAACAACATCAATGACAGCCCGACCATGGTGGATAGACGGTCATAGGGAAGGGGTGCAAGAGCTCGCTCCATCCACAAGTTAAACCGCAGTGCACGAGGGCGGAGGAGCTGAACATGGTGGTCTGGTGGCTGGCGGCTGGGGAGATTCGGGCAACGCGTGGTGAGCAAGCTGGGGGCACGCTCCGCAGGCGAGCAGCTAGAGGAGCTGGAAGGAACACGCAACCAACGGTGGCGGAGCAAGCTGGAACAGGTGCAACAGCGGCCGGACGAGCTCGGGGCGAGCGGGGAAGGGCGCCGCTGGTTGACGAGGCTGCTCGCGACGGCGGAGCCAAGGGCACAGGAGAGCGTGGCGTTGTAGAAGTACAATAACTCATTGTCGTTGGCGAGGCAGTACGGGTGCTTCTTGGCAGCTCGCCCAACAACATATGCTACATGGAGGAGAGCGCGACCTAGCAGCAAGGCAAGCAGCGTGGAATAGTATCCTTTGTGGATAGTAGCCATACAGAAACGCCGCTGGAATTTCTGATGTTTGAACATCGGATTGCTTTTGTCAAAGTAGTCCTTCCATAGAAGGAAATGGCCACTCTCTCGGTTGAGATTCAACGCCGGAACATGCCCTGGAATCGAGCCCCGGAACAACGTCTGTTGCCTATTAAGGTGGTCATGGACCGACACGACAAGCAGCATCTCCTCATCGTCGGATGAGGAATCGTCGGAGTCGCACACAACATTATGGAAAAAAGAACTCATTGGTGCAATCTATTCGTACCTTGAGGCAAACTATCGAATAACTTGTGAGCGTGGACGACGAAGCTGACCGGTGACAAAGGATTGGTGTCGGGGAAGCTGCGGTGACCCGCTTGCGATGCGGCCGATGGCGTGGGTAGGCGCTCGGGAGGTACGGGAGGAGGCGCCGGAACTGGGAGGCGACCGCAACGGGCTGGGGGCGAGGCGAGGGCTAGCTGTCGGCGCTGTCGGCACGGGTGGAGAACGACCAATGTGCCATCGAGTGGCGGGCCAGGGGATGGAGTACGCGCGCGTCGTCCGTGTCCACTTTGTGTCCGCGCCGACCCAAATCAGGATCAAAATTGGGCCGGAAATGGGTCCGCATGCGGATGAAAAGCGGACACCCGTCCGTTTGGGTCGGCGCGTTGGGCCGACTTTTATGTCCGCTCGGACCCAAATGAACGGCGGTGGACGAAAAGGGTTGCCCCATTGAAGTTGCTCGAAATTATCCAAATTTTTATAAACATGACTTTAGAAGGACCATGGATAAAATGAGTAAGTTAATTTATTGGGAGAAGATGATGTACACTTCAAGACGAAATCCTCTAAAGGCTTGTCGCACATTTCAAGGCATATTCAAATGATCAACATGTTATCCCTAGTAACAGCCGATATACTTGTAACCCTAGATACCAACGGTGCCTATAGAAGCCCAGGGGTTTTCTTTGTAGAAGCAAGACTTTCAAACTAGAACACATTCATACGATCTTGAGATATATCATCATGTACTTTATATTCCATCTGTAATCAATACAATACAAACATGACACAGGATTTTACCTCTTAGAGAGGATTTGAACCTCGGTAGATAATGTGTCCCCTTTGTTTCCTGTTATCATCATGCTGGCATCCCCAACTTAGGACCCCCTACTCGAGACCCGTCAGTTTTAGTACCAACATTAGGCTTCCACAGAAGGCAGTCCAGAGCGAACTCCACCAATGACTGGACCCCTCAAGGAGCATCTCAAAGGAATAACGATTTGATAATGAGTCTACCGAAGATATCAAGTTATGTTATCTCAACCTCCGACATGCTCAGGAGGTACTCATAGTTTGCTACACCAGGGTGTCTCATCTGCAATGATCTCTACAATAGGCCTACTTGAGCATCCAGAAGGAGCCCGAAGGGTCTAATAGGCAATCCTAAACCATCTTGGTCCCGAATTCTATTCTCGCTTTGACCAAGATCGCATCTCTCATATGGTAAAACTCTAGCCATCAGAGTGTATATAAGGGGAGGCTAGGGGGCTCTCGTTCCCATCTACTCCCTTGTAGAAGAACTCTTGTTAGCATCATACTCACCCCATTGTAGCCCCTTGCACATGGTATTCGACCATCAATAACACCGACAAAGCATGATGTAGGGTATTACTCCACAATGGAGTTCCGAACGTGGGTAAATTGCCCTTGTGACCTCCGATCTGTGACTTCCATCCATACAAGGTACCGTACTAAGGGTAATGATAGAAATCTGCATTGTCATGTGCATCCGCCCGACGTCGATAGTCACTGCCGCCTTCGTAGGAGCCTCGTCTTTCGAGTTCAACTCTAGGGACCTAAAAGGTTGGCCCACATTAATGTGCGCATGGTGGGAGGCGTGTGCGATGCCCCTCACAAGAACTACTTCCACCACGTACGAGAGGACATAGTTATTGCGGCAGTAGGTGAATATGCGAATTACCAGTTGGTTAGAAAACGACGACAGACCATAGGACAAGAGGCTCTGAAGGATAGGGTATTTGGTCATGGCCGAACGACTTTAAATAGCTGGGACAGACGAAGTAGTGACCTGGGATATGGGCAGTCGGAATTGGATTGCTGGGACTCATGCCAGGGTGATGGACGACAAATCAACCGGTGTGAATGCGGGTAGAAGGACGACTGTCATGTCCCTCTAAATATGCGGTGGTGTGTCATCCGAGGTTTTCCCTAAACTAGGGATGCTAATAATAAAATTGGAGGGAAATTGAAATTTGCTAAAATGCTTGTGAATGATTGCCTTTAGCCACAAGTGACTAGGAGCCGTTTAAGTTGTTTGATAATGTGTCTCAAATGAACTTTTGGAATTATTTAGAACCTTAAGTGTCATCTAGGGATTATTTATAAAACCACAGGTTGATCCACATAAATATGTGTGCCCTTGTGTGGATTCTTTTGAATTGGAAATAAATTTCCATAAAACAGTTATTTGAACCCTAGCATTTAAAGGAAACCTTGAAGTCTCTTGAAAATTCAAATATATCCGAAAGTCAAATAGAAAAATAAAATAAATTCTAAATAAATGGGCAATTAATATACTAAAAGGTGTGACAAGAAAGATAAATTTGATAATGTTCAGATAATAATGAGAACCCAATTTGAGAATGAGAATTAATATAAACAAGGGTATATTTATTTCACTAAGAACATTAATTACCACATGATTTAATAAATATTTAATCTTCTAGTAATAACCGAAAGTAAATTTGGAGCAAGTTTATTTTTTCATCCAACCAGAAATTCAAAGCAGAAGTAAAATGAGGAAAGAAAAAAAATAAAACAAATGAAAACCAAACACACCAAGCCTACAGCCCAACCGAGTGATGGCTCTATATTTTACGCATTTTTAGAGCTCATTTGTTGCATGTTCTCTTGTATCATGTCCCATTGAACCAAATAGTTGTCCATTATGTGTGATTATAGGTATTTACACTTTACCTTCTGAGCATTGCATGTTTACTATTTTATTTGGTTTTATTAGTTTTCCTTGTTTGCTCATGTCTATAGGTATTTTGGAGAAATCTAGGACCAATCACGATTAAAGGATCAAGGATGAGATTGATACAGAGTCAACTTAGGGTCAAACTTAGTCATTTCAAAGGTCGAAAGAAGTCTTCCTTTTCAAATGCTCCAAATCAAGATTTAAGACAAGAAATGTATCAACGTCGTTCATACGAATCGAACGAGCCGAGGAACACAAAATATTGTGTTCGTATGAAGATTCGACGACCATTTTACTTGAAGAGTACAAATCAAACGACGACATTCCAAAAGAGCACGCATGGTCGTTACGGCGGTAGTTAGACTTGCACAGAGGTGCGAAAGTTGGCCTTCTAGATGGGATTTTCACCGATTTCGTCTCGGTTTGATCCCACGTCATCCTTGACTCGTAAAGAGACATGGAGAGGATTTGGCTCATATTGAGCCCTTGGATGAAGCCCATCAAGAAAGGATACTAGGAAGGCTCCTTATATAGACCTTTACAACCCTAGCCGTTGTCATATCATGCTACATCACATCTCATTCATCCATAACACATCTCCATTGCTGCTCCACCACCTGAGAAGAAGGGATGACATCAAGGGAAGGAGGAGGCTCCACCACCATGAGCACCGGCCTTCGGGCCGGTGCCCTCGCACCGGCACCACGACCACCACCGGTGGCACCCCTATCTACATCACCTTTGTGGTGTCCACCATCGTCATCATCATCACCACCATGCCGCCATCATCACCACCATGCCTTCCCCCTTCACCATCTTGTAACTTGTCCGTAACCTTCATGTGTATGATTGCATTGTTGTACTGGTTCTTGAGGATATGGTTGAACCCTTTATGATAATTGTTGTGAACCAATATTCATGTTCATGATTCGGGTTAATAGCTTTGACAAATGTCGATAGGAGCGGTCACTCACATTTGTGCCTTGTGTCGTGAAGTATATTATTTTTGTTCTGAAAGGTTAGGGCATTGGGGTACTTCGAGGTGACAGTAAAAGCCTTTGATTCCTCGCCATCACAACTGATAGTAGAGTTATGGAGAACTCTTAGAGTGGCCGCGTCCAAGGGATAACCCTTAATTATCATGAGTTGTAATCCTATGGGGGAGACAATAATGGTGCTACGAAACCTATGTTAGTGTAGAACATGTATTTAACTCGACTCCGCCCACTTATGCATTTTACCAGTGAATAGAGGATTCGATAGTTCATATATGTGGTAGTGATTCCGGACCCTCGAGAATACCTTACTACTCGAGCGTCGCCCTTACTAACTTAGAGTCATTCGTGTTTTACCTTCTTGTTAGTAATTTAGTTAATTACACTTTTTATCTAGTTTCCCTAGCAACCTGTAGAATAGGATATTTCCAAACTCCGGTTTGGGTGTGTATGTAGCTGCATGAAGTGACAACATGGTTGAGGGATTGTGGTGCCTTTATATCAGCTCCGAGTGTGTTCGACACTTTACTTATCACGAAAGCGCTACAACACCCATGTGCACTTGCAGGACATCAAGCATTTTCTCGTGTTGTTGCAAGGGAGCGTAGCGCTTGGTCATAACTTACTCGCACGCAATTAGTTTATATTCTTTGGTCATATTATATTACTATTTTTCTTTAAACCCAAAAAATAAAAAAAATCTACTAATCATGTATTCAAAATTTCTCTCAATGAACATATGAAAAATGTGACGGGGCGGGGGGGGGGGGGGGGCAATAGAGACATAAGCCCACCATTTGCTATCAATGAAGACAAGATAGAAGAATGTCTCCAAAAATCAGAAATGTGGTTATTACAATATGCGATGAATATTCGATCACTTGTAATGTTGGTGAAACTAAAGGGCTTTTCACTAAGCAATTTAAGTAGAATTATGATCTTGTGCTAGCAACTTATAAGTGGTGATAAATGCAATTCTAGTATGGAAGTAATACAAGTGGTACTCTATATAGGTGCCCATGAGGTGTCACAATGAATAGGAGGGGCGGGCGCGAAATGTATTGTGCTTCATAGCACTTATGCACAATTGCATCTTATTAGTCTGTTTTGTATTAACAGTTTTTGCAAGAATGCTTTAGTGATTAACATGCCAGAGTGGGTAGCTACAGCTTTGGAGAAAATATGTCCTTTGCATGACTTGGATGAAAATGAAGAAACGACTGTGCCCCCTACCAATTCCATCTCTAGTGATGACTCATATGATGCTCAAATCCTCGATGAAAGTTCTTGAGAGGACTTTGATTGTCTTCATGAATTTACTGAAGTCATTCATAATGATGAGGTAGAGTTGCAATCTTCAAAGGATGAATCACCCGCTTCAACAGAAAATCATGAACTATAAAACCCATAATGATAGAAATTGAAAGGATTAACATGGTTCACTAGAGGGGGGGGGGTGAATAAGAAACTACCAATTTTTAGCTTTTCTTTAACAAATTAAGTTTAGCAACAAATAGGTTGCCTAGATATGCAACTAGGTGAGCATCCTATATGATGCTAACAACAACAATAACAATCAAGTAACAAATACAAAGTAAAGGTAAGAAGTAACCACAAGTGGAATCGATGAAGACGAGGACGTGTTACCGAAGTTCCTTCCCTTTGAGGGGAAGTACGTCTCTGTTGGAGTGTTGTGGAGGAACAATGCTCCCCAAGATGCCACTAAGGCCACCGTATTCTCCTCACGCGCTTACACAATGTGATATGTCGTGATTTCACTAGTGATGCACTTGAAGGCGGAAACCAAACCTTTACAAACAAGGTTGGAGCAATCTCCATAACTTAATTGGAGGCTCCCAACAACACCATGAAGCTTCACCACAATGGAGTATGGCTTTGAGGTGACCTCTTCCATCTAGGGTTCTCAAACACTCAAGAGTAAGAAGATCTACAAGGGATTAGTGGGGGGAATCAAATTTCTCTTGGTGGAAGTGTAGATCAAGGCGTGCTCCTCCAAACCCTAGAGCATCAACAAGATTCGATGACTAGGGAGAGAGATCTGGGAATGACCTTAGGAGAAATAATGGAGATTTTTGGGAAAGAGGTGTGTCCTCTTGAAGAATAAGACCCACTTATATAGTGGAAGAAAACCGACTATTTTGTGCTCGCAGGACGCTTGGGGTGAGCGGTACTTCTGCTTGCGCGAAAGTTCTGGGATCCTATACAGCTTACACAGTCAAAGGGGACAGTAGTGCCGCCGGAGCGGTACTACCGCTTCCTTGTCATCGGTAGTTCCTCTTAGCACTGCCGGAAGAGGGACTTCGCTAAATCAGAGGAGGGCAGTATGGTAGTACCGCGCGCAGTGATACTATTGTTGTTTACT
Organism: Hordeum vulgare subsp. vulgare; assembly: GCF_904849725.1. Lineage (NCBI taxonomy): Eukaryota > Viridiplantae > Streptophyta > Magnoliopsida > Poales > Poaceae > Hordeum > Hordeum vulgare. Next base: position 200,507,439 of record NC_058520.1, on the reverse strand, counting down.
GTTTCTCTAATTTAGCTCGAGCGAGGCACTTACCTAGGGAGCAAAAAATAGGCGGTAGTAGTCCGGAAGTGGAGGTCCGCAGTACCGCTCGAGCGGTACTACTTCCCTACCACTTCCACCCCAGCGGTACTACTGCCCTACGGTGGTACTACCGCTCTCGAGAGCGGTACTTCCGCTTTGGTGAAACTGAGGCTATCTGGGAGGGAACATGAGTTCCGAAGTGCTGGGAAGGGAAAGATGTGCAAGTGTGTACGTGATGATTCCACCCAACCTTTACAAATGTGGTCCCCCTCTTGATAGTACGAATTTTCCTGCGACTCAAGTCCACCAACACTCAATCGGCAAAAAATAATTGTACTCTCTTTTAACCACTGAGGGGAACAAAACCATCTTGTGCCACCTGTTAATCTCTGAAAGCTTAATGCACACGGTCAGTCCGCAAATGGCATTGTCATGAACCACCAAAACTACGTAGGGAAAATTATGCTCCTACAATCTCCCCCTTTTTGGTGGGTTGATGAAAACACGAGATTTTCTATTTAACATAAACAATGAGGCTTAAGAAAACCAAACATCTATAAAATAGAGACATGCTCCCCTAGATGTGTGCTCTATTTCAATATGCCTTTGGAATGCAAAGAGCACACACTAGGATCAAAAGTCCCCCTACATTTTATAAACATGGCCATATATTTGCAAACTTGCGGAATAAGATTTATGAGCATGTAAGAAAGCATAGGAAATATAATCTCACACACTAAATAATGTAGACACAATAGTAGGTAGCAAGGTAGAATATACCTTACACCAAAATTAAGCACTCACAAGTGTGGACACCAAAACCCAACGTAAACGAATAAACGATTCTTGAGAGAGTAAACACACAGATAAGGATAAAACACTCATGACTCAGCAAATCCAGCAAATCGCTAAACATTCTCTCCCCCTTTGGCATTGAGACGCCAAAAGGGGAACATAGGACTAAGATGATCCAAAGTGACGGTGAGCTCGTGATAGCCATCAATCCTCCTCATCGTCATCCTCCTCATCAGAAGCAACAGATACATTCTCCTCTGACTTATCCCATAGATATTTCATCTTGATCCACTCCTCCTTGTCAATGATCATGTCCTTGGACTTGCTATGAGCATCCAGACCAATCTTCCTCATGATCATCTTGTCACGGCTGAGAGCCGTCTTGGCCTCCACATCTATCTTGTATTGACCCTTGACCTGGAAGCAGAGGAGGTTCTTCACCTTTGCTCTGTGCTTGGAAGCCCATGATGGTTCTGTCTCCGAAGGTGGAGCATAAGCATAATCTGGCTCTGGCTCGTCATAAAATTCAGTGAGGGTAATCTTAGGAACCGATGGAGGAATGCCCCAATTTTCTTTCACACGGAGATTTAGAATACCGTGATTCACAATGTTGTCAGTCTGAAGGGGATCATTAGGAAATGTAGCAGCCCAAGTATGCTCAGTCAGCTTAAAGAGATAGGGGCCTTAGATAGGCACATTCCTGTCAACCACAGTTGAACGAAGGTCCCTAGACATAATGTGGGAAACATCCAAAGTAGATTCTCTCCCCTTCTCCTTGTGCACATAAGCAACAAATTTAAAAGGTAAGAGTGAACCTGGTCCTTGTTCCCAATGCAAGGAAAAGTGTTGCGGAAGATATGATGCATAATATCCAGAAATGGAATGAGCTTAGTTCACGTACCCTTGGCAGTATGCACAACCCTGGAATAACAAACAAGCCTAGACTTGTGAATGGCCGCAAGTGCAGTGTGTGGCTCGAGGCCAATAGGCTCATCGAGGCCTCGATCAGCATATCTGAAAGAGCTCATGAAGGTCTTCCAGTTGTAGCGCAACACTTTGCTACCAGTCATCCATGCCAAGTTTCTATCCTCATCAGGGTAAACGTGAACAGTGGCATAGAATTGGGCCACAATCTCACTATCGAAATCCTTGTTGAAGTTGATGATGGGAAACATACTCCACCTGTGGAAAAGAGCACAAGCTTCAGCGAAGTAGTAAATGTGAGGACGACTGCCCATATACCGTGTGTCAATAGATTTGACGTACACATAGAAGTTCATCTTGTGCTTCATAACTCCCACATAAATGAGATGTTGTTCCGTGGTGTAGACGGGACAACCAGCAAGTGCCTCGTCTTGAGGACGGCGATATTGGTTGCGTTGAGGAAACTGAAGAAATCCTTGGCAGTCATGTCGTGAGGATCTTTGCGAGCCTTCTTCTTGCCTACAATAATCTTCATAGATTGCCGCTCGAGTTGAGCACTGGAACCAACCTCGACATCCTTAGACAAAAAAAGCCACTTGGAACCACCAGACGTTCTTGGATTGGTGCGGCAAGCTGGAGGAATGGAGCTACCATCACCTGGAACTCACAAAGAAGCAACGAAGGGAAAAGGTGGTGTAAAGCCATTGCATCAACCAAAGAAAAACAATATAAAAAGTAGGGGATGACACACAACCACACTGCACGAGCGGTAGTACCATGAGAGTGGTAGTACCGGTCGTACATGAGCAGTAGTGCCGCCCAAATCCCGGAGACACTTCTGCGGCAGGGATTCAGTAGTACCAGTGACGAAAAATTTGACACTTCCGATGACCATCAACTACCGTCTCTATATAGCGTCCATTTCACGTCCTACACATACCTATATTTCGCTAAAAAACATGGAAACCTCACGCATTTCCCTAGATCCAAGATTCAAAAACTAAAGCCAAAGAGAAAATGAAAGAGGGCAATACCGGTGTCATGTCATGAGGAAGAAGGGGGGAATAATCCCACCAGACAGAAATGCAAAGGACGACATGGAATGTGGGATCCGGAGCCGACCTCTCGTGGAGTTTTTTGTCGCGTGAGAGAGAGAGAGAACTCGAAGAGGGGAGGAGTGAATGGGTATGGGGGAGTTAAAACTCCCTGTGCCCACCACTTGAACTGTCCAGGAGTCCCCGAAGCGGTAGTAACAAGGGCTCGACTGTAGTACCGGCGAGACACATCGGTAGTATAGCTTGCAACCGAAAACAACCTAAGCAAAACGGAAAATAGGGCTTACACATAACATAGATAACACTTGAGATGGAGACACTCAAAAACATCCAAACAGGAAGAGACATTTCAAGTTTAAAGAGTCCAAGCACGAAGAAAAACGAACTTAGAGTGACACGACACACGAATAAGCTCCCAAAAGAAAATGCCTCACTAGGAGGGGGCGGTGGCTGAAGCCACCTATGTTTCAGCCTATTGGTATGGCACCGCGAATATTTTTATTTGACCAACTACTTTAGGGTAATCACCCCACAACCTTTTCTTTTATTCCAACTAACAAGAGGTTTATGTACATGACATGATTAGAATATACAAATGGGGGGGGGGGAGTGGGGGGGGTGTACTAACCTCATGGAGGTAAAAAGGAAATCCACTTGAGGAGTTCATCCTTAAATCTAGCCTTAATTCTATAAGCTAAAACGGAAAAATCATGAATGAAGTTTGACTTCCATCTGTTGAATCTGGGATGCTCATTGTTGAAAACCCTTGCATTTATGATGGTCCAGATATTCCAGCATGCAGTAAAAAGTACTTCAGAGAAGAAAGGATACTGGAGGTCTCTCCTAGCTGTTAGAGAAGTGTCCCACATGGAGTTGCCCTGCCATGAAATTTGAAGGTTGTTCCAAACCCTGGTGCTAAACATGAATTTAAAGAAGAGATGATCCCTGAACATGCACTGCAGAACGTGATGAAGACCATGAAGATACTGCCACTAGTCCAAGGAGGAAGCCCGCAACCAAGAATCCTCACGCGTCTTCCTCAACTGCCAAGAAGTGAAAGTCTTCAAGGGGCATTAGTCCTCAGTTTTGTCCCTTTTCGTCACTTGATGACAAAGGGGGAGAAATCTGAGAGTTAGTCTTCACGCGGGATATATTTTGGGGTTTATTAACTTTATTAAGTTACAAACTCTTGGTTCTTCTAATTTTTTTATGTAATGTGTTGTAACTTAAGCCCGATGGTACTCTGACGCTTTTGAACGTTTTTCTTCGCATGCTTATTCCTTAAAATATTAATGCACGCATGCTGAAATTCGTCAGATACCATTTGTTATCATGCATTCTCAATTTCTTCATATTTTATGTCATAAGTATGCATGATTTACAAGACTCACGGGGAGATCTCCATGATATAAATCATCAATGTGCATTTGCTGTGAAAAGGAAAATCCTCAAGATATGCACATCTTCAAGGGGAGTCTCTCTGTATCTTGATTTCAAATTCCTCAAACTGAGTATTTACACTTCATATTTTTATCCCCGTTGAAGACTTAACCTAATTGTCATCAACCACCAAAAAGGGGGAGATTGTAAGTGCATCTAGTGCCCCTTAGTGATTTTGGTGGTTTGAAGACTTATAGGTTAAGTATCTAATGTGTTCATGAGTGTACACATGATCTATAAGTCGCTCAGGAGTTTGAAATATTTGATGAATATCGACCCCTAAAAATGTATATCTTCCGCGAAAGAAATTGGTCTTCTGTTGAAGAATTGAATCGCGAAGAAATTGCGATGAAATTGATATTCCTCATGAAGATATTAAAGATGAGGAATTCGGTGTGTCCTGAAGAAAATCAATTCAAAAACTTTGAAGGGTGAAGATTTATTCTTTCTGTTTCGTTTTCTTCACTCATGAGTCATAGGAACACCGTACTGTTAAAGGGGGTCGAGGTAACACTTCGGAATGAATTTCCTCATGATGCTCAACCCAAGCCTAATCCTACCAAAAGCCTCAAGTGAGGAATATGAGAGACATGAGGACTCTCAAAGTTGAGGGTCCCGACCGTTGCCGCAATTCGCGCCACATCACCGATCTTATCCACACCAATAGTCATATTATTTAAGGGCGTTAATGTCAAATCATGTCGGGATGCTCCGAGAATATAAGTATCCTCCCCCACAACAATTAGCTGGTTGGCTGCACACAGTTGTCATAAGAGCGACCCAAATTCCTCACAGTCTTCGAGAGTAAATCATTAGTGAGGAAATACCCCAAACACCAAACCACAAACAAAAAACCAAGTGATTGAGCATCACTGAAGAATTTGTTCCTGTGTGGGACTGAAACCTTTTACCTTTGAGGACTATGCATCCTCGAGACGGTTAGGCGTCATGGTCTAGAGCAACCCAGCAGTCAATTGTGGATCGCCGCGTGACCAAGTTTGTGAGGGTTTGGATGTCTGCCCTGAAGACTTACTACGAGTGTTGGGCGAGGACTGTGTGTTCTAAGCTCAAGCAGAATACGGTAGGGACTGTGTGTCCCGGGACTATGTGTCTTTTGGTTTCAATACCAAGCCGCTCCAAACCAGACGTACAACTGTCACAACAGTTGGAACTGGGTCATCAACCATTGTCTTCACTGTGAAACGGGTTCTATTTCTTCAACTCTTTCAATTCCTCATATTGTGTGTTGAAGATTTTCATTGTCACTGTTTGAAGAATTTGCTGAAGACTTTCTCTGAAATTCCTCAACCCCAAATTCTTCACACGAGTTAATCCTCACCTGCTTTCTCTGTGCCTGCATACTGTGCAAACTGCTTTTCATATTCTTCATCTTGACAACTGCTGTAGTGATACTTTGCACCCCTGATCCTTTGCTGTTTCCACTGCAAGTTAGTCACGAGTGAGGAATTTCCTCAAAAGGAATTTCCTCAGTGATGAAATTCTAAAATTCTCCTATTCACCCCCCTCTAGTCGATATAATGCACTTTCAATTGGTATCAGAGCAAGGTACTCCCTTGTTCTGTGTGATTTTGGTTTAACCACCTGGAGTTTTAGTTATGTGGACTACAAGCATGATCAAGGTTACTACAGGATGTCCTACTTTCAAAGGAAAGGACTTTCCCTTCTGGAAGACCAAGATGCAGATGCATCTACAAGATATTGACAACGATCTCTGGTATATTGTGGAACATGGTGTCCCTCTCATCACTGCTACTGTCTTTGCCGCTGATGTGAAGAAATTCAAGCAACTTGATTCTCAATCGAAGAATATCATTTGTGGCCATCTAAGCAAAGGTCAGTATGGCAGAGTAAGTACTTTGGGCTCAACAAAACTAATCTAGGAAAGGTTGTCCAAAGTAAATGAAGGAGTATCAACTCAGCGTGACTCTTGTGTTGATGTTCTTCACAATCTCTTCATTCGCTTCAGGAGGCTTGACAATGAAAGCTGCCAAGATACCTTTGATCGCCTCACTAACATATCAAATGAACTGCAAGCACTTGGAGCTCAAGACATTACTGGCCATGAAGTTGTGAAGAAACTGCTAAGATCTTTGGATTCTTCATTTCATACTTTTGTTCTATTGATTCAAGAAAGACCAGACTACAAGATGCTTGATCCTGTTGATATACTCGAAAGACTCAATACTCATGCATTCCAACAAGAAGAAAGAGAGATCTATATGGACCAAGCTATTCTAGACCTCGTGCACTGAAGGCCAAATCAATTTCCTCATCTAAAGAAGAAGACTCGGATGGCAGCATTGGTGATCCTGAAGAATTTAGACAGGAGCTTGCAATGCTCGTGAAGAAATTCCAAAAGTTTACAAGACGTGGTCAGTTTGGTAAATCTTCAAGACGAGATATGAGGAAATCAGAATCTTCATCTGAGGACTACAAGAAAAGAACCTGCCACAAATGCAAGAAATCAGGCCACTACATTGCTGATTGTCCTCGTTGGGTGAAGGAATGAAAGAAAAAGAAATACAAGGATGAAAGTTCTGATGACTCAAAGAAAAAGAAGAAATCTTCAAAATCCTCATCCTCAAAGTCCTCATCGCACAAGAAGACTAGTTTCAGAAAGGCTCGGGCACTTATTGGCAAGGAAATGGATTCTGAGGCAAAATCCGAGGAATGTGATGAAGAGGAGGGTTCTGATGAAGAATCAGAATCTGGACAGGCTAGTCTTGCACTTGCAACCACATTCGTCAGCAAGTCAATCTTCAACCTTGAAGAAAATGATAACACCATCCACACTGATGACTATGCTGATGACTTCGCTCAAACCTATTGCTTCATGGCAAAAGGTTCAAAGGTACCGAATGATGCTTCCTCCTCTGATTCAAGTGACCGTGAACCTGATGATTATAAAAAACCCAGTTACAACAAACTTGCTATCATTGCTACTAAAAAACAAACTACCCTAAAAAAGCTTCAGAAACTGCTAGATAGAAGCGATGACCTGTTGAATGATGAAATGAATCTTACCCAAATCCTCACTGAAGATATGAAAAGTCTTTAGTCCAGATTTGATAATCTTCAAGATCGTCATGTCACACTGCTCGTTGATCATGAGAAACTTTCCTATGAATTTCTTCAAAGGAAACTTGATCTTGAGAAGATGAGGATTTCTCATGATGATCTTCGTATGGAAAATGATCCATTACTCGCTCAACAGATCAGTGCCGCTCATGCCGAATTCATTCCTCCATGTCTTAAATGCATCGAACGTGAAACTGCTAATTCTTCACCACAATCATCAAATGCTTATATTGCTACAAATTCCTCAACTGCTCCTGTGGTATCAAATTCCTCACTTGAGGAAACCACAAATGTTACTGATGAAAATGCAGGACTGAAGGAACTGTATGTGACAGGCATGTACAAAAGTCTCAAAGGGCACCAAACCCTTTGTGATGTGCTCAAAAAGCAGATTTTGAACAGGAACCCGAGGAAAGAAGGAATTGCCTTTGAGAGGAAATTGAATGCTGATGGATCATACTGGAAACCTGAGAAGTATCCCAAAACCTCATGGGTTTCTGCTAAAGGGCCTCCTGTTGATCCATCCAATCTAACTGGCTTTGCATGTGAATTATCCTATTCCTCACATGAGTCATTTGACTCCAACTACAAACTGTTCAAAACTCAATTTGGTGAAGTATTTGCTCGATATGTTGGAACTAAATGTAGGAATGGACCACCCCTAAGGAAAATCTGGGTCCCCAAAAGTTGCCTTGAAAATCTTCAGGTGAATGTCCTCATGACACCACCTGTGAAGAATTTGAACCCCAGATCAAATTCCTCATGAGGACCAAAGTCTTCAAGAGGATCAAAATCCTCAACTGGTCAAAAGATTACTCGTACCCGTGCTAATGCTTCTAACATGCAGGGAAATTACAAGGAATGTGAATATGAGCATTATTCTTCAAATCATTATGTTCATAAATCCTCAAAGAAATTCTCCGCATATTCATTTGAGTACTTTAACCCCCTAATGTTAAGAGAAGTGCATTAGCTTCAATGCCCCCTTTTTCATATGGTGCTCACAGGATGATGAATGCTTTACCACCCCTTCAGATGTGGGTAGTGAAGAAATTGAATTAATCACTTTTGTAGGTCAGGTCTCCAGATATAAATCATAATCTGAAGAATTTAGTGGAGACCTGAGGAAAATGCTTGATAGGACGCAAGCTAACATTGATGAAATGAAAAACATTTCACACGTCCTCATAATTATTGTTTATGATGAAATTCCTATCTGATGAAATTGATATCATATTCTTCAAGTCTGAAGCATATGAGATGGTAAGCTGTACTAATTCATCTGCAGGATGACAAACCCAAGAGCACTAAGTGGGTTCTTGATAGTGGCTGCACACATCACATGACTGGTGACAAAATCTTGCTGATGAATATGCCACTAACTCCATCACCCCTGAAGCAAATCACTTATGCTGACAAAGGTAAAAGCGAGGTATTGACACTTGGCAAAGTGGCTATTTCTAAGGAGAGGCACATGGACAAAGTGTTGCTTGTTGAAACCCTTGGGTTTAACCTCATGTCAGTCTCAATGCTTTGTGATCTTGATATGGTTGTTATCTTTGGAAAATATAGATGTGTTGACATCATGGAATCTGACAGATCCAAAGTCTTCGATGGTGTTAGAAGAGGGGATTTGTACATTGTTGATTTCTCTACAGGTCCTCAACCAGCCACATGCTTATTAGCAAAAACCTCAGAAGGGTGGCTATGGCATCGAAGACTGGGTCATGGAGGCATGAGGAATTTGCACACGCTTGCAAAGAAGTAGCATGTCATCGACATCGAATCAGTCAAATTCCTCAAGGATCACCTCTGCGGTGCTTGTGAGACAGAAAAAATGACCAGATCCAAACACCCCTCGAAGACTAGCATGACCACTACTCATCCATTTGAATTGCTTCACATGGATCTATTTGGACCTACTCATTATGCCACTCTAACAAATGCTGCATCTTTATATGGCTTTGTCATAGTTGATGATTATTCCAGATACACTTGGGTGCATATCATTCTGTATAAAACTGAAGTGCAGGAAGTCTTCAAACAATTTTCTTCAAGGGCCTCGACGAAACTCGGCGTCAAGATCAAAAAAATCAGGAGTGATAATGAAACATAATTCAAAAACATTGGTCTTCATAATTATCTTGATGAACTTGGTATTACTCATGAATTGTGTGTTGAAAGAAAGAACAGGACTCTGGTTGAGATGGCATGAACCATGCTTGAAGAATATCAGACTCCTCGTCATTTCTGGCCTGAAGCAATCAACACTGCTTGCCATATCATTAACATGGTATATCAAGAAAACCTCATATGAAGTCCTCACTGACTAGAACCCAATGTAAGTTATTTCAAAGTCTTCGGTGCAAAATGTTGGATTAGATATCCTCACCATAGATCAAAGTTTGCACCTAAGGCACATGAGGGTTACGGAAAGGACTCGCACACCTACAGAGTCTTGAACATCTATCACAACAAGGTTGTTGAAACTGTAGATGTGCGGTTCGATGAAACTAATGGTTCGCAAAGAGAGCAGTTGCCTCCTGATCCAGATAAGCTGTCTCCCGGGGAAGCAATAAAGCTCAAAGGTAGTGAAGACATTGTTCCTACTGAGGAAATTGCTGAAGAAATCATTCCCAACACTGATGAAAATGAACAAGATGTTCCTGAGGAAATTGCTCCAGAACCAATTCCTCAGCCTAGACGAAATCCTCAACCAGCTCTTCTCAGGATTCCAAATGAAGTAGAACTTGACAAAATCCGCGATGACATCAACGCGCTAGGTCCTCTCACTCGCTCAAAAGCTTCACACTTAGTTAACTTTTGTGGGCATTCTTATTTTGTATCTATCACAGGTTGAAGGAATTGATTTCGATGAAACTTTTGCACCTGTTGCTAGACTTGAAGCTATTAGAATACTACTTGCTTATGCTAATCATCATAGCATTATCTTATATCAAATGGATGTGAAAAGTGCATTCCTCAATGGTAAGCTTGAGGAAGAAGTATATGTTGCTCAGCCCCCAGGTTTTGAGGATCCAAAAAATCGAGACAAAGTCTTCAGACTCAAAAAGGCACTCTATGGTCTCAACCAAGCCCCTCGGGCATGGTACGATACATTGAAGGAATTCCTCATGAAGAAAGGCTTCAAACCTGGTTCACTCGATCCAACTCTTTTCACAAAATCCTAAGATAATGAACTATTTGTGTGCCAGATATATGTCGATGACATCATATTTGGCTGTACTGACAAATGTTACAGTGATGAATTTGCTTACATGATTAGTGAAGAATATCGGATGTCTATGATGGGGGAGCTGAAATTCTTCTTAGGTCTTCAAATTCGTCAACAGCGCAATGGGATCTTCATATCATAGGAGAAATACCTCAAGGATGTTCTGAGGAAATTCGACATGCATGAATGCAAATGCGCCAAGACTCCCATGCCTACCAACGACCACCTCTGCACTGACAAAAATGGTAAATAATTCGATCAACAGGTATATCGCTCCATGATTGGCTCTTTACTGTATTTGTGTGCATCTGGGCCAGATATAATGCTTAGTGTTTGCATGTGTGCATGTTTTCAAGCAAAACCGAAGGAATCACACCATAAGGTTGTGAAGCATATTCTTCGATACTTAGCTCACACACCAACACTAGGATTATGGTACCCCAAGGTCTCAAATCTTCATCTTGTGGGATATTCTGATTCTGACTATGCTAGTGACCATGTGGATCGCAAGTCAACTTCTGGCACATGTCATTTTCTCGGAAGATCATTAGTCTGCTGGTCCTCAAAGAAGCAGAACTGCGTTTCTCTCTCCACTGCCGAAGATGAGTATATTGCTGCTGGTTCATGCTGTGCTCAATTACTATGGATGAAGCAAACCCTCAAGGACTACGACATCAACATGAAGAATGTTCCTCTCTAATGCGACAATGCGAGTGCAATCAAGATTGCATACAACCCAGTACAACATTGTAAGTGCATCTAGTGCCCCTTAGTGATTTTGGTAGTTTGAAGACTTATAGGTTAAGTATCTAATGTGTTCTTGAGTGTACACATGATCTATAAGTTGCTAAGGAGTTTGAAATATTCGATGAATATCGACCCCTAAAAATGTATATCTTCGATTGAAGAAATTGGTCTGAAGCTGAAGAATTGAATCGCGAAGAATTTGCGATGAAATTGATATTCCTCATCAAGATATTGAAATTGAGGAATTCATTGTGTCCTGAAGAAAATCAATCTGAAGACTTTGAAGCATGCAGATTTATCCTTTCTCTTTTATTTTCTTCACACTTGAGTAATAGGAACACCGTACTATTAAAGGGGGTCGAGGTAACACATGGGAATGAATTTCCTCATGATGCTCAACCCAAGCCTAATCCTACCAAAAGCCTCAAGTGAGGAATATGAGAGACATGAGGACTCTCACAGTTGAGGGTCCCGACCGTTATCGATAACCACGCCACATCATTGATCTTATCCACACCAACGGTCATATTATTTAATGGCATTAATGTCAAATCATGTCGGGATGCTCCCAGGCTATAAATAGCCACCCCCACAACCATTAGCTGGTTGGCTGCTTGTTTAGAAACTGACACTTGTCATAAGAGCAACCCAAATTCCTGAGAGTCCTCGAGAGTAATTCATCAGTGAGGAAATACCCCAAACACCAAACCAAAAACCGAAACCAAGTGATTGAGCATCACTGAAGAAGTTGTTCGTGTGTGGGACTGAAGCCTTTTACCTTTGAGGACTGTGCATCCTCCACACGGTTAGGCGTCATGGTCTAGAGCAATCCATCAGTCAATTGTGGATCGGTTATAAATATGTCCCCATCTCCCTCGGTAAAATCTTCTTCGTTCCATCGTCCTCCTGCTACAACAAAGCTCCAAGCCCTAGCGCCACTGCTAGAAGTCTCGACGCTGGCGAAGAAGAGCTTGACTGCCTCGACCTCTCCGTCGTCGAAACCATGCCGGAACCGGACCATCTTCGTCCGCCGCCGCCGTAGCCGTCCTCTGCTGCCGAGTTAGGGCGCATTGGACTCGCTCCAAAAGAGCATCTACTGCTACCTCTTCTCTGTTCTTCGCGAGCGCCATCTAGGGTAAATAAAAACCCTATTTTTTAGCCAGTTTGATCTACTATTTTACCTTTGAGATGTGAAATCTGTTTTTCCTCAAGAATCCATAAGTTTCTTTTCCTCAAACACTGCCTATCACCCAACTATTGATGAACTTCACTAAGCATCTAAGATTTTCATGAGATTCCTCAGTTGTGCGAATTTTAGGATCTGTACAACTCTGGAATCCAAGAACAGTGTGCTTAGACGAATTCCTCAACTGTATTTTTTTTTCATTTCATCAAATCTGAGAACGCATATGACCTCTCCAAATTCCTCGCAACTATACTCTGTTCACAGGTACAAACATGTCAGCTGATGAATCTCTCGGTTCTCATCAAACTAACTCATTTGCAGCGTTTCTTGAAGAAAATCTGCAAGTCTCATCAGAATTCTGAAGAGTTCAATCTCATCAGCAAAAGCCTCAGCTGAAGAAAATGGAGGATGAAAGGAAGGAAAAGGGAGACAAGAAACTCGAGTAGAACACTGCCGCAGATATCCCTGAGGATATATACCTGGATTACTGCACCCCTGATGAACATGAATCTATGCCCAAGAGAAAGATCAGGCTTCAAAAGATAGAACGCCGATGGGCTAAGGAGTGGAAGGAGTACAAATTCGTTACTCCCAAATACGTGAAGAAATTCGCTCTGAAGCTTCCTGGCAAACGGGCTCCACTTGAGGATTGTCATGAAGCACACCCCTCAAGCCTCAAGATAATTGATGACTATCCTCAGGAAAAGTCCAAACACTTGTCAAAGATTCAGAAGCAAGCAGAAGCTGCTGTGAGGAAGTTCAATGAGGAATCTGATGCTGCTGCAACTGTCGCTACTTCCTGTGCAGCTGAGACTTCTGGTACGACGATTCCTCAACTGAAGTCTGTGCCACCAAAACCAAAGGCTTCAAAGCCTCAAGTGAAAACTGCACCAGCATCAGCACCAAAACCTTCAGCACCAAAACCCTCAGCTCCAAAGGCTTGAAAGCCTGAACAAAAGCTGATAGTGAAGCAACTGCCCACTGTCTCCAGCTCCTCAGTCCCATCTGCAACAAGCTCGGAGATAAAGTCTTCACCAACTCCTCTGAAGACTAAAGTGACTGCTGGGAGAGGAACAAGACCAAGACCAAGCAAAATCATCAAGGTCCCTTCTGCATCAGAAGGTAGTGATGAATTTGATGATGACACTCTGCAAGCCATCATCAGAAACAAGCAAGAGAGGGTAGCTCAAGCTTCTGGTAGCTCCATTCCTCTGGCCATGGACCCAAAAGTCCTCCTCGATTACATCAACATGTGGTATGAGGACCCCAAAACTCCACTTGATGATTTGAAGCTTCCCCCACACATCAGCCACATGGTGGCCACATTCATCAACGAGGCCAAGTGGAAGGAGCAGCAAGCCAAACAGGCCAAGGTTGCCAAGCTCAAAAAGGAGAAATTCCTCAGGCAGAATCTCCTCAACCTGACGCCTGATGCACTTGTGTCAACACAGGCTGAATTGGAGACTTTGACAGACAAGTACTCTAAGCTCTCTAACCGTCAAAGTATCAAAAGCAATTTCATCAAATTTGCCACTGAAGCTGTTGACAACTACAACAAGAAGGCTGCCCCTCCAGTACCAACTCCTCAGCCTCTCATTGAAGAACCAGCTAATGAAACTGCTCATGCTGAGGAAATCCCTCAAGGAAGTCGTGCTGATGAACCAGCTATTGAGGAAATCACCAAGGAAAATCCAGCTGATGACTGCGCTACAGCTGGTGAGACTGACCCTGCTCCAGCTGCTGCTTCTAAGCCAGATGATGACTCTGCTCCAGCTGGTGCTTCAAAGCCAGCTGATACCTCTGCATGAGCTGAGGAAATTGTCTCTGCTGAGAAAACACCTTCACCAAAAGCTTCAAAGGTGAAGAAAAAGACTTCGTCTGCATCAGACATGAAAAAGACCAGGGCTGCTGAAAAGGAAGCCAAGAAAAGAAAAGCTTCATCAGCAGAAGAATCCACTGAGGCCAAGCGCCTCAAAGCACTTGAAGAAAATGCTCCTCTGGATCCTGTGCCTCTAAACAACGCTCCATCATATGAGATGATCCCCTTCGCAAGCGAAGACCAGGAGCAAGGGGCAGATGAGGAAATTAAGGATGCTGAATCGGAGGAACATACTGATGAGGAAATTCGCATTGATGACAACCCTCGGCCCTCCATTCCTCATGAAGAAACTGCACAAGGATCAGCTGCACCAGCTGATGAATCTGGCTCCGTCACCAAGCAAGCTGAGGAAGAACAAAGTGAAAATCCTCAGCCTGATGAAATTCACATTCCTGAACAAAATCCTCAACCTGAGGATCAGGCTGACCCAACTCCTCCTCCTCCTGAGCAAAACGCTAAAGCTGAGCCTCAGGATGAACCAATTCCTCCTCCAGAGCAAAACCCCCAACAGGAAGCTCTGGTTGACGACATTCCTCAGCCTGAAGCTCAACCAGAGCATGTTCCTCAGCCTGAATCTCAAGCTGATGAAATTCCTCACCCTGAGGACCATGCTGAGGAAAATGCACCAAACCCAGACAATGCCTTTGTTGTCCTCAACCCAGAGTGTGCAATAGTTGTCTCCCCTCAAGTCCAGCCGCAAAATCTTCAGCCAATGCAGCATCAGCCGTTCTCCAAGCGGCCAAAGTTTCAAAAGGTGTCCTTCTTCAAAGAACGCATGTTCTTCATTGGAGAAAATCCCTATGACAAGCCTCACATCAGACATCTGAAGTTTTGGACAAGGACACGACTCAACTACTATGCCTCTGTGTTGTGTGGAAGAAACAAGATTTTCCAGCACAGGCATATTCCTCACGTTGTGCTTGAAGAAATACCATGCTTTGCTCCAGTCCTCAACGTCCTTTTTGAAGCTGGACTCCTCCCAATGTACTCGGATATCTGTGATTGGAATAGTGAGCTTATTCTTCAATTTTATGCAACTCTTCACATCTCAGGAGATCCAACAGACATCAACACATGGGTGCTAGACTGGACTACGCAAACCACACACTTCAAGGCTGCTGCCAATGAGCTACTGCATGAACTACCAGTATCAATTCCCTCAGAGCAGGCCGTGAAGCTTTATGATGATCGTGAGCTGCCTAACAAGCTGATGGATGTCCTCATGAAGCCTTTGGCTAAGGGGCAACCACCAAGAACAACCTTCCTGATCCATGAGCTCAAATATGAACCCAAGACGGTTTACAGAATCCTCTGCAGCGTTCTTGCACCAATCAAGGGCATGATGATGAAGAAGATGTCATAGGCATCATGAAGAATATCCTCTTCAACATCATACATGGTATTCCCATCAACATTCATGATTTCTTCTTGAGGACTTCGGCCGAGAATGCAATGTCTCCTTTTGACCACAAGATATATGCTCCATGGATCATGAGATTCATCAGAACAAGGTCAGGCATCAATTATCACACTGATTTCAACAACCATGTCGGTTATATGCCTCCTATAAGGGTCAACAAGAAGACTTTCGAGCGTGTTGAAGGAAAAGGCAAGTACGTCATTGATGAAGGCAGTCGGCCCCTTGATGGCCAGTTCAGAGAGCCCGAAGCTTATTCTTCATGGGATGACACTGAAACCCATCCTCCAAGTCATGTTGCTCCTTGAGTGATGAACACCAGAGAACTTCTTCTCAGTCTTCACTAGAAGGTGGATCGGAATCACAAGTGGGACAAACGCCAGTTCGGCACCATTGTGAAAACCGTCAATGAAACGCAGAATGCTGTGAAGCTTAACCATTATTATCTTCATGAGGTTTTTGATCGCACCTGGGCTACAGTGGCTCATCTGAAGACTCCAGCAGAACTTGAAGAATTGGAGTTTGTGCGGGACTTCGACTGGTCGTGGCCACCAAAGAAGAAATTCAGGCCAATTCCAGTTCCAGACCTTGAGGACAGTTCTTTTTCTTCATTCCGCACTGCCGAATCTGATGAAGAAAAACAAGACACTCCACCGGTCCAAGGAGGAAGTCTGCTCCCAAGAATCCTCACGCGTCTTCCTCAACTGCCAAGGAGTGAAAGTCTTCACGGGCGTTAGTCCTCAATTTGTCCCTTTTTGTCACTTGATGACAAAGGAGGAGAAACTTGAGAGTTAGTCTTCACGCGGGATATTTTGGGGGCTTATGAACTATATTTAAGTTACAAACTCTTGGCTCTCCTGAAGTGTTTTATGTAATAAGTTGTAACTTAAGCCCGATGGTACTCTGACGCTTTTGAACGTTTTTCTTTGCATGCTTATTCCTCAAAATCCTGTGGAAAGCAAAATCCTCAAGATATGCACATCTTCAAGGGGAGTCTCTCTGAATGTTGACTTCATATTCCTCAAATGAGTATTTACACTTCATAAGTTTATTCCCGTTGAAGACTTAACCTAATTGTCATCAACCACCAAAAAGGGCAAGATTATAAGTGCATCTAGTGCCCCTTAGTGATTTTGGTGGTTTGAAGACTTATAGGTTAAGTATCTAATGTGTTCTTGAGTGTACACAAGATCTATAAGTCGTTGAGGAGTTTGAAATATTCGATGAATATCGATCCCTAAAAATGTATATCTTCGGTTGAAGAAATTGGTCTGAAGCTGAAGAATTGAATCGCGAAGAATTTGCGATGAAATTGATATTCCTCATGAAGATATTGAAATTGAGGAATTCGGTGTGTCCTGAAAAAATCAATCTGAAGATTTTGAAGCATGAAGATTTATCCTTTCTATTTTATTTTCTTCACACTTGAGTAATAGGAACACCGTACTGTTAAAGGGGGTCGAGATAACACATTGGAATGAATTTCCTCATGATGCCCAACCCAAGCCTAATCCTACCAAAAGCCTCAAGTGAGGAATATGAGAGACATGAGGACTCTCACAGTTGAGGGTGCCGACCGTTATCGATAGCCACGCCACATCATTGGTCTTATCCACACCAATGGTCATATTATTTAAGGGCATTAATGTCAAATCATGTTGGGATTCTCCCACGCTATAAATAGCCGCCCCCCACAACCATTAGCTGGTTGGCTGCTCCGTTAGAAACTGACACTTGCCATAAGAGCAACCCAAATTCCTGAGAGTCCTCGACAGTAATTCATCAGTGAGGAAATACCCCAAACACCAAACCACAAACCGAAACCAAGTGATTGAGCATCACTGAAGAAGTTGTTCCTATGTGGGACTGAAGCCTTTTACCTTTAAGGACTGTGCATCCTCCAGACGGTTAGGCGTCATGGTCTAGAGCAATACAGCAGTCAATTGTGGATCGCCAGGTGACCAAGTTTGTGAGGGTTTGGAAGTCTGCCCTGAAGACTTACCACGAGTGTTGGGTGAGGACTGTGTGTTCTTAGCCCGAGGAGAATACGGTATGGACTGTGTGTCCCAGGACTGTGTGTCTTTTGGTTTCAATACCAAGCCGCTCCAAACCAGATGTACAACTGTCACATCAGTTGGAACTGGGTCATCAACCACTGTCTTCACTGTGAAACGGGTTCTATTTCCTCAACTCTTAATATTCCTCAGATTGTGTGTTGATGATTTTCACTGTCACTGTTTGAAGAATTTGCTGAAGACTTTCTATGGAATTCCTCAACCCCAAATTCTTGACGCAAGTTAATCCTCATCTGTTTTCTGCGTGCCTGCATACTATGCAAACTGTTTTCATATTCTTCATCCTGAAAAAATGCTGTAGTGAAACTTTGCACTCCTGATCCTTTACTGTTTCCGGTGTAAGTTAGTCATTAGTGAGGAATTTCCTCAATAGGAATTTCCTAAGTGATGAAATTCTAAAAATCTCCTATTCACCCTCCTCTAGTCGATATAACGCACTTTCAAGCATTCGAAGACTAAGCACATCGAGATTCGTCATCATTTTCTTTGGGACAATGTCCTCAAGGGAAATATCCTCATCGACCATGTGAAGACTGACGATCAACTAGCAAATATCTTCACCAAGCCCTTGGATGAGAAAAGGTTTTGCAAGTTGCGGTGTGAGCCAAATATCTTAGAATCTTCAAATGCTTTGTAAAAACATGCACACATCCTAACACTTATGCAAAATTGATGACTTAGATGTGTAACACACGAAGAATCGATTTTCTTTAACAAATGAAGAATATCACTCTTAGTGTGAGGAAATTAATGAAGAAATTGGTTCTTAGGGCCCTACGACAATTCTAAGCGGCGCATGAAATCATCATTCTTATACGGTGGGTCACGCCACCACCCAACTTTGAAAATCCTCAAGTTGATTTTCTTCAAAGTTGTTTTTCTTCAAAGCTAAAATTCATCAACATGACGCTTTGTCACAAAATCCTCAAGTTAATCAAAATTTTCAAAACACTTGATGATTTTCATTTGCCTATATATATATATATATATATATATATATATATATATATATATATATATATAGACTGTGATTTCAAAGTCCTCAACAACATTCACTTATAGCTATTTCTTCAACCTGATATTTCATCTAAGTGAATGTGATC
Source organism: Hordeum vulgare subsp. vulgare (assembly GCF_904849725.1). Classification (NCBI taxonomy): domain Eukaryota; kingdom Viridiplantae; phylum Streptophyta; class Magnoliopsida; order Poales; family Poaceae; genus Hordeum; species Hordeum vulgare. The sequence continues at coordinate 200,488,463 of NC_058520.1, read as the reverse complement.
GGACCCTACTCCCCTCTATGCTATACTCACCGAGTCTATTCAATTCTTCATATGCGTTCTACTTGAAACTGTGTTCAAAATCATCACTGTACCTTGTTAGCTGATGATTTTCAAACAAAATCCTCTAATCCTCAAAAATGATTTTTATATTGTTACACAGTAACTGAACCCCACTTCTCACGATCAGGTAAGCACGATCTCCACCGCTTTAAACTGTAGCTACACGTGTCCTGCGGAGACGAAAGGGCAAGGACAGTTCGGTCCGAATGAATCTGCCGGATAGTTTTCACCTGAGCTATAAATATGCCCTTACCCCCTTCGGTTAAATTTTTTTCCTTCCTTCTCGTCCTTCTCTCCGCCACAGCAAACACCTAGCACCACCGCTAGATGTTTCGTCGCCGGCGAGGAACAACTTCACTGCCTGGACCTCTCCATCGACAAAATCACGACAGAATCGAAACGTCTTCGTCCGCCGCCGCCGTAGCCGTCTTCTGCCGCCAAGTTAGGGCGGAGTGGACTAGCACCGAAGAGCATCTCCTGCTACTTCTTTTGTTCTTCGTGCTGGCTATATAGGGTAAATAAAATCCTATATTTACAGTCCCTTTCAATCTACTATTTTACCTTAGATTCGTGGAATATGTTTTTCCTCTATGTCTATGAGTCTCTATTCCTCAAACACTGCTTATTCCTCAAACTGTTGATGAATTTCACTAAGCAACTAAAATTCTTCACGAAATTCCTCAATTGTGCAAATTTTCGAATCTCTACAACTCTGGAACCCAAGATCAGAGTGCTTAGACAAATTCCTCAACCCACTGGTCAAATTCCTCAACTTTAAAATTCTTCAATTTCTTCAAATCTGAGAACGCATATGACCTTGCCAAATTCCTCGCAACTATACTCTGTTCACTGGTACAAAATGTCAGCTGATGAATCTCTAGGTTCTCGTCAACTTAACTCATTTGCAGCGTTTCTTGAAGAAAATCTGCCAGTGTCATCAGAATCCTCAAGAGCTCAATTTCCTCAGCAAAAGCCTCTGTTGAGGAAAATGGAAGACGACACGAAGAAAAAGGTGGCAAGAAACACGAACAGAACACTGCCACTGATATCCGTGAGGATATATACTTGGACTATTGCACACCGGATGAGCAAGAATCAATGCGAAAGAGGAAATTCAGGCTCCAAAAGATAGAACGCAGGTGGGCTAAGGAGTGGAAGGAATACGGCTTCATCACTCCAAAGTACGTGAAGAAATTCGCTCTTAAGCCACCTGGCAACAGGCCTCCTCTCGAGGATCATCAGAATGCCCATCCTTTAAGCCTCAAGAAAATTGATGATTATCCTGAGGAGAATACCAAACACTTGTCAAAGCTTCAGAAGCAAGCATAAGCTGTTGTGAGGAAATTCAATGAAGAATCTGCTGCTGCTGCTGCCGCAGCCACCTCCTCAGCTGCTGAAACTTCTGGCACGACCATTCCTCAAGTGAAGCATGTGCCACAGAAATCAAAGGCTTCAAAGCTTCAAGAGAAATTGCTTCAGAAGGCTACGCCAAAACCCTCAACAACCACTCAGGCTTCAAAGCCTTAACACAAGCAGATTGTGAAGCAACTTCCTACTGTCTCCAGCTCCTGTGTTCCATCTACCATGAGCTTAGAGACAAAGTCTTCACCAACACCGTTGAAGACTAAGATGACTGCTGGAAGAGGAAACAGACCCAGCCCAAGCAAAGTCATCAAAGTCCCTCCTGCATCAGAAGGAAGTGATGAATATGATGATCACACACTGCAAGCAATCATCAGAAACAAGCAGGAACGGGTCGCTCAAGCTCTAGGCAGCGCCATTCCTCTTACAATGGACCCAAAAGTCCTGTTGGACTACATCAATGTTTGGTATGATGACCATAACACACCCATTGATGACTTGAAGCTTCCCCCGGGCATCATCCATATGGTGGCCACATTCATCAATGAGGCCAAATGGAAGGAGACGCAAGCCAAACAAGCAAAGGCTGCAAAGCTGAAGAAGGACAAATTCCTCAGACAGAATCTCCTCAGCCCGACGCCTGATGCTCTTGTGTCAACCCAGGCAGAACTGAAGACTTTGACAAACAAGTATACCAAGCTATCTGATCGTCAAAGTCTCAAGACCAATTTCATCAAGTTTGCAACCAACACAGTTGATGATTACAACAAAAAGGCTACTCCTCCAGCAAAACCATAGCAGCGTGAGGTAGAGGAAGAACAAGCAACCCCTGCTGAGGAAATGCCTCAAGAAAGCTGTGCTGATGCACCGGCTATTGATGAAATAGCTAAGGATATTCCAGCTGATGCATCTAAGCCAGCTGAAGAAAATGCTCGAGCTGAGGAAACTGCCGGGACGGATACGGCTCCGCCTCCTGAAGAGAAAATACCTTCACAAAAATCCTCAAAGGTGAAGAAAATGACTCCGTCTGCATCAGACGTAAAGAAAATCAAGGCTGCATAAAAATAAGCTAAGAAAAGAAAAGCTTCTTCAACACCAGAATCAACAGAGGCCAAGCGCCTCAAATCTCTTGATGAAAATGCTTCGTTGGATGCTGCGCCTCTCAAGATTGCTCCATCCTATGCTATGATTCCCTTCGAAAGCGAAGGTAAGGAGCATCTGACTGATGAGGACATGAAAATTGCAGAGTCTGAGGAACACACAATTGACGAAATTCAAATTGATGATAGTCTTGAGACATTCATTCCTCCTGAAGAACCTGCTCAAGGATGAGCTGCAACAGCTGAAGAATTTGGCTCCTCCTCCAAGTAAATTCCTCAACCTGAGGAAAACCAAGGAGAAGATGCTGAAGAAATTCCTAATCCTGAGTAAAACCCTCAGCCTGAGGTTCAGGCTGAAGAAATTCCTCATCCTAAGCAAAACCCTCAACCTGAGGCACAGGCTGATGAAATTCCTCATCCTGAGGAACATGCTGAAGAAAATGCTCCCGCGCCCAATAGAGTAACTGCTATTGTGGTTGTCAACACGGAGACTGCCATGATCGTCTCTCCTCAAGAGAAGTAGAAATTTTCAGCCTATGCAGCATCAACCCTTCTCAAAGAGGTCAAAGTTTCAGAAGGAAGCGTTCTATGAAGAACGCATGTATTTCATTGGAGACAATACTTATGAAAAGCCTTGCATCAGGCACATGAGGTTTTGGACAAGGACTCAACTCAACTATTATGCATCTGTGCTCTATGCAAAAAAACAAAATATTTCAGCACATGCATATTCCTCATGTTGAGCTTGAAAAAATTCCTTGCTTTGCCCCAATCCTCAACGTTCTTCATGAAGCCGGAGTGCTGCCACTTTGCACTGATATCCATGATTGGAACAGCGACATCGTTCTTCAATTCTATGCAACTTTGCACATCTCTAGAGATCCAACATATATCAACACTTGGGTGCTGGATTGGATGATGCAGCACACACACTTCAAGGCCCGTGCAAATGAGCTGTTGCGAGTACTTCCTGTCGCAATTCCTTCAGAACATGCTGTGAAGATGTATGATAAACAGGAGCTGCCCAATAAGCTGATGGAAGTCCTCATGAAGCCTTTGGCCAAGGATCAACCACCAAGAACGACTTTCCTGGTCCAAGATTCTGTGCAATGTTCTTGCTCCAATCAAGGGCCATGATGATGAAGAAGATGTTGTAGGCATCATGAAGAATATCCTCTTCAACATCATCCATGGCATCCCCATGAACCTTCACGACTTCTTCCTGAGGACACTGACTGACAATGCTATTTCACCTTTTGACCTGAAGATTTACGCTCCATGGATCATGAGATTCATCAGACGCAGGTGAGGCATCAACTATCATGCTCATTTCAATAATCACCTTGGATATATGCCTCCAATTAGAGTCAACAAGAAGACTTTCAAGCCAGTTGAAGGAAAAGGCAAGTCTGTGATCGATGAAGGTAGTCGGCCCCTTGATGGCCAGTTTTGTGAACCAGATGCATATTCTTCATGGGATGATACTGAAACCGAGTAGCCGCCAAGCCCAGTTGCCCCACGGGTGATGACTAACAGAGAGCTACTCCTCAGTATTTATCAGAAGATCGATCGCAATCACAAATGAGTCAAACGCCAATTTGGTGCCATTGTGAGAACCCTCAATGAAAGTCAGAATGGAGTGAAGATTAATCACCACTATCTTCATGAGGTTTTTGATCGCACTTGGGCCACACTCGCTCATTTGAAGACTCCAGCAGAACTTGAAGAATTGGAGTTTACACAGGACTTTGACTGGTCATGGCCACCAAAGAGGAAATTCAAGCCAATTCCCGTTCCAGACCTTGAGGACAGTTCCTTCTCTTCATTCCGCACTGCAGAGCCTGATGAAGACCAAAAAGATACTGCCACTGGTCCAAGGAGGACGCCCGCACCCAAGAATCCTCACGCGTCTTCATCAACTGCCAAGAAGTGAAAGTCTTCAAGGGGCGTTAGTCCTCAGTTTTGTCCCTTTTCGTCACTTGACGACAAAGGGGGAGAAATCTGAGAGTTAGTCTTCACGCGGGATATATTTTGGGGCTTATGAACTTTGTTAAGTTACAAACTCTTGGTTCTTCTGATTTTTTTATGTAATGAGTTGTAACTTAAGCCCGATGGTACTCTGACGCTTTTGAACGTTTATCTTCGCATGCTTATTCCTCAAAATATTAATGCACGCATGCTGAAATTCGTCATATACCATTTGTCATCATGCATTCTCAATTTCTTCATATTTTATGTCATATGTATGCATGATTTACAAGACTCAGGGGGCGATCTCCATGATATAAATCATCAATGTGCATTTGCTGTGAAAAGCAAAATCCTCAAGATATGCACATCTTCAGGGGGAGTCTCTCTGTATCTTGATTTCAAATTCCTAAAAATGAGTATTTACACTTCATATTTTTATCCCCGTTGAAGACTTAACCTAATTGTCATCAACCACCAAAAAGGGGGGATTGTAAGTGCATCTAGTGCCCCTTAGTGATTTTGGTGGTTTGAAGACTTGTAGGTTAAGTATCTAATGTGTTCATGAGTGTACACAGGATCTATAAGTCGCTCCGGAGTTTGAAATATTCGATGAATATCGACCCCTAAAAATATATATCTTCGGCTGAAAAATTGGTCTTCCGTTGAAGAATTGAATCGCGAAGAAATTGCGATGAAATTGATATTCCTCATGAAGATATTGAAGATGAGGAATTCAGTGTCACTACTTGTCGGGACCCCGATCCGAAGCCATAGGAATCCAGCCTGTAACACATCGCATATTTTTGCGGTCTCACGCACGGTTAACCCCACGGCTGCAGCCTTACCTTAGCCGGGACCGTTTGCGCCTTTTGACTCATGTATGCAATTGTGTCGCTAGCAATCCAATGACAAAGAACCCGGATCAACATGTCTAGTCATAAACCAAAGTGGCAGTTCCGCACAGGGACATGGATACATGACCCAGCAAAGCAGGTGTCGGTCACCAGCGAATGTAGACGAGTCGTAGCAAGCTACAAGGACTCCATTACATCGCGTGACATTTCCCCAAAGGGGACAGACACAACAGCTAAGAAGGACACACGCTACCATGGCTGGAGCAGTAGCGAGCTACCATGGCTCGTTGGATCACAAAGGGGCATTTCCCTGTAAGGAATGCTACTAAAGTCTACGGCTAGGTAATCGAACCCCACACATATCAAGTACGTCACACGTACGCATGTCATACCGATATGTATAGATACATCGATGGCATCACAACATAACCATAACATACAAGCTTTATTTAAGAGGCTAGGAAGAGCCGCACATATATATTACACAGTAAGGGTGTCACGACCCATCATAGCAGTCATTCAGTTACAAGCCAGTGGAAGTGATTAAACTGTCTGAGTACAGACAGGTGAAACTAGAAGGCACATGGCCTGACTATTCTACAGACCCAACCTAGGGCCAGATCGTAGCTGGGACACCAGCTACTCGTCGTCGTCGATGTCTAGGAAGAACCCTCCGTTAGGGTCATTAGCAACCTCTGCAACAATTATTTAGCAAACATGAGTACGGAGGTACTCAGCAAGACTTTAGGATAACTATCTACTCATGCAATGTATCAATAAGGAATTGTGGGGTTTCATGCGGAAAGCAAGCATTTGACTCGTGGCTAGACAACTTGCATTTTAAAACAATTTTTGACAACTTGATTTCTCGCACACGAGTCCACTAACACCACAACAATACTCTATCGTGGAATCATTCCGTCTCCATATAGAAATGACGTCCACGACACTCACGCTTATCTTGACAACTTTATGAGTAGCCATTTAAGTTATCTATGAACAACATATGTCTCCAAGTAGTCCATATCCGCGGACGCGGCTTTTCGAATAGATCATAACCATGCAGGGGTGTACTTCTTCACACACGCTCTCGCCACTTATCGCTATGTGCACGTCATGCACCTCGGCAACCTTCAAGCGGAAGCCCAGCGAGGGAGTCGTCCATGACCATTAACCATAGTAATACTTAGTCCAGGTCTATCGCCTATCTGAGAGTAACCCGCACGGAAGTCCGGCTGAGGTTTCCGCCACGGCCCCAAACGATGTGCGTAGGGTTCCCAAGCCCACCATCCGGGTGCCACTTGGTACACCGTGCCACTGCCTACCGCATCACGGCCCACGTCTCAGGTCAGCGCTATGCACGGCCTCCGGCATGACTATAAACACCAGAAACTACTTGCAACTCCTGGACCGAGTAGTAAGCGATTAATAAGTCGAGCGGGGTCATATTTCAGGGCCCAGCATGTGGCAGTATCTCATCTTGGATTACATACACGGAACTCAGGTCCTAAGGACAGTTCCAATGAAACAACCCGCCATGTACTCCTACATAGCCTTTCACTGGTACCTTTACCAAATCAGGTTCAACACACAACCTTTACTAGTGAACACATTCTCACAATTCTGTTCATCTCCCAGATGACAGAGCATACACAACTCTAAGCATAGCATGCATAGCAGGATAAGGCACATCATGGCTCAAGCAACTACCAGGTATGCTAGGTTGCAAGGTTCAGCTATTTACTATGACAAGGACAGGTCATGCAAAGGAAGTGGGTTCAACTAACGTGGCAAAAGCATTTGAAGCATTTCATCCTAATGCAATAAATAAGTGCAGGAGCGAGAACATGGGATTTATCAGGATGATCAAAATGGTTGCTTGCCTTGTTGCTCAGAGGAGGGACAATATCCGTCAGTCGGATATTCAGTGGAATCCGGAGGAGCAGAGCCTACCGAAAGGAATGAAAATAATATATAACAAACATATGCAACAAGATGATGCATGAGCATGGCATGAGGATGCAAGGTGGTATGCTATTATAGCTAACATTTATTAGGTTTGAAGTTGATTTGAATCGAATTCAAATATCACTTCAAACGAGGTATTCTCGAATACCATTTTAATTGATTCGACCTGATGCTCAGATCAACGTGTTTTTAACATGCATGTAAATGACATGTTAGGTTGCTGGTTTGTGATTTGGACAATGTTTGATCATATCATTTGAAGTGGAATTCAAATGATTTCCAAATTCCATCTCCAAAGTATTTATAAAATTTAACTTATTCATTATTCCATATGTTTGGGTCCAGTAACATTTTCAAACATGTTTGAAAATGACATATTCGGATTCCTTGGATTTTTCTGGTACTTTTTTATATATAAATTATTTTCATTGGAGTTACAGATTAATTTCTATGATTTTTAGAAGTTTTGGCATTTTTCTGGAATTCTTTTAAATTAAGAATCCATTTATTGAGTCAGCCCCACGTCATCATGGCGTCAGCATGTCAACTGACCTGGTCAGGTCAAACCTGACACGGGGACCCACTGGTCAGCCTCACAGGGATAATCCCGCGTTGACCAGCCCCCTGATTGCGTTTGACTTGGCCTGGGGGCCACTGTCAATGGCTGCTTAGTGCTAAACTACCGGGGTTAGGCCGGCCACGTAGTCCCCCACTGGAGACTGACCGGTAGCGACCAGATCCGCGGCGGAACTTCGTCGGAGACACACCAAAACGCACTGTGATGCTCGGAAACGGCTGCCGAGAGCACTGGGATGATCCCCAGGCTCGGCCTCGTCCAGCACTGGCCTTAGGGAGGGCTATGGGTGGCCGGAGCATGCCGGCGACGAGCCGAGGCGGCTGCCGGAGCTCGGGTTCGTTGGTCCAGTGGGAAGGGGGCACAAATCCGAGGGGAAGAAGAGGGGAAATGATTGGAAGCTCACGGTGGAGGTGAAGCTAGGCTCAGACTGCTCGGGGAGGGGCTGTAGCCGGCGATCCACCGTCGATTTGCCGGCGGCCGAAGGTTGAAGACGATGGCGCTGGGGGCGTTGCAGGGCTCGGGGAGGCTTCGGCTTTTGCAGGGAGAACTAGCTCGTCGAGGCAGAGCTAGTAGACTACTCGGGAGGAAGTTCCTGCGGCTAGGGGCACGACAACTCGAGCTCGAGCTCTTGGCAATGGCGGCAGGAGAAGGGAGGAGAGAACCCGAGAGGAGGGGGGAAATGGAGCACGGGAACGGATAGAGACGCGCTCGGGGAGGATAACCCTGCTGTCGCGTTGTCCTGGGGGGCACCGGAGGTCGCCACGGCGAAGCAGGAGGTGGAGGAAGCCGCCGTGGTCGATATCTCCTATGCGAGAAGGCAGAGGAAGAAGACGACTCTGCCCCTGGTGGGCTGGGCCTCCTTAGGGCGACAAGTAAGTTTTCCTCACTTTTTTCTATTTGTTTTCTGTTTTAATTATTGACATTACTTTCCATTTATTTTGGCTTCACAAGCAAACTATAAATAGTTTGAAAAATGCTGGGGTGTTAGTTGGAATATTTCCAATCACCCATAATGTTTTCAGCATTTTTGGAAACTATATATTTTTGAATTCAAATTTAAAACTTGAAACCAGTAGTCTTTTGCATTTATTTAAAATGCCAAAAGTATTAAGAAAATGGTTTTCTTCCCTGCTTATTTGTTTTCAAGAATTATCAGAAAAGTTGAACTTTTCTTGAGGCCATTTTGGGTTCATTGATTTGAATAAGTTTATAATTCCTTTGAATTTGAGAAGTGGCTAGGGTTTTTTGAGTTTTCCTTCACCACTTGCTTTGTTCTTGTTCAAATTTTCCTAGATGAAATGCAAAGAAGATATGAGCACAATGCTAACTTGATTAGGGTTTCAGGGATGTGACACTACTCCAATTCAGAATTTTGCCGTCTGCCTTGCCTTTGCCGTCTGCTGACGCATGACAAAGGTATTCTTTGCCGTCAGCTGTCACAGTGCTGACGGCAATGAGGTGGCTGATGGAAAAGGTCTAATTTGCCGTCGGCCACCTCTTTGCCGTCCGCTGGCGGACGACAAAAGAGACCTATGCGGACGGCAAAGAGACGACCGAAACCCCACCCCCACCCACCCCGCCCCTTTGTCGTCCGCCACCCTCCCTTTGCACACGACAAAAGGGGCATGGCCCTAAAGGCTCCGGCGCCTCTAACGGTTCCCACCCCGCACCCAATCTCTGCCCGACTACCCCCTCTATCTCTCTCTCTCGCGCCGTCGTCTGCCCACCCCGCCGCCGCCGTAGCTCCCCTCCCCAGCCACCCCGCGCCGCCGTAGCTCCCCTCCCCAGCCACCCCACGCCGCCCCTCCCACCTCCCTCCCGATCGCCGCCCACCTCTCTCCTGGCCGCCGCCGCCCCTCCCGATAGCCGCCGCCCCCCTCCCACCTCACTCCCGACCGCCCCCCTCCCACCACCCTCCCGGTCCCCGCCGCCCCCTCCCACCTGCCTCCCGGCCACCGCCCCTCCCCCTCCCCCCGGCCGCCGCCCCCATCCCACCTCCCTCCCGGCCGCCCCCTCCCCTCCCACCATCCTCCCATCCGCCGCCCCCTCCCACCTCCCTCCCAGCGCCCTCCCCTCCGATACGGTTTTTATAATATTTTTTCCAGTTTATTCTTCTTCTTTTTTGCTAGAATGTCCGAATAATAAATAGAAAAAGTAGAAAAGGTAGAAAAAGTAGAAGAAGAATATGTAGTTTAGTGCTAGGTTTAGTTTTTTTTCTTCTGTTTTTTATGTTAAATTAGATAGTTAGTTTATTAGGTAGAAAAAGTAGATAGAAAATAAAAAAATAGATAGAAAAATAACTTACAAGAAAATAAGAGAATAATAAACTAGAATAAAGAAGAAGAAGAAGAAGAAGAAGAAGAAGAAAGAGGAGAGGAGGAGAAAAAAGACGAATAATAATAGTAATAAGATAATCAACAAGAAAAAAAAGAAGAAAAAGAGGAGAGAGGAGAAGAAGAAAGAAGAGGACCCCGACCCCCGACCCCCGGCGCCCGACGCCACCAACCCCCGACCCTCGCCCCTACCTCCGACGCCACTGACCCCCGACCCCCGACTCCCGACCCTCGACTCCACTAACCCCCGACCCCCGACGCCCGATGCCATTGACCCTCGACTCCACACGCCACTGACCCTCGACCCCAGACCCCCGACGCCCGACGCCACTGACCCTCGATTCTCGACGCCACTGACCCTCGACCCCCAACGCCACTGACCCTCGACCCCCGACACCCTACCCCTGACCCCCGACGTCACTGACCCCCAACCCCGACCCTCGACACCTCTTTGGCCTCTTGTTGACCGAAAAGACCCCAACCCCCGACGCTAGTGACCCTCGACCCCCGACGACACTGACCCCCGACCATCGACACAACTAACCCCGACCCCCGACGCTACCGACACCCGACACCACCAACCATCGACGCCACTGACACCCGACACCAGCGACCATCAACGCCACTAAGCCGACGGAGCCATAGTTTTGTAAATTATAAGTTAGGTCACATATTTTCTGATTATGTTTTCAAAACATCATATTTGTGTTGATCATGTGAATTTCAATGTGCAGTTGTTCGACGACCTCCATGTGCGTTGGACGAGCTACGCCCCTGCGTTTGTTGGTGAGCACAAATGACTTCTCCTCCTACCCCCTTAACTTGCTCTGTTTCGGTCTTCGTGCCGATGAAACTTGCTAGATATAGGTTTCTTCAATCATGAGTATACGTGACCAGTATGCGTCTCCCGTTCGAAAGGGCGACATCTCTAAATATTTATGTCTTTGCATATTTATAACCGCCATCCTTTTGAATTGTCCAACATTATCCATGGACAACCTGAGTATGTGTAGATTGGGTTCGTTTTCCCATATGCTGTGCTCCGGATCCGATGCGGAATTTCGTCAATGCCTCCCTATTGTTCTCTGGGTACACATCCTCTCTGCTTATTGCCGAGACGTGTATCAGGAGAAGAGCGGGGAGGTGCTACCAAAATTCTGCGTCGCATCTGGAGCAGAGCATGGGAAAACGAACCCAATCTACACATACTCGGGTGGGATTAGGACCTATCTTTACGTATTAGCGTGTAGGTTGCATGGGCGTAATAAAACTGACAAAGTTGACTAGCAGATGAATATAGATGATGAATTATATATTTATTTCTTGTGCGCCCATAGGTAGCTAGGCAACATGGGTGATCGTGCTTGGATGTACACTGGTCACCCTAGTCAGAAATACATGACCAATGAATGGTTAACAAAAACCAAGGGGTTTGTGTGAGCCGCGTTTGCAAATAGCCAGCAAAAAACATGGTGCCCCTGTCCCAACTGCGACAACTAGAAAAAGCAGATAGAGTTTGAAATGGGTAAACACCTGTAGAAGTGGGGTTTTACGCCTAATTATACGGTGTGGACTTTTCATGGTGAGTCTGACCAACGTGCCAGAGCTGAGGTGATTCTTCGTCGCACCGACAAGCATGGTACCGGGATCGAAGACATGGTGCAAGACTTTGATGATGCTTGGGATTCAGACGATGAGATGGAGGAATCTGCAAAGGCCTTCTATGAAATGTTGGAGTCTTCAAAACGTCCTCTCCACGAGCAGACTGAGCCTTGTTAGTTGGATGCCATCGCGCAAGTAATTGATCTGAAGGCTCAATTCAACCAAGGCAGAGAATGCTACGACATGATGATGATGATATTTGGACGCTTTCTACCCAAAGGCCATGTACTGCCTGCAAACTTGTACCAGTCAGAGAAAATCCTCCGTGTACTTAAGATGCCCTATGAGAAGATACATGCCTGTGAGAATGGATGTTCCTTATTTAGGCTTGAGTATGCGACCTTGAACTATTGCCCCATTTCCAATTCTTCCAGGTATACTGTGGTAGACAACGGTATGGGTGAGAAGAATCAGACCAAAATCCCCATTAGTTTTTCCTTTGGTATCTGCCAATCGTACCAAGACTTCAAAGTCTTTTCATGGTCGAAGAGACGGCTAGACAGATGACATGGCACAAATTGGGCAAAAGAACCGAACTAGATGCAGATGGGAACAAGATGATGGTACACACTTCAGATGGTTTTGAGTGGAGGCACTTCGATGCATTACATAAGGATATATGGGAAGATCTAAGGCATCCTAGAGTTGCCATTAGCACAGATGGGTTCAATGGGTATGGTATGACGGCAGCACAATACAGTTGTTGGCCTGTATTTGTCATTCCACCCAATTTATCACCCGGAGTGATTATGAAAAGAAAGAACATTTTCCTGACGTTGATAATTCCAGGGCCCAACTATCCAGGGAAGAATATGAATGTGTACATGCAGCCGCTTAAGGATGAGTTGCAAGAAGCCTGGGATAATGGGATCTAGACCTAGGACGCGGCTACCAAAACAAATTTCAAAATGCATGTGTGGTACATGTACTCGACCCATGATTATCCGGCATTTGCGCTATTTGTTGGCTCGTGTGTGCATGGAAGGTTCTCGTGCACCACATGCAAGGCAGCTCTTCAGTTCCATTGGCTGCTGGCTGGTCGCAAGTTTTCTTGCTTCGACATGCATAGACAATTCCTGGATCCTGACCATAAGTTCAGAAAAGACAAGAAGAATGTCATCAAAGGTAGAGTTGTCAAAAACACTGCACCAGCTGCATTGACAGGCCAACAGACCCTTGGTCAGTTAAATGCTCTCGAGCCTGATCCTTTGCATCCAGGATACTTCAAAGGGTATAATACGGAACACGCCTGGACTCACAAGTCATGCTTATGGGATCTGCCTTACTTCAAAGACCTCCTTTGCCCACACAACATCGACGTGATGCACACTGAAAATAATATTGCGGAGGCCATTTTGGGTACATTGTTTGGCATATAGGGGAAGGCAAAAGATAATCCTAAGGCTAGAATCGACCTGGAGGCTCTATGTGATAGATCGTTGCAAAACTTGCGGCAACAGAAAGGAAAGCAAAGCATAGAGAAGCCAAAGGCATGGTTCAATCTTGAAAGGCCAGCTATGAGGGAAATGCTATTGTGGGAGAAAATGTGGTTGATGTTCCCAGATGTGTATGATGTGAATCTAAAGACGGGAGCGAGTCTTGAGAAATTGAAAATATTTGGTTTCAAGAGTCATGATTGGCACATATGGATTGAGTGGGTAATGCCGGTGATGTTGCGTAGCTTTATCCCCGAGGATGAATGGCTAGTACTGGTAGAGCTGAGCTATTTCTTCCGTTCTGTTTGTGCGAAAGAACTATCGCCTGGCGTGCTAGATGAAATGGAAGAGTTGGCGGTGGAGTTGATCTGCAAGTTAGAGAAGATCTTTCCATCGGGCTTCTTTAAACCAATGCAACATTTGATTTTGCATCTCCCGATCGAGGCAAGAATGAGGGGCCCGTTCAAAATCGATGGTGCTACTCAACTGAGAGGATGCAGAAGACGCTTCGAGCTAAGTCTAAAAATAAACGTAGAGTTGAAGGATCGATGGCCGATGCATTCATTACTGAGGAGGCGGCAAACTTCGTGAAAGCACACTACGAAGCCAAAAATCATCATTTGCATAACCCGAAGCCTCGGTACAATGATGGCGATCCAAAAAAGTTCGATCCAACCTCAGCCTATTCAAAGGTAAGCTCGCACCATCCGGTGCTTCGAAAGGGAAATCGTTGGAAATCTTAACCCCTGAGCCCGAACAGGAAGAGCTGGAAGAAGAAGAGGTCACTGCTACGGATGACCTGTCACTTCTTGACCGATTACATAATGATGGCCTTCCACATGTTCTTCGTGATAGTGATGATGATGATGCATTTATTGATGATAGTGATGATCATGATGCATTTATTGACCCCAAAGCATATACAGATGAGCACGATTGTTATTAGTTCATGTCAGGTATTCAACTATTAATATATATAAATTTTGAATTCATGTTCGGTATTCAATTTTTATTAGTCATGTTGGTATTTATGACGATGATACACTTAAATTATATACATTTTATTACTCATGTTGGTATTTATGTTGTACTAATTTCATTTACTCTTTTTCATGACAGGTGTTGAAAGATGGAGGGAAAGATCGAAAGCACTCCGCGGCTCCTTCTTCGTCGGCGGGTGGTGGGATGGGTACTTCCATTCCATCCTCGCCTCTTCGGAGAGCGTTGCTCTCTACTCTGCAAGGAGCGCCCCCCGTGAGAGGAGGTCGACCCCCCGCGAAGCCGAGAGGTACTAAAGGTACACGTTGTATTCATGTTGGTATTTATGTTGTACTCATGTTGTATGCATGTTGGTATTTATATACATTTTATTACTCATGTTGGTATTTATGTTGTACTAAAGGTACACGTGGCCGCGGGAGAGGTAGGGCGGTGGCTGCCACGCCTTGTGAGGTGGAGGCTACACGGTTTCCGCCACCACCCCAAGCTCATTCACCTGAGCACAGGACTTCTAGGGTGGATTCGTCTGAGGTGGAGGCTACACGGTCTCCAGTTCACGAGCCTCGGGTTGATGAGCCTCAGGTCAACGAGCCTTCGACCCACGAGACTCGTGTCCCAGAGGCTTCGTTCCAGGCGACTCCGGAGCAAAGCAGGGATGAGGGTACCACCCCAGAGACCCAGTGGGATACCTGGGCTGAGCCAAGTGGCCATGCTGGTAGCGAAGAGGAGCTGGGTGAGGGGGCTACCGTCTACCAGCATGGTAGTTCGATGCTCCCACTCGTGTCGGCGACTCGCGAGCAGAGGTGGTCGATTAAGCCAAATGGGGACAAGTAAGTTAATTTACTCTCATTTAACCTTTTGGCTTCACATTTTCTCAAATATATAATGTTTTGGCTTTAATTTGTCATACCGCAGGGGTTGGCTTGTTTCCAAGGGTGTCCGCAAGCCCAACAGCGTCCTTGGTGTGCTTTGCCGTCAAAACTTCCCAAGGTTTGTTACGTTGCCCTGTCGGGAGCGAGAGGTAGGAATGACCTGGGAGCACTACTTGGGTGCCCCGGCCCCGCCGGAGGTGGAGATCGATGGTGTGTTGTGCCACACGAGGGCCGACATGGTGAGCCGACAGTTATGGGTAATTTCTCCTTCATACAATTATAAATCAACCATAGCTAGTTATTGTACTAATCGGTGTTGTCTCGTATGCAGACCTACTACAGGTGTCAGGAGGGATTCGAGGAGGACACGACAAAGGTTATCTAAACCGAATGTTGCCGCCTACTTCAAAACTTTTGGCACGAGGCTCGGGTGCAGGCTGTTCGAGACTACTATGCCACATGGCGTATTAGGAAAGGCAAGGCGAAGTGCCGTGATTCTAAGATGGAGAAGGAGTATTACATGAAGGTAATTACATATTATTAAGGCTTTGTAGTTAGTTTGCTTGATTTGGTTCATACACGCTCAAATTTCTCTTTATTAACTTAGGTGCCCCCGAGATGGTGTGTGGATAAGATGGATTGTTGGAAGGCCTTGGTGGATTAGTGGTGCTCCGAAACGTGGGAGGCCAGCCACAACAACGCCAAGGAGAGGCGTGGCAAAATGGTTGGTGTGCCACACCATCAAGGGAGCGTCAACTTAATCCAATTTGGCGAGAACTGGGTGTGTGGTTTGCTTCATGCCTCATGCAATTCATTCTTAATGCTATCTTGAGCCCTTTACTAATACAATTTTCCTCTCTCTCTTTTAGGCGCATCATAATAAGACGGAGGTGCCACAGATGTAGGACCTGTATGCGATGGCCCATACTGCCCCGTACAAGAAGGTCAAGGCATTCTCTGAGTCTGACCTCGAGCATCCAGAAAACTTCACCAACATCTCCTCCCACCACAAGCTCGTGAAGTACAGTGATCACGGGAAGGCGAGGAAAGGGGAGGACTTTAACCTGAGCGAGGGGCCTATTGATCCAGAGCTGGTGATGATAGCTGGCAACGGGAGGCCCCATGGCTCGATCGCCATTGGAGACGGCCTTATACGTTGTCCTAGCACTCTCCGGTAGATAAAGGCACGCCAAACAAGCTCGTGTCGTGAGATAACACCTAGTCCACGACCAGTCGAGCTCGCCATCAAGGTTAGTTTAATGGACTCAACTATCTTTCCGCATTATGTTGTGCGTTGGAACCAATATGATTACAATGCTAACAATGAGTTGTGTTGCAGGCTGCTATTCTGAAAGAGAGAGAGGCAATGCAGGCGGTTATGGCGGAGAAGCATAAGGAGACGAGGGAGCTGGAGGAGAGGACGACTGCATTGGTGGAGGCGGAGAGGGCACGAAATGATGCATCTAACAGGGCCATATACGAGCTCTTCGTGGTAAGTTTCTTCTTCGTATTATTTCAAATCTTGCATTTTAATGTCCGTTTCATTAATAACTAAAAAGTTTGACTTACGAAACCAAATGTACAGACTATGTGCAAGAAGACCGGCCAAGTCCCTCCGGCGATGCCAGTCATTAACATGGCGGGGACGGTGAGTTTCATTTCAGTGCAGTGATCTTAAGAGTGTCCTCATGCTAATGACACATTGCAAATGATGTTTGGTGCAGAATATCTCCCGAAATGCATCGCGCGACCCTTCTATAGTGGAGCCTTCTGACCGGCTCAGTGTCGGGGGGATAACCCCGGGGTAGGCTCATCAAGCCTGTTCCTTCATTTCCGGCCCAGTGGACATGAAGGCGTGGAGATTCTCGAGGCCCAAGTCTTCTGACCGGATAGGCATCACCTGCTGGCTGGAAGACGAGGCGGCCACCTTTCTGGCCGGCTAGGCAACCCCTGGCGCCTAGAATTCACGCGGCCTCCCATTCAGACCCGGCCTGGTCGCCCCAGCCGGACTAAGGAGGAGGCGGCCACCCTCGAGCCGGCTGACCAAGAAGGCTAGCTCGGAGAGGATCACAAGTCACATCAAATCTTAGGTCAGGAAGGGACCTCACGATTAAAGGTAGCTACACGTCAGCAAAGGTACAGGATCAGGGCGTCCGACAGCTACAAGCATCGGCGGCCATGCCGCTGACCTACCCCGGCTTTGATCCATCACCTAGCATGATGTCGGACCGTCACACTCCCACTCCATTACTGGACTGGGCGTGGGGAACAGTGGAGGTGGTCGTACTGCCTGCCCATGAAGAATCTCGCGGGGCGACGTTCGACGTACAGCGCGTGCTCAGCGTCAACCTTACGCGGGAGCCCCATTGGCCAGCCGGCGGGTCCCACCAGCAATCGAGACCATGCAGCTGGTGGGCCCCTCATCGACAAGACAAGACCCTTGTGGGCCCCTGGCCAACCGGCGAAGCAGCCAGCCGGGCCCCACGCATGTACCCTTTATCCATATTGTAGGCCGACGGGTTCATCTATAAAACCCCTCGGCCACCCCCCATGCAAGGGGGCGGATCACTTGCCAGTCATTCAACAAAACACACTCACCAACCCACAGGGAGCGAGGTAGAGACGAGCCGGCTGCTCCCCTCTTCCTCCTCCCAACACAGCTCCAGGAGCAACATTGTACTCTATTCCCCTACATCAAACACCAGCAGTACTAGGGGTATTATCTCTACGGAGAGCCCTGAACCTGGGTACATCGTGCGTCCCATGTGTGTACCAACCTCGTTCCCAGCGCCCACCTTTGTCCCTTCGGTTCTCACCGACTTTAGCCTACCCATGGCATATTTTGTGAGTATTCACCGACATTTGGCGCCCACCATGGGGCCGATCGTGGCATCCGCTGGCTTCACGCCCTGGGCGGGGCCCCGCACCTACACCACCGGATGCATCGCGTCCGGATCAGTTTGCATGCCCGTGGAGCTCGCTTTCGACGAGGCGACGCCCAGGATGATTGACGTCCCCGTCCGCCATGCGGATTCGGACGAAGATTCTGATGACGAGGCGCTCCCTAGAGTCGTCGTCGCTGCTATGGAGAACCTCAGCGTTATCTTTAGCGACCTTCGCCTCAACGACGACCCATGCTACTTCGGCGAGGACTACGATGTTGAGGCGCTCTGCGCCAGCTTCAGCAGGCTCTCTATCGCTGAGATGCCTGCCCACGACGTTTACACCAGTAACGTACTCATCTTCGACGACCCTCCGCCGTCGGTGGGGTTCTTCACCCCATACCACGTCGCTGCCGTCTCCACTGCCGTGGAGGTGATGGTTATCAGCGCCGGCACCAGCGCGGCTCCCGTCAAGGCCTCCGCAGGCGCTGGCGAGCCCGCTGCGGCGGCCGCCGACACTCTTCGGGACACCATCGCCGGCTGAAGACACGAGTCACCGCTTTCGCCGACCCTGCAGATGCTCGGGCCTCACTGGAGGAGGCTCGCAAGCGTATCTTGGAGGAGGGCATCGTCGCGGCCTCGGCGAAACGTCGGTTGGAGGCTACACATCGTGAGTATAACTCCGCATACGGTCTTACTCCGATTTCCGAGGCCCCCAGCCGGCTTGGATCGGTCTGCAGCCGCGGACGGTTCGTCGCCGAGATTCTAGGCGGGCACCTGCCCACCTACGATACTCCTGCGGCCAACATGCCGGCAGCACAGGCGGCCATGGAGGAGATGGCAAGCCTGGAAGGCGAGGAGCGTGCCTTCCAGGAGAAGCGTGTCAAGGATTTTCTTGACGCCGCTAACCAGCAGCACGGTCGGTTCGACGCCGGTCAGGCTCAATCAGAGTCCCCGGGCCGAACTCGGGGGCTCGTCGCAACCCTAGCGGCCAACACCACGTCGAAGGAGCTTCCTCGCATCGCCCTTCCAGCTAGAGGGGCGAGAGAAGCCAAGACCGGCGCTCGCATCGCTAGAGCGAGCACACTTCGGGCTTACGTCGCGGAGGCGACGAGGGCGATTCGGAGTACGTGGATCTTCCCCCGCAAAGAACTCACACCTCCGGCTCCCGAGGCGCCTCCCCTCTCGCCACCGGGGCTGGCGCCCCCGCCACCCAGGATGAGCGGGACGCTCGCCGGCATATCATCGCCCTGGCCCATTCGGCCCTCCTAGAGGAAGGTGGACCCGTCGGTTCGGCAGGCTTCGGCCCCCGGATCCGAGGGGAGCCGTTCCCCCAAGGTTTCACCTTGCCTCGGGATATGCCGAAATACAAAGGCACGGCCAAGCCAGAAGACTGGCTGATCGACTACACCACGGCTGTGGGCATCGCCAGGGGCAACAAGCGTGTAGCGGTTCGCTACGTGCCACTCATGCTGGCCGGCTCGGCCTGGACCTAGCTTAACAGCCTCCCGGCCGGCAGCGTCAACTCCTGGGTAGACTTCGAGGAGGCGTTCGTCCGCAACTTCACCGGCACCTACAAGCGCCCTGGTCGGCCCCGCGAGCTGGCCATGTGCGTCCAGAAGGCCGACGAACCCCTCCGCGACTACGTCACCCGGTGGACTGAGCTCCGCAACTCCTGTGAGGGGGTGCATGAGGTACCAGCCATCTAATACTTCATCGACGGATGCCTAAATGGCACCCTCCTCAAGCACAAGCTCATGTGCGCCGAGCTCACCTTTCTGGCGGTGCTCAAGGCCAAGGCGGACAAGTACGCCACGGCTGACTCCACAATGTGCATCAAGGTGACCGCTTTGGATAAGGTTGTGCCTGCGCCGGCTACTCCCAAGCCGGCTGGGGACAACCGAGGCGGCCAGAATAACTACAAGCGCAAGGCGGATCAGATGGATCCCCGCCCCAACAACAAGCTGATGGCCAATGTGGAGGGCGAGGCGTCGGCTTCTCAAGCCAGCCCTCCACGAAAGCGTCGCAATCAGGGCAACCCCAACTGGCTGCCCAAGCAGTCTCTCGAGAAGCTGCTCGACGCCCCCTGGAAGATACATTCTGGGGCGACGCTGTCTACCCATACCCTTCGACAGTGCAGCGTTGCACGCCGGCTGTCGCAAGGGGAGGGCCTGCCGGCTCCTCCGGGTGCGCAGGTGGCGCCCCATGTGCCGGCTCCCCATCACGCTCCGCTTCCGCCGCCACCGCCTCGCGACGACGGCCCACACCCTGACGACTATCCGCATCAAGATGGAGCGTTCGTCGTCTTCACCAGCGAAGGCGACGACAAGCACAGCCTGCGCCAAAGGCGGCGCGGGGTAAACGCCACTGTCCCCCGGTTCCCCAGTAGATGCATTGGTCTGACAAATCAATTACATGGAGCTGGGTGGACCACCCTGCGGTGATGCCCAACCCGGGGTCATACGCACTCGTCCTCGACCCCACCTTCGCCTCCAAGAGGCTCACCTACCGATTCTCTCGGGTGCTGGTCGATGGCGGCAACAGCATCAACATCCTCTACCTCGACACTCTCTGCAAGCTCGGGCTCAAGGAGACGGACGTCCTGCCAACCAACACTGTCTTTCATGGCATCGTGCCTGGTCAGTCATGCTCACCCATCGGCAAGATCCAGCTGGACGTCCTCTTCGGCGACAAGGCTCACTTCCGGACCTCAGTAGCTCGTATCACGCGCTGCTAGGAAGACCGGCTCTGGCCAAGTTCATGGCTATTCCGCACTACGCCTACCTAAAGATGAAGATGCCGGGTCCCAAGGGCATCATCACTGTTGTTGGCGAATACATGCACAGTCCGGCTATACTAGTGACGACCAGCTCGAGTTGGTTCATTCAAGCCGGCCTCTGATTGGCTTATGTCTTGTTCTTTATGTCTTGATGGCTTCGGATAAGAGAAGTCAAGCAGGAATCAAAAGACGGGATCATAAGACAAAACGCTTGGTGAGGAATATAATGCTTAATATATACATTCATAAAAAGCATTGGCCCATGGCCCACGTTCGTTACATCCCTCCGAGGGTAGAACCAAAAACACAAAAGGACACCAGTTACGGGACAGCGGCCTTAGTGGTCGTCTCGGCTGTTGCTACTGATGTGATAGCATCGCCGCCTCCGGCTCCTCCCGAGGTGGTTGCACCGTCTCCCCCGCTGCAGCCCCCGTCTCAGCTGATCCCGGAGTCGGCATACGTCCCACCGCTGGAGGAGGCTGCAGATTCCGAAGCCCAGGCCGCCTCGTCAGAGCTTCCATCAGCGTCGTAATGTTGAAGGCCATGCAGATCTTCAGCGATCACGCAGCCATCTTCACCCCGCTCCAAGACGAAATCGTCCCAGGCTGCGTACTCGGTGACAGCGCTGGCTCTCACCCGAAGCTGCTCCTCCATGCCTTGCAGCTCTGCCTCCAAGCCGTCGCGCTGGGCCGCTAGCTTGCTCAAGTTCAGGTTATGATACCATGACTTGGCCAAGCGCAGGGCCACATAAACCCGAGACCGCGCTCCGGAGGCTCGCCAGGCGTCCAGGCGCTCTCCACCCACTGCGAGCCAACGGGCAAGCCGGCTCATGGTCGTCGGCTCCACGCCCTCCGGCCATAGGGCCGCCACCATCGACGAACCTCCAACCTGGAGCTGAGTCACAGACTCGCCCAGGACGTGTAGGCAGGCCCGAAGGCCCACCCCGATCTCCTCTACGCTCCAGTCGGAGGTAGTATCTACCTCTTGTCCGGCTGCGCGGTGCTCCTCAACGGCGGTGTCGGCTGCGACCTGGGTCTCGGGGAAGAGATTTGGGGAAAAGGCAACCAGGACGTAAGAACACAGCAGGAGGAGGAGACGTCAAAAAGACCAAACCCAAAACAAGGAAGAAAGACCCACGCTGGAAGGCGCCGTTGGTCTCGTGAGAGACCTCGAGGACCTCCCGCTCCCGCACCTCACTCGCATGAGTGAGGCGGGCGATTTCCTCCTGGAGGGTCGCGGCGGACTCCAGTGCCTTAGCCAGCTGCACTTGCTTCTGGGTAAGGGCTTCGTCCTTCGCCCTCAAGGCGGCGTCCTTGAGGTTCACCTCCTCAAGATGAAGCGACGCGAGGCGGTCCACGTCAGCAGAGTAGGAGGCCTCCTTCTCCTGCAGCGTGGCTCGCAGCCGCTCCAACTCGACCCGACCGGCCGTCTCGAGCTCCTTCTTCTCCGCCTGAAGAAGGTCCAGCTGCTCTTGGAGCCAGCCGCCGGCTTCGCGCAGGGCATGACACTCCGTGGCAGCCTCGCCCAGCCGGGCTTCAAGCTCGGCGATCCGGCTATCAGCCCCCAGTTGCTGGTCCCGAAGCTCGTTGTACGCCTGTACCCGGGCATCGTAAAGCGCTTGCCAAAGGGGAGAGAAAGGGAACATGATTAAGATTCGACCTGGTTAAAAGCATAACCAGCCCGATTCTCGGGGGCTACACCTAGTGGGTGCGCTTGCGCGCCCCCACCAAAGAAAAATATGCACAGAAAAAGGCCTCCAAGAGATTTGGACCGGTTGGCAATCAACCCGCCCGATTCTCGGGGGCTACACCCAGTGGGTGCGCTGTCGCGCCCCCACTAACGTACAGAGAAGAGAAAAAAGTGCAAAGAAAAACCAAAAAGTCAAGGCCTGCCTGGGTGCAGGCTTCCAGGCGCTCCATGTCGCCGCACACCATGCGGGCCGCCTGCTCCACCTTCGACCGGCCGCTGGAAAACAACGTCGCCGGAAAGAACGGTGCCGGCGGGCATGCGCAGGCGGGCCAAGTTCGCCGCCCGCCATGACTTCATGGGCCGGCTCCCAGTCCGGCCCCCGGCCCTTGGCGCAACAGGGCCCTGCTGGGGGAAGTAGATGGCGCCGGCTCCTGGGGCCGGCTCGACGGCGGGCTCCGGCACCGTCCCAACCGGCGCTACCTCCCCCGTGGGAGGTGGATGAGCCGTGTCCAGTGCATACATGGTCGCCCCTGGGGCATCAGGGACTGCGTACGGCACGGTCAGATCTAGCACCGGTGCGTCAGAAGCCGCCTTGGCCCTGGGAGAAACCGGGATCATCTCCAGGACCACCTGCTCCGGGGATGCCGGTTCACACGGCTGGGCCCCTTTGGTCCTTGGGTCTGGCCTGGAGGCGGCCTCGCTAGCTGGCTCCTCCACACGAGCATGTGCGGAGGGGTCCTGTCTAGCCTTCGCACGCTTCTCCGACGGCCTCTCGACCCGGCTGGGGCGAGGCTGACCCACGGCGGTCTTCCCTACAGCCGTGTCCCACCGGCGCTTGGATTCTATCTCGAGCTCCCTTTCGGCAGCATCAGCTGCTGCCCAGCCGACCCGCTCGGCTGCGGAGGCGGTGTCTTCATCCGCATCCTCCGCCTGCCTGTCAAGCCAAGCTTCTCAGGAAAAAGCTCATCTCAAGATATGGAAGGGAGAAGAGGAGGAAACCGTACCCTGCAACTACCGGGACCTGCCTCCGGCCCCCGCCACGGCGCCTCTAGGCGTCGTCTGCTCGCTGCCCGGCTGAGGGACCCGACGCCGGTCGCCTAGAGGCCGGCCGGGAAGCTGTGGCACCCTTTCCCTTCTTCCCGGCTGCCTCGTCAGCAGCGGTCGCTCCGCCACCTTGACGTTGGCCGCGCGACGGTAGTGGGCCGGTGACCTCCTCCACCTCATCGGAGTCTCCCTCGAAGGCTGCATCAGAACAGAATGAGGCTTCCTCATCATCGTCCGTCCAATCTGCTATGGCGTGCCGCGGGTACTCACCAGACGGCTCGGTCCCTTCCGACTCCAGGGGATCTTCCGAGCCGGCGGAGGAGTCTGAGCGGGGCTCCATCGCATCCTCGTCCTCCATCTCGGAGGCGTCGGACGCCTCCATGTCAGAAGCAGGCTGACGGAGGGACCCCTGCAGGGTCTTGAACATCTACAAGAAAGGAATTCAACCAGGCTCAGCAAACGCCATCGGCTTCAAAACAAAAAGACAGAAAAGAAGGGAGTAAGGCTACCATCGGAGGCGGATGAGCCTGGTTGAACGGGGACATCCCCCATGTCCATTCCCCGCCCTCATCCATGCGGGCGGTGGAGATCAGGTTCACCCATCGCGCTACAGCGCCTGGCGTGAACTTCTTGGTGGACAACCGGCATGGATCAAGCCGGCCGCTCATTTGGCAGACCAGATGCGGCCGCCTCTGCAGAGGAATAATCCGGTGTACCACCATGGTGGCGAGAAGGTCGCGGCCGAGGAGGCCGCTCTTCCCCAAGATATCAAGGTGGGCGCAGATAAGTGCCACCTCAGGATGCGGCCTGGGAGTCTTCGCATCCCAGTTCTGCCGCGTCGGAGGAGGGATGGCGAACGGGGGCATGTTGAGGTCGTCCTAGGCTGGATCGGTGCTCCTCACATAGAAGAACCCCTTCTGCCAATGCTTGATGGAGTCTTGCAGATGCATCTGGGGGAAGCTGGACTTCGGGCGGTGATGCACCAACGCGGCCCCGCACGGCGTCATGGGGGGTGGCCCTTTGAGCTTCTCCACCTCGGATTTTTCCATGAAGATGGATTGCTGCTTAAAGAAGAACAGGCTGCGCCACAGATCGACGCGAGGCTCGATCCCCACGAAGCCCTCGCACAGAACCACGAAGGCGGCCAGCTGCAGTATGGCGTTCGGCGCCACATGATGCGGCTGCAGGCCGAAGAACTGGAGCCACTCGGCGAAGAAGGAGCTAGCCGAGAGCCCGAAACCCCGGTAGAAGTGCTCGCCGAAGACCACAACCTCTTCCGCGATGGGTGCGGGGGAGGTCTCGGAGCTAGGAAGGCGCACCGACACTTGGGAGGCCGGGGGCAGCAGTCGATGATGACGAAGCGCATCAATGAGCCCCTCGTCAACATCGCTGCCCAGCTAGGCTCCCTGCGAGGACGCCTGCTGCGCCGACTACTTCTTCGAAGAAGATCCACCGGCCATGGCTGCGGCTGGCGAGAGCTCGAAGCGGTCGACGGAGGTCTCGGCGGCGAAGATGAAGAAGACGAAGGCGCGAGCTCTTCTTTCTCGGGAAACAATGAAGAAGAGACCACGAAGTAGGGCGAGAAGAGGGGGCGAATGGCCTCCTCGAAACCCTCGCGTCCCGTTTAAACCCCCATGAAGCGTCATGGGGAGGGCATCCGGTGCGCGCCGGGCCCCATTAATTCCGTGTATTACGGACGGTAACGCCCCCCCTAAACCCAACCGTCGCGGAGTTAATCCGCAGAGGATCTCCCACACGGAAGCCGAGGGGGCGTCGTGGCGGGACCCAGGGCCCAGGCCCGGTCCCGTCAGCAGTAATCGCCATCATTACGCCAGGCGGGGCCTGGCACGTGGCGTTCTCCGGGCCAGTTACGACTGGACCGAGGCGTCGCTTCGAAGCTACCCAAATCCGAAGCCGGCGTCCTTCACCGCAAACAATAGCCAAAATATCAAGACAAATCATCAAGCCGGTGAGGCCGCCCGCCAGCAGGCGGCCGACCTCGTGAGCTTCGGGGACTACTATCGGGGGGATAACCCCGGGGTAGGCTCATCAAGCCTGTTCCTTCATTTCCGGCCCAGTGGACATGAAGGCGTGGAGATTCTCAAGGCCCAAGTCTTCTGACTGGCTAGGCATCACCTGCCGCCTGGAAGATGAGGCAGCCACCTTTCTGGCCGGCTAGGCAACCCGTGCCAGCTAGAATCCAGGCGGCGTCCCATTCAGACCCGGCCTGGTCGCCCCAGCCGGACTAAGGAGGAGGCGGCCACCCTCGAGCGGGCTGACCAAGCAGGCTAGCCAGCCGAGGATCACAAGTCACATCAGATCGTAGGTCAGGAAGGGACCTCACGATTAAAGGTAGCTACGCTTCAGCAAAGGTACATGATCAGGGCGTCCGGCAGGTACGAGCGTCGGCTGCCACCCTGCTGACCTACCCCGGCTCTGATCCATCACCTAGCAAGCTGTCGGACCATCACACTCCCACTCCATTACTGCACTCGGCGTGGGGAACAGTGGAGGTGGTCCTACTGCCTGCCCATGAAGAATCTCGCGGGGAGACGTTCGACGTACAACGCGTGCTCAGCGTCAAACTTACGCCGGAGACCCATTGGCCAGCCGGTGGGTCCCACCAGCAATCGAGACCATGCAGCCGGCGGGCCCCTCTTCGACAAGACAAGACCCTTGTGGGCCCCTGGCCAGCCGGTGAAGCAGCCAGCCGGGCCCCACGCATGTACCCTTTATCCATATTGTAGGCCGGCGGGTTCTTCTATAAAACCCCTCGGCCGCCCCCATGCAAGGGGGCAGATCACTTGCCAGTCATTCAACACTACACACTCACCAACCCACAGAGAGCGAGGTAGAGACGAGCCGGCTGCTCCCCTCTTCCGCCTCCCAACACAGCTCTAGGAGCAACATTGTACTCTGTTCCCCTACATCAAACACACCAGCAGGACTAGGGGTATTATCTCTACGGAGAGCCCTAAACCTCGGTACATCGTGCGTCCCATGCGTGTACAAACCTTGTTCCCAGGGCCCACCTTTGTCCCTTCGGTTCTCACTGACTTTAGCCTACCCATGGCATATGTTGTGAATATTCACCGACAAATGGTATGTTATTTCTAGTGTTTTGCTGAACAAGCGCATAATGGTCCAATATGGCTTAATAAGCACACTTAGCTCCAAAACGACATATAGTTAGGTTGGCTTCCACCTAAATGACATAATTACCTTAGTTAGCTCCAAAATGACCTATTTACTAAAAAATGACCTATAGTTAGCTAAATTTCTCCTAAATGACATAATAAGGCTTAGGTAGCTTCAAGATGACCTATCCCCTCTAACTTAGGTATTAAACAACCTATAATTAGCTTAGCTAGATCCAAAATGGCTTAATAAGCATAGTTTGCTCAGGAATGACCTATTTTACCGAAGTTAGTTCCGAAATGACCTATAGTTAGCTAGGCTTCCACCTAAATGACATAATTAGTTTAGTTAGCTCCGAAATGGTCTAGTTAATAAAAATGACATATACTTAGCTAATCATCCTCCAAAATGACATAATTAGCTCCAAAAAGGCACAATTAGGTAATTTAGCGTGAAGAAGGGGACAAGAGGAGAAGAAAGAGGAAAAATGAAAAGAAGGAAGAAGAACAAGAAGAGAAGGAGAAGAGAAGAAGAAGGAGAAGGAGAAGGAGGAAGAAGAAGGAGAAGAAGGAGAATGAGGAGAGAAGCTCCTTCTCCTTCTTCTTCTCCTTCTTCTCCTCCTTCTTATCCTTCTTCTTTTCCTTCTTCTTTTCTTCTTCTTCTCCTCTTCCTTCTCCTTCTCCTCCTCCTTCTCCTCCTCCTCCTCCTCCTTCTTCTTTTACTTCTCCTTCTTCTTCTCTTCTTGCTTCTTCTCTTTATCTTCTTCTAAGTAGATTAGACTCATCCAACAAAGACTAAATTGGCTAATTATCCTACAAAATGACATAATGAGCTTAGTTAGGTGAAAACATCATAAGAACCTTGGTTAGCTCATTAAAATGACCAATTTAGCTCAAAAATGAAATAATAGCTCAAAATGGCATAAGAACCTTGGTTAGCTCATGAATATTATATACTTAGCTTGGCTTCCACCTAAATGATATAATTAGGCAATTTAGCTCCAATATGGCTTAATAAGCATAGTTAGCTCCAAAATGACATATTTAACCCAAGTTAGCTCCAAAACGACATATAGTTAGCTTGGCTTCCACCTAAATGACATAATTAGCTTAGTTAGCTCCAAAATGGTCTATTTAATAAAAATGACATATACTTAGCTAATTATCCTCCAAAACAACATATTTAACTTAAGTTAGCTCCAAAACGACATATAGTTAGCTTGGCTTCCACCTAAATGACATAATTAGCTTACTTAGCTCCAAAATGGTCTATTTAATAAAAATGACATATGCTTAGCTAAGTTCTCTCCTAAATGACATAATAAGGCTAACTTAGCTACAAGATAACCTATTCCCCTAACTTAGGAATTAAATGGCCTATAATTAGCTTACCTAGATCCAAAATGGCTTAATAAGCATAATTTGCTCCCGAATGACGTATTTTACCCAAGTTAGCTCCAAAATAACCTATAGTTAGGTAGGCTTCCACCTAAATGACATAAATAGCTTAGTTAGGTCCAAAATGGTCTATTTACTAAAACATGACCTACACTTAAATAATTATCCTCAAAATGATATAATTAGCTCCAAAAAGGCATAATTAGGTAATTTATCCCGAAGAAGGGGACAAGAGGAGAAGAAAGAGGAAAAATGAAAAGATGGAAGACGAAGAAGAGAAGAAGAAGAGAAGAAGAAGGAGAAGGAGAAGGAGGAAGAAGAAGGAGAAGAAGGAGGAGAGAAGCTCCTTCTCCTTCTTCTCCTTCTTCTTCTCCTTCTTCTTTTATTCTTCTTCTCCTCTTCCTTCTCCTTCTCCTCCTCCTTCTCCTCCTCCTCCTCCTTCTTCTTTTACTTCTCCTTCTTCTTCTCTTCTTGGTTCTTCTCTTTCTCTTCTTCTATGTAGCTGAGACTCATCCAACAAAGACTAAATTGGCTAATTATCCTACAAAATGACATAACTAGCTTAGTTAGGTGAAAACATCATAAGAACCTTGGTTAGCTCATTAAAATGACCAATTTAGCTCAAAAATGAAATAATAAGCTCAAAATGGCATAAGAACCTTGGTTAGCTCATGAATATTATATACTTAGCTTGGCTTCCACCTAAATGATATAATTAGGCAATTTAACTCCAATATGGCTTAATAAGCATAGTTAGCTCCAAAATGATATACTTAACCCAAGTTAGCTACAAAACGACATATAGTTAGCTTGACTTCCACGTAAATGACATAATTAGCTTAGTTAGCTCCAAAATGGTCTATTTAATAAAAATGACATATACTTAGCTAATTAT
The DNA here is from genome assembly GCF_904849725.1 of Hordeum vulgare subsp. vulgare. Lineage (NCBI taxonomy): Eukaryota > Viridiplantae > Streptophyta > Magnoliopsida > Poales > Poaceae > Hordeum > Hordeum vulgare. The sequence continues at coordinate 200,459,445 of NC_058520.1, read as the reverse complement.
CCTCCAAAATGACATATTTAACCCAAGTTAGCTCCAAAATGACATATAGTTAGCTTGGCTTCCACCTAAATGACATAATTAGCTTAGTTAGCTCCAAAATGACCTATTTAATAAAAAATGACCTATACTTAGCTAAGTTCTCTACTAAATGACATAATAAGGCTAACTTAGTTCCAAGATGACCTATTCCCCCTAACTTAGGTATTAAATGGCCTATAATTAGCTTAGCTAGATCCAAAATGGCTTAATAATCATAGTTTGCTCCGGAATGACCTATTTTACCCAAGTTAGCTCAGAAATGACCTATAGTTAGCTGGCTTCCACCTAAATGACATAATTAGCTTAGTTACGTCCAAAATGGTCTATTTAATAAAACATGATCTACCCATACTTAGCTAATTATCCTCAAAATGACATAATTAGCTCCAAAAAGGCATAATTAGCTAATTTAGCCCGAAAAAGGGGACAAGAGGAGAAGAAAGAGGAAAAATGAAAAGAAGGAAGAATAAGAAGAAGAGAAGAAGAGAAGAAGAAGGAGAAGGAGAAGGAGGAAGAAGAAGGAGAAGAAGGAGAAGGAGGAGAGAAGCCCCTTCTCCTTCTTCTCCTTCTTCTTCTCCTTCTTCTTTTCTTCTTGTTCTCCTCTTCCTTCTCCTTCTCCTCCTCCTCCTTCTTCTTTTACTTCTCCTTCTTATTCTCTTCTTGCTTCTTCTCTTTCTCTTCTTCTACGTAGCTTAGACTCCTCCAACAAATACTAAATTGGCTAATTATCCTACAAAATGACATAATTAACTTAGTTAGGTGAAAACATCATAAGAACGTTGGTTAGCTCATTAAAATGACCAATTTTTCTCAAAAATGAAATAATAAGCTCAAAATGTCATAAGAACCTTGGTTAGCTCATGAATATTATATACTTAGCTTGGCTTCCACCTAAATAATATAATTAGCCAATTTAGCTCCAATATGGCTTAATAAGCAGAGTTAGCTCCAAAATGACACATTTAACCCAAGTTAGCTCCAAAACGACATATAGTTAGCTTGGCTTCCACCTAAATGACATAATTAGCTTAGTTAGCTCCAAAATGGCCTATTTAATAAAAATGACATATACTTAGCTAATTATCCTCCAAAATGACATATTTAACCCAAGTTACCTCCAAAACGACATATAGTTAGCTTGGCTTCCACCTAAATGACATAATTAGCTTAGTTTGCTCCAAAATGACCTATTTAATAAAAAATGATCTATACTTAGCTAAGTTCTATCCTAACTGACATAATAAGGCTAACTTAGCTCCAAGATCACATATTCCCCCTAACTTAGGTATTAAATGGCCTATAATTAGCTTAGCTAGATCCAAAATGGCTTAATAAGCATAGTTTGCTCTGGAATGACATATTTTACCCAAGTTAGCTCCGAAATGACCTATAGTTAGGTAGGATTCCACCTAAATGACATAATTAGTTTAGTTAGGTCCAAAATGGTCTATTTAATAAAACATGAACTATACTTAGCTAATTATCGTCAAAATGACATAATTAGCTCCAAAAAGGCATAATTAGCTAATTTAGCCCGAAGAAGGGGACAAGAGGAGAAGAAAGAGGAAAAATGAATAGAAGGAAGAAGAAGAAGAAGGAGAAGGAGAAGAAGGAGAAGGAGCCCTTCTTCTTCTTCTCTCCTCCTTCTTTTCCTTCTTCTTTTCTTCTTCTTCTCCTCTTCCTTCTCCTTCTCCTTCTCCTCCTCCTCCTCCTTCTTCTTCTTTTTCTTCTCCTCTTCTTCTCTTTCTTCTTCTACATAGCTTATTTTCCCCAACATAGACATACTTAGCTAATTATCCTCCAAAATGATATAATTAGCTTAGTTAGGTAAAAACATCATAGGAGGCTTCTTCTCCTTCTTCTTCTTCTTCTTCTTCTCTTCTTCTTTTCATTTCTCCTCTTCTCCTCTTCTTGGAGCTAAATTAGCTAAGTATGTCTTTTTGGAGCTAAATGGATATGAAACTTACTTATTTCCCACTTCTCCTCTTCATCTAGTCTTCTTCTAACTTACTTATTTCCCACTTTGCAGATTACATTCAATTCACGGAAGCTTGGATTATATTGATGGAGTGCTTCAATATGGTTTCTTCTAAAATGGCTTCACAGAAGCTTGGATTGAAACTATTGTAGAAAATGGATATGAAACTTTGTATGTATGGATGAAACTAGTGTAATATATGGTTTGGTACGGATGAAATTTGCATAATATGTATGGATTATGGATGAAACTTATTTTAATATGGTTATGACTATGGGTAGTTTATGTGAAATATATTATGTTATTCGGGGCAGTTTGTGTGAAATATATTCCATATTTGTGTGAAAATTGCTGGATATTATTAAAAATAAATTAAAAGTGGCAGTTTGGAGCCTTTGCCGTGTGCCCACTAACGGCAAAGGAGCTACAACATACGGTAAAGGACCCAAACTAGCCTGTTGAATCAAATTGGGTGTCCCCTTTGCCGTCTGCCGTGCTGGTGGGCGGACGACAAAGGGTCAAAGGGCAGACGACAAAGGGTCAAAGGGAAGACGACAAAGGGGCAAGTGAGAGGGGCTTTGCTAGTACCTTTCCCATGAGCCCACTAGCACGGCAGACGGCAAAGGGGCCAATGGCGGACGGCAAACTATCTGTGGGCCCAGCAGTCCGCCGTTAGCACTTGACAGAGGTGCCCGCAGATGTGTCGTCCCATAGTCTTTGCCGTCAGCCCCCTCACGGCAAAGATCCTTTGCCGTCAACTATCCCAATGCACACGACAAAGAGGCCCTTCACCGGATTGTCGTTTGCCGTCCAGTTTGCCGTCTGCTGACGGACGACAAAGGCCTTTGCCGTCCGGGGTGGCCCCATTTGCCGTCCGCCGTGGTAGACGGCAAAGTATCAGATTCATGTAGTGTGTGGCTTGAAGAAAATCAATTCGAAGACCTTGAAGCGTGAAGATTTATTCTTTTTGTTTCATTTTCTTCAATCTTGAGTCATAGGAACACCGTACTATTAAAGGGGGTCGAGGTAACACTTCGGAATGAATTTCCTCATGATGCTCAACCCAAGCCTAATCCTACCAAAATCCTCAAGTGAGGAATATGAGAGACATTAGGACTCTCATAGTTGAGGGTCCCGACCATTGCCGCAATTCGCGCCACATCACCATTCTTATCCACACCCACGGTCTTATTATTTAAGGGCATTAATGTCAAATCATGTCGGGATGCTCCCAGGCTATAAATAGCCGCCCCCACAACCATTAGCTGGTTGGCTGCTCCGTTAGAAACTGACACTTGTCATAAGAGCAACCCAAATTCCTCAGAGTCTTCAAGAGTAAATCATCAGTGAGGAAATACCCCAAACACCAAACCACAAACCAAAAACCAAGTGATTGAGCATCACTGAAGAATTTGTTCTTGTGTGGGACTGAAGCCTTTTACCTTTGAGGACTGTGCATCCTACAAACGGTTAGGCATCATGATCTATAGCAATCCAGCAGTCAATTGTGGATTGCCGGGTGACCAAGTTTGTGAGGGTTTGGAAGTCTGCCCCGAAGACTTACCACGAGTGTTGGGTGAGGACTGTGTGTTCTTAGCTCAAGGAGAATACGGTAGGGATTGTGTGTCCCGGGACTGTGTGTATTTTGGTTTCAATACCAAGCCACTCCAAACCAGACGTACAACTGTCACAACAGTTGGAACTGGGTCATTAACCATTGTGTTCTCTATTAAACGGGTTCTATTTCTTCAACTCTTTCAATTCCTCCTATTGTGTGTTGAAGATTTTCATTGTCACCGTTTGAGGAATTTGCTGAAGACTTTCTCTGAAATTCCTCAACCCCAAATTCTTCACACGAGTTAATCTTCACCTGCTTTCCCTGTGCCTACGTACTATGCAAACTTCTTTTCATATTCTTCATCTTGAAAACTGCTGTAGTGATACTTTGCACCCCTGATCCTTTGTTGTTTCCGCTGCAAGTTAGTCATCAGTGAGGAATTTCCTCAGTGATGAAATTCTAAAAATCTCCTATTCACCCCCCTCTCGTCGATATAACGCACTTTCAGCATAGAACTGTTTGCAACTCCTGGTAGGCTGTGTCAGAAGGTGGTAAGTGAAACAGACTAGTCATGGAGATTGCCTCAAATGCTTTGAAAACCTCCTCAGCAGTGCAGAAGATCTCAATAGCAAAAGAGAATAGTCGTTGGAACCTATGAGCCAGGGGCAAGGTTGAGTCACCTAGTGCCCAAGAATCAGACCAAAAGAGAAAAGTATCGTCTCTATTTGGTTGTATGTAAGTGACAGATCTGAAAGTGTCCATCCTCTTGTAGATATATTTCCACAAAAATATCCACATAGAGATGTTCCCTGTGGAACTATGTCATGGTAGTATGTGTTCCATATTAAATCTACCCATCGCACATCTACTTTGTTAAAAATGTGTCAGCATGCTTAAGCTGTAGAGCACCATTTTGGACAGGCAGATTCACGATACCCAAACCACCTTTCATCTTGGGTCTGCAAACCAAGTCCCAAACCGCAAGATCACGTGCATGATCTTGTCCATTTCTTCTCCAAAGGCATTGTATTTGTATCCCTTCCAATTGCTTGAGGATTCCTAGGGGTATGTCCAGACTACAGAGGAAAAAAATGGGTACAGAAGACAAAGCTGAGTTGAGGTATTGCAGTCGACCACCCTGAGACAAGAAGGAAGAGCTAGCACAAAGCCTCCTATCCATGTTATCCACCAGGGGCATTAAGTCAATGATTCTTGGCTTGGTTGTCCCAATAGGCAAACCCAGATATGTGAAAGGTAGAGAACCAGTCTTACACCCAATGGAATCTGCCAGCCGTTGAAGCTCCACCTCATTAATGTTAATTGGCAACAGATTTATGGTAGTTTACTTGAAGGCCAGTGGACTGTGAGAAAACCAAGAGAAATTTTTTGAACTCTAGTAATTGGGAAGATGATAAGAGTGTCATCTCCATATTGGACAATTGGAAAGTCCTTATCATGGCAAGGGATGGGAAGCTGAATGAGACCATTCTCCAACCATTGATTTACCAAGGTTTGAAGGAAATCTGCTGCAACGGCAAAGTTGAGAGGGGATAGGGTCTCCCACTCTTACACCCTTATTGCACATAAATTTTTTTGCGAGGCACCCCATTTAGCAGTAATGAGGAAGATCCAGAGGAGAGCAACTGTTGTACCCCTAATATCCATTTCTCATTGAAACCTTTGTGTCTTAGAACCTGGAAAATAAATTCATGTTCCACAGAGTCAAAAGCTTTCTCAAAATAAAGTTTGAGAATGACAATAGGTCTCTTTGAGTGATGACACTGGTGAAGGTATTCCAATGTCCAACATACACAGTCTTGAATAGTTCTGGATTTGATGAAACCATATTGATTCTTATGAATGCATTTCATGATTTGTAACTGCAACCTGTTGGCAACCATTTTGGACAAGAATTTCAGACCCATCCTAGTGAGAGAAATTGGTCTAAAGTCCCCCACTTGCTGAGGGGATCTCTTTTTGGGAACCAGGGTTATGTAAGAAGAGTTCATATTTTCCATCTTTGCAATCCCTGCATGGAATTCATTTGCTAGCTGATAGAAATCCGGACAGATGATATGCCAACATTTTTTGAAGAGAAGACCATTGAAACCATCTGGTCCTGGAGCTTTATCAGCGGGCATTTCTTTGATAGTTGTATCCATCTCCCCTTTGGTAAAAGGTAGGGTAAGAACATCTAGCCCTTCTACCCTATTTAGGAGAGATTGAAGATTGAAAGCCAGGTTTATTCCTTGTGCGGAGCCCATCCTGCCCTTGAAAGATGACCAAAAGCAACCACCAATTTGGTCATGGTCAGTGATAATAGTTCCATCATCAAGCTTAAGAGATGAAATGGGGTTTCTTCTATATCTTTCATTGGCCATGGCATGAAATTTTTTAGTGTTTTCTTCTCCCACCTTGATAAATCTGATAGTAGCTCTCTTTTTCTAGTAAAGGAACTGTAGATGGAGAAGGTGTTCTGAGTGAAGCTTTACAATCACTCTGAAATTGGATTCAGGTCTGAACAAGGGTCTCAGCTCCTCAAGATTGTCCAAACAGAGGATCACCTTATTGCACTTATCAATGAGTGCTTTAATCCTAGAGAGAGTAGTCTGCCATCCCTTTAGAGCCTGTCTCGGGTTTTTAAACTTATCCATTATGATGGCAATGATGTGACCCTTGTGAGAGGGTACCTTCCAAGAAGTCTCCACACAGTCAAGGAAACCAGCCATTTCCACCCAATAATTCTCAAAATGAAAGAGGTTGCATTTGGGAATGGATGTGTTTATGTACACAACACATGGAACATGATCAGATGCAGTTTTAGCTAAAGGAAGCACTTGTGTCAATGGATAGAAATATATCCAATTGGCAAAGGTGAAAAACGAGTCTAACTGCTCCAGGAGTGGGGTATCCTGCATATTTGAACACGTAAAAGACCTACCCTTGAGGGGTAATTCTAAAAGACCCAGGTGACCAATAATCTCATTGAAAATGAAAATATCATTGACATCAACACTAGGAAGATTTCTATTAGATGGTGAATGAAAAAAATGGAAATCTCCTAGAAGCAGCCAATTATCATTGATAGGGATATTGAGGTTATAAAGCTAGCTGACGAATTGGTCCCTCGCCTCTCCTTGGCAGGGTCCATATACATTTACCAAATTCCAAGTTTCAGATTTATGGTTGGAGCTGAAAGACACAATTAATCCAACACTTTGTGAATCAATCAATGTACCAGTACCGCGAAGTTTATAACCTTGGGCCCATGACCAAAACTCGTCTTTGAATCACAAGTGTCATAAAAATGAGTAATGTGAAAGACTTGATCTATTTACACATAATTGGGGGGAGGGAGGGTTCATTCAAAGAACAACACTCCCCCCAAATCCATGCTTACATTTAAACAAGGTAATATGATGAGAGTGGTGGGGTGTGAAAATTTCCAATCCACACTACACGAATCAATGATATTTAGCTCATGCCTTAAGTCACGAAATCTTGCGTCATCCAATGGCTTCATGAAATTATCTGCTAGTTGATCATGGGTGTTAAGGTGAATAAGATCAATCTCCCTACGCTTGATATGCTCCCGGATGAAGTGATGACGAATCAAAATATGCTACATCTTGAAGTGTTAAACCGGGTTGTTGGAGATCTAAATTGCACTTTCGTTGTCATAGCAAAGAGGCACTTTGTCACAAGTGACACCATAATCCTTTAAAGTTTGCCTCATCCAAAGCAACTATGCACAACAACTTGCAGCGGCTACATACTCGACTTCGGTGGACGAGAGAGAAACACAATTTTGTTTATTTAAAGACCAACTTACCCGAGAGCAACCAAGGAATTGGAAACCTTCGAAAGTTGACTTCCACTCCACATGGTCTCCCGCCCAATCCGAGTCCAAATATCCTATGAGATCAAATGAAGCACCTTTGGGATAGCATAAGCCAAAGTTTGGGGTATGAGCCAAATAGTGAAAGATTCGCTTAACCGCCACAAACTGACTTTTCTTTGGTGCAGATTGAAATCATGCACAAATTCTTACACTCAACATAATATCCAGGGTAGATGCACAAAGGTAAATCAAAGATCCAATCATGGAGTTGTAGACCTTTTGATCCCCGACTTTACCATTGGGATCACTATCAAGTTGGCATTTTAGTGGCATGGGAGTGTTTGCCTTGGTCGGTTTTAGTTCATCCAACTTGAACCTCATGAGCATGTCTTGATTGTATTTTTCAAGGTTCATGAAGGTTCCTTGAATATTTTCTTGACTTTGAATCCAAGGAATAACTTCAACTCTCCCATCATAGACGTCTCAAACTCTTCGGTCATTAGTGCAGCAAACTCTTCATTGAAAGCTTTGTTAGGAGAACCAAAGATAATATCATCAACATATAGTTGGCATATGAATAGGTTCCCTTTAACCTTTTTTGTGAAAAGAGAGGGATCTCGGTAAGGTGCTCATACCACGCATGTGGGGCTTGTTTAAGGCCATAGAGTCCCTTATCGAGCATGTATACATGATTGGGGAACTTGGGATCCTCGAACCCCGGGGGTTGCTTGACATATACCAACTCTTTAAGAGGACCATTAAGAAATGCACTCTTCACATCCATTTGATATAATTTGAAATCATGATGAGATGCATATGCAAGCAACATGCGAATAGATTCAAGGCGAGCAATGGGAGCAAAGGTTTCACCGTATTCGATACCCTTGACTTGGGAGTAGCCTTGTGCCTTGTTGTGGATGATGAAACCGTTCACATCTTGCTTGTTCTTATAGATACATTTGGTAACAATGACATTGTGATTCTCCTTTGGTCCTGGCACCAACTGCCACACTTTGTTGCACTCAAATTTGTTGAGTTCATCATGCATGGCTTCAAGCCACCTAGTGTCCTCGAGCGCTTCTTGTACCTTTAGGGGTTCAATGCAAGAAATAAATACATGATGTTCACCAAAGTTTGTTAATTGATGATGAGTGGTTACCCCTTTATTCAAGCTTTCGTAGACATTCTACAGAACACGTTGTTTATATTGAATCTTGGAAGCAATCATAGCAGCTCGTATTTCCAGAATCTCCTCCATAGAAAGTTGAGGAACAACATTTTTACGACCTTGAGTGCCTTTGTGAGCTTGCTCTTGATCTTTAGCTTGATCTTGATCTTGAGCTTTCTTTTGATCTTGAGCTTCCTCGGGGGTGTGATCTTCATCTTGGACATCACTTGGTGTAGCACCATCATCATGAGGTTGATCTTGTCCTTGATCTTGTTCACTTGGTTGAGGGCCTTCACTTTGTTCTTCCGAAGCGTGTGGGTCTTGTGCCGGTGATGGTTGAAAGCACAATTGCTCCCTAGGGTGGGTTTGATAATTGATCACAACATACGCATCATTGGACTAATATGTTTTCCAAGTATATTTCAGAAAAGCTCAAAAGATGATATGGCTTAAGGTTTATGTGGGGATGCCTCTTGATGCAAGAAAGGAATAATGTTGGCTCAAGCTTTAAGCTAGAAGGCTCTTCATTTTATATTCGTGAGAAAACACTTTTGAGTCCATAGGAAAGCCAATACTATTAAAAGGGGTGAGGTAGTAAAATGAACTTATTGCTCAAATGCTCAAAGTTAGCCACCAAAACACTCAGTCATTTTTCCCACATATCCACTTTGTCAATTTCCACATTCACAAATTCGGTGTCACCAACATTTCCACAGCGGAACCACCGAGTTTTAACCTCACACAGAACCCTAGCCATTCCCACCAAATTGGTGCAACCGAAACTCCATCGATGCTACCGAGTTCAGTGTGACCAACATTCTGTTGCCAAAATACACAAAATCGGAATTTCCGAGTATGAGTATCGGTGCCACCGAGTTTGGCCATCTGACCGTTAGTCACCTTTTCGGTGCCACCGAGTTGTATATATCGGGTCTTACCGAGATTCAAAAGTTCACACCTTTAGTACTAGTCGGTACCACCGAGTTTCCAACTTCGGTGTCACCGAGTTTGCTCTTTTGTGTGTAATGGTTGGATTTTGGCTGCGGCCTATATATACCCCTTCACCCACCTCTCATTCGTGGGAAAAGCACTTAGAATACATGAAAGTGCGTTATATCGACTAGAGGGGGGGCGAATAGGAGATATTTATAATTTCATCACTGAGGAAATTCCTTTTGAGGAAATTCCTCACTAATGACTAACTCACAACAGAAGCTGTAAAGGATCAGAAGTGCAAAGTTTCACAACAACAGTTTTTCAGAGTGAGGAATGTGAAAACAGAGTGCACAGTGAGCAGGCACGCAGAATACAGATGAGGGTTAACTGACGTGAAGAATTTGGGGTTGAGGAAATCCAGAGAAGGTCTTCAGCAAATTCTTCAAAAAGTAGCAGTGAAAGTCATCAACACATAATACGAGGAAAGTAAGGAGTTGAGGAATTAGAACCCGTTTCTCCGTGAAGACAGTCGTTGATGACCCAGTTCCAACTGCTGTGACAGTCGTACATCTGGTTTGGAGCGGCTTGGTATTGAAACCAAAGGACACACAGTCCCGGGACACACAGTCCCTACCGTGTTCTCCTTGGGCTAAGAACACACAGTCCTCGCCCAACACTCGTGGTAAGTCTTCAGGGCAGACTTCCAAACCCTCACAAACTTGGTCACCCGGCGATCCACAATTGACTGTTGGAAAGCTCTAGACCATGACGCCTAACCGTCTGGAGGATGCATAGTCCTCAAAGGTAAAAGGCTTCAGTCCCACATAGGAACAACTTCTTCAGTGATGCTCAATCACTAGGTTTGGTTTGTGGTTTCGGTTTATGGGGTATTTCCTCATTGAAGAATTAGTCTCGAAGACTCTGAGGAATTGGGTTGCTCCTATGACAAGTGTTAGATTCTAACGGAGCAGCCAACCAGCTAATAGTTGTGGGGTGTGGCTATTTATAGCCTGGGAGCATGTCGACATCATTTGACACTAATGTCCTTAAATAATATGACCGTTGGAGTGGATAAGACCAATGACTTGGCGTGGCTATCGAAATGGTTGGAACCCTCAATTGTGAGAGTCCTCATGTCACTCGTATTCCTCACTTGAGGCTTTTGATAGGATTAGGCTTGGGTTGAGCATCATGAGGAAATTCATTCCAAAGTGTAACTTCGACCCCCTTTAACAGTACGGTGTTCCTATTACTCAAATGCGAAGAAAATGAAACAGAAAGAGTAAGTCTTCATGCTTCAAATTCTTCAAAGTGATTTTCTTCAGGACACACCGAATTCCTCAATTTCAGTATCTTCATGAGGAATATCAATTTCATCGCAGATTCCTCACGATTCATTTCTTCAGCTTCAGACCAATTTCTTCAACCGAAGATATATATTTTTAGGGGTCGATATTCTTCAAATATCTCAAACTCCTCAATGACTTATAGATCCCGTGTACACTCATAAACACATTAGATACTTAACCTATAAGTCTTCAAACCACCAAAATCACTAAGGGGCACTAGATGCACTTACAATCTCCCCCTTTTTGGTGGTTGATGACAATTAGGTTAAGTCTTCAACAGGGATAAAAAATATGAAGTGTAAATACTCATTTGAGGAATTTGAAATCAAGATTCAGAGAGAGTCCCCCTGAAGATGTGCATATCGTGAGGATTTTGCTTTTCACGGCAAATGCACATTGATGATTTATATCATGGAGATCTCCCCCTGAGTCTTGTAAATCATGCATACATGTAACATATCATATGAATAAAATGAAAATGCATGATGACAAATGGATTATGATGAATTCCAGCATGCGTGCATTAAAACTTGAGGAATAAGCATGCGAAGAAAAATGTTCAAAAGCGTCAGAGTACCATCGGGCTTAAGTTACAACTCATTACATAAAAACTTCAGAAGAGCCAAGAGTTTGTAACTTAAATATAGTTCATAAGCCCCAAAAATATCCCGCTTGAAAACTAACTCTCAAGTTTCTCCCCCTTGTCATCAAGTGACAAAAAGGGACAAACTGAGGACTAACGCCCGTGAAGACTTCACTTCTTGGTGGTTGAGGAAGAGCCGTGACGCTTCTTGGGAGTAGTCTTCTTCCTTGGACCGGTAGCAGTGTCGAGCTGTTCTTCATCAGTTTCAGCAGTGCAAAATGAAGAAAAGGAGCTGTCTTCAAGGTCTGGAACAGGAATGGTCCTGAACTTCTTCTTGGGAGGCCACGACCAGTCAAAGTCTCGCTCAAAGTCCATTTCATCAAGCTCAGTCTGAGTCTTCAGATGTGCAAGTGTAACCCAGGTGCGATCAAAAACCTCATGCAGATAGTGATGGTTGAGCTTCATAGAGTTCTGTGTTTCAGTGAGGGTTTTCACAATGGCGCCAAACTGGCGTTTGACCCACTTGTGATTGTGATCCACCTTCTGGTGAAGACTGAGGAGCAGCTCTCTTGTATTCATCACTCGAGGAGGAACGGGGCTTGCCGGACGAGTCTCAGTATCATCCCATGAAGAATAAGCTTCTGGCTCTCTGAACTGGCCATCAAGGGGCCTACTGCCTTCTTCAATCACTGATTTTCCTTTTACTTCAATGGGCTCGAAAGTCTTCTTGTTGACCCAGATAGGAGGCATATAACCTACATGGTTTTGGCATTCAGTGAGAAAGTTGATGCCTATCCTTGTCCCGATGAATCTCATGATCCATGGGGCATATATCTTGTGGTCAAAAGGACACATGGCATTGTCGGCCAAAGTCCTCAAGAAGAAATCATGGATGTTGATAGGAATACCATGAATGATGTTGAAGAGGATATTCTTCATGAGGCCTACGACATCTTCTTCATCATCATGGCCTTTGATCGGCGTGAGCACACTGCAGAGGATTCTGTAGACACACCTGGGAGTATACTTCAGCTCATGGACGAGGAAGGTTTTTCTCGGTGGTTTTCCTTCAGCCAAAGGCTTCATGAGGACTTCCATCATCCCATTGGGCAGCTCACGCTCACCATAAAGCTTCACAACCTCTTCTGAGGGAATTGGTACAGGCAGTTCATGGAGGAGCTCAGTAGCAGGAGCCTTGTAGTGAGTGTTTTGTGTCATCCAGTCAAACACCCAAGTGTTAATGTCTTCAGGGTTGCCAGAGATGTGAAGAGTTGCATAGAACTAAAGAATTAGCTCGCTGTTCCAGTCAGAGATGTTGGAGCACATTGGCAGTAAACCAGCATCATGGAGTACATTGAGGACTCGCTCTAAGCACGGTATAGCTTCAAGTTCAACGTGAGGAATATGCATGTGCTGGAATATCTTGTTTCTTCCACACATCACAGAGGCATAGTAATTCATCAGCGTACTAGTCCAAAACTTCAGATGCCTCATTTGAGGCTTGTCATAGGGGTTCTCTCCAATGAAGTACATGCATTCTTCAAAGAAATTCTCCTTTTGAAACTTTGGACGCTTGGAGAATGGCTGACGCTGAACTGGCTGAAGATTTTACTGAGGAACACGAGGGGAGACAACAATTGCAGTCTCGGGGTTGAGCATGACAAATGCATTTTCTTGGTCAGGTGCATATTCCTCAGCATTTTCCTCAGGGTGAGGAATTTCAGCAACTGGGACATCAGGCTAAGGAGATGGTTCTGGCTGGGTGTCAGGCTGAGGGGCTTGCTCTGGGTGTGCATCAGGCTGAGGGGCTTGCTCTGGGTGTGCATCAGGCTGAGGAATAGTTTCATCTTGCTCAGCTGGAGGAGTTGGGTCAGCCTGTTCCTCATCGTGAAGATTTTGCTCAGAGCTTTGAATTTCATCAGCTTGAGGATTTCCAGTTTGTTCTTCCTCAGCTGGCTTGGTGGTCGAGGCAGTTTCTTCAGCTGGTGCAGCTGATCCTTGAGTAGTGTCTTTCTGAGGAATGAAGGGCTGAGGACTGTCGTCAATACGAATTTCTTCATCGGTGTGTTCCTCAGTGGCAGCATCCTTCATTTCCTCATCTGCCCCTTTTGCTTGATCATCAAGGATGACCATTTAGGGGCATAGGGTCCAGAGGAGCAGTTTCTTCAAGTGCTTTGAGGAGCTTGGCCTCTGTTTCTTCTTCTGCTGAGGAGGCCTTTCTCTTTTTGGCTTCCTTCTCAGCAGCCCTGGTTTTCTTCACGTCTGATGCAGACGGAGTCATCTTCTTCACCTTTGAAGCTTTTGGTGAAGGGGTTCTCTCGACAGATTCTTCAGCTGATTTTGAGGAACGAGCTGGAACCGAGTCATCAGCTTGCTTTGATGAAGCAGTTGGGTCAGGGGCAGTCTCATCAGCTGCAGCAGATTCATCGGCTGGAGCTTCCATGATGATTTATTCAATAGCCGGTACATCTGCACGGCTTTCTTGGTGGATTTCCTCAGCTTTAGGAGTATCCTCAGCTTGAGGAGATTCATCTGCTGGCTCCTCAATCAAGGGCTGAGAAGTTGGTGTTGGAGGTGCAGCCTTTTTGTTGTAGTCATCAACAGCTTTAGTGGCCAGCTTGACGAAATTGCTCTTGAGACTCTTACGATCTGACAACTTGGAGTACTTGTCAGTCAAATTCTTCAGCTCTGCCTGTGTTGATACCAGTGCATCAGGCGTCAAGCTGAGGAGATTCTACTTGAGAAATTTCTCCTTTTTAAGCTTTGCTACCTTGGCCTGCTTGGCCTGCTGTTCTTTCCACTTGGCTTCATTGATGAAAGTGGCCACCATGTGGCTGATGCGAGGGGGAAGTTTCAAATCATCAAGCGGATTGTTTGGGTCCTCATACAAGATGTTGATGTAGTCAAGGAGGACCTTGGGGTCCATGGCCAGAGGAATGGCACTGCCTGATGCTTGAGCTACTCTTTCCTGCTTGTTTCTGATGATGGCTTGCAGGGTTTGATCATCATATGTATCACTACCCTTTGTTGCAGATGGGACGGTGATGATTTTGCTGGGGCTCGGCAGAGTTGCTCGTTCAGGAGACACCTGAGTCTTCACAGGAGGTGGTGAAGACTTTGTCTCCGAGCTGGTTGCAGCTGGGAGTGAGGAGCTGGAGCTGGCGGTCATAGGCTTCATGACTTGCTTCTGTACTGGTGTCTCTTGAGGCTTTGGTGGTGGTACTGAGGATTTTGGAGCTGAGGCGATTGGCGCTGAGGGTTTTGGCGCTGATGATTTTGGCGCTGAGGGTTTTGTAACTGATGCGTGAGCAGACTTCTCTTGAGGCTTTGGAGCCCTTGGCTTTGACGGCACAGACTCTGGTTGAGGAATTGCTGAACTAGAGGTCTCAGCGGCAGAGGAAGTAGCTGCAGCTGAGGCAGCAACTTAGGATTCATTGAATTTCCTCACTGCAGCTTCTGCCTGCTTCTTGAGCTTAGCCAGATGCTTTTCCTTCTCATTAGGATAGTCATCAAGGGTCTTGACGCTTGAGGGATGTGCTACTTGATGATCCTCAAGTGGGGCCCGTTTGCCAGGGGGCTTCAGAGCGAATTTCTTCGCAAACTTGGCAGTCATAAACCTGTATTCTTTCCATTCCTTCGCCCATCGGCCATCTTCTGCAGCCGGATCTTTCTCCTGGCCATTGTCTCATTTTCATCACATGTGCAATAGTCCAAGTAAATATCCTCAGGGATATCCACAGCTGTGTTTTGCTCAAGTTTCTTTCCTCCCTTCTATTTTCGGTCATCCTCCATTTTCTACAGCTGAGGATTTTGGTGATGAGATTGAACTCTTGAGGATTCTGATGAGACTTGAAGATTTTCTTCCAGAAACGCTGCAAATGAGTTAATGTGATGAGAACCGAGAGATTCATCAGCTGACATGTGTGTACCTGTGAACACAGTATAGTTGCGAGGAATTTGAAGAGCTCATATGCGTTCTCAGATTTGAAGAAAATGAAAAAGTTGACAGTTGAGGAATTTTCCTAAGCATACTGTTTTTGGGTTCCAAAGTTGTACAGATCCAAAAATTCGCACAATTGAGGAATCTCGTGAAAATCTTAGATGCTTAGTATAGTTCATCAATGATGTGGTGATAGGCAGTGTTTGAGAAATCAAGTGCTTATCGATTCTTGAGGAAAAACAGATTTCACATAGAAGATGTAAAATTGTAGATCTAACTTGCAGTAAAAATGGGATTTTATTTACCGTTGAAGGAGCACACGAAGAACCCAGAGAAGTTGTGTAGAGACGATCTTCGGTCGCGTGTCCAATGCGCCCTAACCCGGCGACAGAGGACGTCTACGGCGGCGGCGGACGAAGATGGTCCGACTCCGGCGTGGTTCCGGCGACGGAGAAGTCAACGCAGTGAAGCTCTTCCTCACCGGCGACGAGACTACCCGCGATGGCGCTAGGGTTCGGTGGTGTTTGATGTAGCAGGAGAGTGATGGAGCGAAGAAGAGTTTGCCGAGGGGGATAGGGACATATTTATAGCCAGACAGTTACTGTTGGCATGAAGATTTCGGACCAAACAGCCCCTGCCTCTACGTCTCCGCAGGACATGTGTAGTTCCCGAACAAGGCGGTGGAGATAGTGGAGATCGTGGTTATCCGATCGTGAGAAGTGGGTTTCAGTTACTGTGCATTAAAGAAATAATTTTTGAAGATTTGAGGATTTTCGTTACAAAATCATTAGCTGACAAGGACGGAGTGAGGATTTTGAACAAAGTTTCAAGTAGAACGCATATGAAGAATTGAATAGACTGGATGAGTATAGCATAGATGGAAAGTAGGGTCCGATCACATTCACTTAGCAGCAATATCAAGTTGAAGAAATAGCTATAAGTGAATGCTGTTGAGGACTTGAAATCACAGTCTATCTAGTCAAATGAAAGTCATCAAGTGTTTTTGAAGATTTTGTGATAAACGGTGACAATGAAGAACAACTGTTTTGAAGAAAAACACATTTTGAGGAAATGGAACTTTTGAAGAAAATCAACTTGAGGAATTTCACATTGGGCGGTGGCGTGACCCACCATATAAGAATGTTTATTACAGACGTCGCGTACAATTGTCGTAGGGCCCTGAGAATCAATTTCTTCGTTGATTTCTTCACATTCAGAGTGACATTTTTCATGAGTTGAAGAAAATCGATTCATCATGTGTTGCACATCTAAGTGATCAATTTTGCATAAGTGTTAGGATGTATGCATGTTTTTACAAAACATTTGATGATTCTAAGATATTTAGCTCACACCGCAACTTGCAAAACCTTTTCTCATCCAAGGTCTTAGTGAAGATATCTGCCAATTGATCAATCCTCATCACATGGTCGATGAGGATATTGCCCTTGAGGACATGGTCCCGAAGAAAATGATGACGAATCTGGATATGCTTGGTCTTCGAGTCTTCGAGTGCTGTACTAGGTTGTATGCAATCTTGATTGCACTCTCATTGTCACAGTAGAGAGGCACAATCTTCATGTTGATGTCGTAGTCCTTGAGGGTTTGCTTCATCCATCGTAATTGAGCACATCATGAACCAGCAGCAATGTACTCAGCTTCGGCAGGGGAGAATGATACGCAGTTCTGCTTCTTTGAGGATCAGCAAACTAGTGATCTTCCGAGGAAATGGCATGTGCCAGAGGTTGACTTGCGATCCACACGGTCACCAGCATAGTCAGAATCAGAATACCCTACCAGATGAAGATTTGAGCCCTTGGGATACCATAATCATAGTGTTGGTGTGTGAGCTAAGTATCCAAGAATATGCTTCAGAGCCTTATGGTGTGATTCCTTCGGTTTTGCTTGAAAACGTGCACACATGCAAACACTAAGCATTATATCTGTCCTAGATGCACATAGATACAATAAAGAACCAATCATAGAACGATATACCTGCTGATCGAAATCTTTACCATTTTCATCAGTGACGAGGTGGCCGTTGGTAGGCATTGGAGTCTTGGCACCTTTGCATTCATGCATGTCGAATTTCCTCAGAACATCCTTGAGGTATTTCTCCTGTGATATGAAGATTCCATTGCTTTGTTGACGAATTTGAAGAGCTAAGAAGAATTTCAGCTCCCCCATCATGGACATCTGATATTCTTCACTCATCATGTAAGCAAATTCATCACTGTATCGTTTGTTAGTACAGCCAAATATGATATCATCGACATATATTTGACACACAAATAGCTCGTTATCACAAGATTTAGTGAAAAGAGTTGGATCGAGTGAACCAGGTTTGAAGCCTTTCTTCATGAGGAATTCCTTCAGTGTATCATACCATGCCCGAGGGGCTTGCTTGAGACCATAAAGAGCCTTTTTGAGTTTGAAGACTTTGTCTGGATTCTTTGGATCCTCAAAACCTGGGGGCTGAGCAACATATACTTCTTCCTCAAGCTGAACATTGAGGAATGCACTTTTCACATCCATTTGATATAAGATGATGTTATGAGGATTAGCATAAGCAAGTAGTATTCGAATAGCTTCAAGTCTAGCAACAGGTGCAAAAGTTTCATCGAAATTTATTACTTCAACCTGGGTGTAGCCTTGGGCTACAAGTCGTGCCTTGTTCCTCACCACTTGACCGTCCTCATCTTGCTTGTTTCAGAAAATCCCCTTGGTGCCGATGATGTTGTGCTTGCGAGGATCTGGTCGTTTGACGAGCTCCCATACGTCATTCAGCTTGAATTGAAGAAGTTCCTCTTGCATAGCTTGGATCCACTCCGGTTCCAGAAAAGCCTCAGCAACTTTTGAGGGTTCTGTGATGGATACAAAAGAAAAATGCCCACAAAAGTTAACTAAGTGTGAAGCTTTTGAGCGAGTGAGAGGACCTGGCGCGTTGATGTCGTTGAGGATTTTGTCAAGTTCTACTTCATTTGCAATCCTCGGATGAGCTGGTTGAGGACTTCGTCTGGGCTGAGGAAGTGGTTCAGGTGCAATTTCCTCAGGAGCATCTTCTTGATTTTCATGAGTGATGGGGATTGTTTCTTCACCAATTTCCTCAGTGGGGACAATGTCTTCATTAGGTTTGAGCTTTATTGCTTCCTCAGGAGACAACTTATCTGGATCAGAAGGCAATTGGTCTCTTTGCGAGCCATTAGTTTCATCGAACCACACATCTACAGTCTCAGCAACATTGTTGTGATAGTTGTTGAAGACTCTGTAAGTGTGCGAGTCCTTTCCATAACCGAGCATAAAACCTTCATGTGCCTTAGGTGCAAATTTTGAGCTATGGTGAAGATCTCTAATCCATCGTTGTGCACCGAAGACTTTGAAATAACTTAAATTGGGTTTCTTGTCAGTGAGGATTTCATATGAGGTTTTCTTGAGGAATTTGTGAAGATATACCCTGTTGATGATATGGCATGCAGTGTTGATTGCTTGAGGCCAAAAGCGACGAGGAGTCTGATATTCTTCAAGCATAGTTCTTGCCATTTCAACCAGAGTCCTGTTCTTCCTTTCGACGACACCATTCTGCTGAGGAGTATAAGGAGCAGATAATTCGTGAGTTATACCAAGTTCATCAAGATAATCATCAAGACCAGTGTTTTTGAACTCGGTTCCATTATCACTCCTGATATGTTTGATCTTGATGCCAAAGTTCGTCGAGGCCCTTGAAGAAAATCATTTGAAGATTGCCCGCACTTCAGTTTTATACACTATGATATGCACCCAAGTATATCTGAAATAATCATCAACTATGACGAAGCCATATAAATATGCTGCATTGGTTAATGTGGCATAGTGAGTAGGTCCAAATAGATCCATATGAAGCAATTTGAATGGTCGTGTAGTGGTCATGATAGTCTTCGAGGGATGCTTGGATCTGGTCATTTTCCCAGATTCACAAGCACCGCAGAGATGATCCTTGAGGAATTTGACTGATTCGATGCCGATGACATGCTTCTTCTTCGCGAGCGTGTGCAAATTCCTCATACCTGCATGACCTAGTCTTCGGTGCCACAACCATCCTTCTCAGGTTTTTGCTAGTAAGCAAGTGGCTGGTTGAGGACCTGTAGAGAAATCAACAATGTACAAATCCCCTCTTCTTACACCTTCGAAGAATTTGGATCTGTCAGATTCCATGATGACTACACATCTATATCTACCAAAGATAACAATCATATCAAGATCACAAAGCATCGAGACAGACATGAGGTTAAAACCAAGGGATTCAACAAGCATCACTTTGTCCATATGCCTATCCTTGGAAATAGCCACTTTGCCAAGTCCCAATACCTTGCTTTTACCTTTGTCAGCATATGTGATTTGCTTCAGAGGTGATGGAGTTAGTGGCATATTCATCAGGAAGCTTTTATCACCAGTCATGTGATGTGTGCAGCCACTATCAAGAACCCACTCAGTATTCTTGGGTTTGTCATCCTGCAGATGAATTAGTACAGCTTACCATCTCATATGCTTCAGATTTGAAGAATATGATATTGATTTCATCATATAAGAATTTCATCATAACAGAAATATAAGGACGTGTGAAATATTTCTATTTCATCAATCATTAGCTTGCATCCTATCAAGCATTTCCTCAGGTCTCCAGCAAATTCTTCAGTTGATTTTCATCTGGAGACCTGACCTGCAGAAGTGATTAGTTCGATTTCTTCACCACCCACATCTAAAGGGTTGGCAAAGCATTCATCATCCTGCGAGCACCATATGAGAAACGTGGCATTGAAGCCAATGCACTTCTCTTAACAGTAGGGGGGTTAAAGTACTCATATGAATATGCAGAGAACTGGTTTGAGGATTTATGAACATAATGATTTGAGGAATAATGCTCATATTCATATTCCTTGTAGTTTCCCTGCATGTTAGACGCATTAGCACGGGTACGAGCATAGTTTTGACCAGTTGGGGATTTTGATCCTCTTGAAGACTTTGGTCCTCCTGAGGAATTTGATCTGGGGTTCAGATTCTTCAGTGGTGGTGTCATGAGGACATTCACCTGAAGATTTTCAAAACAACTTTTGGGAACCCAGATTTTGCTCAAGGGAGGGCCATTCCTGCAGTTAGTTCCAACATATCGAGCAAATACTTCACCAGATTGATTTTTGAACAGTTTATAGTTGGAGTCAAATGACTCATCTGAGGAATAGGATAATTCACATGAAAAGCCAGTTAGATTAGATGGATCAAAAGGAGGCCCAGTAGCAGCAACCCATGAGGTTTTGGGATACTACTCAGGTTTCCAATAAGATCCATCAGCATTTAATTTCCTCTCAAAGGCAATTCCTTCTTTCCTTGGGTTCATGTTCAAGATCTGCTTTTTGAGCACATCACAAAGGGTTTGATGTCCATTGAGGCTTTTGTATATGCCTATCACGTACAATTCCTTCAAACCTGCATTTTCATCAGTAACATTTGTGTTTTCCTCATGTGAGGAAATAGACACAACAGGTGCACTTGAAGAATTTGTAGCAATAGTAGCATTTGATGATTCTGGTGAGGAATTAGCAGTTTCGCTTTCAATGTGTTTAAGACATGGAGGAATGAATTCAACTTGACCAGCGCTGATCTGTTAAGCTAGTAATGAATCATTTTCCATACGAAGATCATCATGAGACATCCTCAGCTTCTCAAGATCAAGCTTCCTTTGAAGAAATTCATAGGAAAGCTTATCATGATCAGTGAGGAGTGTATCATAACGATCGTGAAGATTATCGAATCTAGACTGAAGACTTTTCACAACTTAGTGAGGATTTGGGTAAGGTTCATTTCATCATTCAACAGATCATCACTTTTATCTAGCAGTTTCTGAAGCTTTTCCAGGGCAGTTTGTTGTTCAGTGGCAATGATAGCAAGTTTACTGTAACTGGGTTTCTTATAATCATCAGGTTCACAGTCACTTGAATCAGAGGAGGAGGCATTATTTGGTACCTTTGAACCTTTTGCCATGAAGCAATAGGTTGGAGTGAAGTCATCAACATAGTCATCAGTGTGGATGGTGCAATCATTTTCTTCAAGATTGAAGATTGACTTGCTGAAGAAAGTGGTTGCCAGTGCAAGACTAGCCTGTCCGGATTCTGAGTCTTCATCAGAACCCTCTTCTCCATCACCTTCCTCTGATTCTGCCTCTGAGTCCATTTCCTTGCCAATAAGTTCCTGAGCCTTTCTGAAACTAGTCTTCTTGTGCGATGAGGGCTTTGAAGATGAGGATTTTGAAGATTTCTTCTTCTTCTTCGAGTCATCAGAACTATCATCCTTGTATTTCTTCTTCTTTGATTCCTTTCCCCAACGGGGACAATCAGCAATGTAATGACCTGATTTCTTACACTTGTGGCAGGTTCGTTTCTTGTAGTCCTCAGATGAAGATTCTGATTTCCTCATGTCTCTTCTTGAAGATTTACCAAACTGTCCACGTCGTGTAAATCTCTGGAATTTCCTCACGAGCATTGCAAGCTCCTGTCCAAATTCTTCAGGGTCACCAATGTTGTCATCGGTGTCTTCTTCTTCAGATGAGGAAATTGCTCTAGCCTTCAGTGCACATGGTCTGGAATAGCTTGGTCCATATAGATCTTTCTTTTCTTCTAGCTGCAATTCATGAGTATTTAGCCTTCCGAGTATATCAGCTGGATCAAGCATCTTGTAGTCTCGTCTTTCTTGAATCATCAGAACTAAAGTATCAAATGAAGAATCCAAAGATCTCAGCAGTTTCTTCACAACTTCGTGATCAGTGATGTCTCGAGCTCCCAGTGCATGCAGTTCATTTGATATGTCAGTGAGGCGATCAAAGGTATCTTGGCAGTTGTCTGTTGGGGAACGTCGCATGGGAAACAAAAAATTTCCTACGCGCACGAAGACCTATCATGGTGATTTCCATCTACGAGAGGGGATGTGAGATCTACGTACCCTTGTAGACCGTACAGCAGAAGTGTTAGTGAACGCGGTTGATGTAGTGGAATGTCCTCACGTCCCTCGATCCGCCCCGCCAACCGTCCCGCGATCAGTCCCACGATCTAGTGCCGAACGGACGGCACCTCCGCGTTCAGCACACGTACAGCTCGACGATGATCTCGGCCTTCTTGATCCAGCAAGAGAGACGTAGAGGTAGAAGAGTTCTCCGGCAGCGTGAGGGCGCTCTGGAGGTTGGTGACGATCACGTCTCAGCAGGGCTCCGCCCGAGCTCCGCAGAAACGCGATCTAGAGGTAAAACCGTGGAGATATGTGGTCGGGCTGCCGTGGCTAAGTTGTCTCATATCAGCCCTAAAACCCCACTATATATAGGAGAGAGAGGGGGGAGCCTTGCCTTGGGGTCCAAGAACCCCCAAGGGGTCGGCCGAGCCAAGGGGGGAAGGATTCCCCTCCCAAACCGAGTCCTACTTGGTTTGGAAGGTGGAGTCCTTCTTCCATTTCCCACCTCCTCTTTTTTTTCCTTTTCCTCTTTGATTTTCTTCCCAATGCGCATAGGCCCCTTTTGGGCTGTCCCACCAGCCCGCTAAGGGCTGGTGCGGCACCCCCAATACCTATGGGCTTCTCCCGGGGTGGGTGCCCCCCCCGGTGAACTCCCGGAACCCATTCGTCATTCCCGGTACATTCCCGGTAACTCCGAAAACCTTCCGGTAATCAAATGAGGTCATCGTATATATCAATCTTCGTTTCCGAACCATTCCGGAAACCCTCGAGACGTCCGTGATCTCATCCGGGACTCCGAACAACATTTGGTAACCAACCATATAACTCAAATACGCATAAAACAACGTCGAACCATAAGTGTGCAGACCCTGCGGGTTCGAGAACTATGTAGACATGACCCGAGAGACTCCTCGGTCAATATCCAATAGCGGGACCTGGATTCCCATATTGGATCCTACATATTCTACGAAGATCTTATCGTTTGAACCTCAGTGCCAAGGATTCATATAATCCCGTATGTCATTCCCTTTGTCCTTCGGTATGTTACTTGCCCGAGATTCGATCGTCAGTATCCGTATACCTATTTCAATCTCGTTTACCGGCAAGTGTCTTTACTTGTTCCGTAATACAAGATCCCGCAACTTACACTAAGTCACATTGCTTGCAAGGCTTGTGTGTGATGTTGTATTACCGAGTGGGCCCCGAGATACCTCTCCGTCACACTGAGTGACAAATCCCAGTCTCGATCCATACTAACTTAACGAACACCTTCGGAGATACCTGTAGAGAATCTTTATAGTCACCCAGTGACGTTGCGACGTTTGATACACACAAAATATTCCTCCGGTGTTAGTAACTTATATGATCTCATGGTCATAGAAATAAATACTTGACACGCAGAAAACAGTAGCAATAAAATGACACGATCAACATGCTACGTCTATTAGTTTGGGTCTAGTCCATCATGTGATTCTCCTAATGACGTGATCCAGTTATCAAGCAACAACACCTTGTTCATAATCAGAAGACACTGACTATCGTTGATCAACTGGCTAGCCAACTAGAGGCTTGCTAGGGACAGTGTTTTGTCTATGTATCCACACATGTAAATGAGTCTTCATTCAATACAATTATAGCATGGATAATAAACGATTATCTTGATACAGGAATTATAATAATAACCATATTTATTATTGCCTCTAGGGCATAATTCCAACTGTCTCCCACTTGCACTAGAGTCAATAATCTAGCCCTCACATCATCATGCGAATTACATTGTAATAAATCTAACACCCATACAGTTCTGGTGTTGATCATGCTTTGCCCGTGGAAGAGGTTTAGTCAGCGGGTCTGCTACATTCAGATCCGTGTGCACTTTGCATATATTTACGTCCTCCCCTTCGACGTAGTCGCGGATGAGGTTGAAGCATCGTTTGATGTGTCTGGACTTCTTGTGAAACCGTGGTTCCTTTCCTAGGGCAATGGCACCCGTGTTGTCACAGAATAAGGTTATTGGATTCAGTGCGCTTGGCACCACTCCAAGATCCGTCATGAATTGCTTCATCCAGACACCCTGCTTTGCCGCCTCCGAGGCAGCCACGTACTCCGCTTCACATGTAGAATCTGCTACGACGCTCTGCTTGGAACTGCACCAGGTTACCGCACCCCCATTAAGAATAAATACGTATCCGGTTTGCGACTTAGAGTCGTCTGGATCTGTGTCAAAGCTTGCATCGACGTAACCTTTTACGGCGAGCTCTTCGTCACCTCCATACACGAGAAACATGTCCTTAGTCCTTTTCAGGTATTTCAGGATATTCTTGACCGCCATCCAGTGATCCACTCCTGGATTACTCTGGAACCTACCTTACATACTTATGGCCAGGCTAACATCCGGTCTAGTGCACATCATTGCATACATGAGAGAACCTATGGCTGAAGCATAGGGGACGGAGCGCATATGCTCTCTATCTTCATCAGTTGCTGGGCACTGAGTCTTGCTCAATCTCGTACCTTGTAAAACTGGCAAGAACCCTTTCTTGGACTGTTCCATTTTCAACCTCTTCAAAACTTTATCAAGGTATGTGCTTTGTGAAAGTCCTATCAGGCGTTTTGATCTATCCCTGTAGATCTTAATGCCTAGAATGTAAGCAGCTTCTCCTAGGTCCTTCATAGAGAAACTTTTATTCAAGTAATCCTTTATGCTCTCCAAAAACTCTACGTTGTTTCCAATCAGCAATATGTCATCCACATATAATATTAGAAACGCCACAGAGCTCCCACTCACTTTCTTGTAAATACAAGATTCTCCAACCACTTGTATAAACCCAAATTCTTTGATCACCTCATCGAAACGTTTGTTCCAACTCCGAGATGCTTGCACCAGTCCATAAATGGATCGCTGGAGCTTGCACACCTTGTTAGCATTCTTAGGATCGACAAAACCTTCGGGTTGCATCATATACAACTCTTCCTTAAGGAAACCGTTAAGGAACGCCGTTTTGACATCCATCTGCCAGATTTCATAATCGAAAAATGCAGCTATTGCTAACATGATTCTGACGGACTTAAGCATCGCTACGGGTGAGAATGTCTCATCGTAGTCAACTCCTTGAACTTCTGAAAAACCCTTTGCCACAAGTCGAGCTTTATAAACGGTCACATTGCCGTTAGCGTCCGTCTTCCTCTTAAAGATCCATTCGTTCTGAATAGCCTTGCGGCCCTCAGGCAGTACTTCCAAAGTCCACACTTTGTTCTCATACATGGATCCTATCTCGGACTTCATGGCTTCTAGCCATTTGTTGGAATCTGGGCCCACCATTGCTTCTTCATAATTTGCAGGTTCATTGTTGTCTAACAACATGATCGACAAGACGGGTTTACCATAGCACTCTGGAGCAGCACGTGGTCTCGTCGACCTGCGTGGTTCGATAGAAACTTGAACCGGAGTTTCATGATCATCATCATTAACTTCCTCCTCAACTGGCGTCGCAACGACAGAGGTTTCCCCTTGCCCTGCGCCACCATCCAGAGGGATGAGAGGTTCGACAACCTCGTCAAGTTCTATCTTCCTCCCACTCAATTCTCTTGAGACAAACTCCTTCTCGAGAAAAGCTCCGTTTTTAGCAACAAACACTTTGCCCTCGGATTTGAGATAGAAGGTGTACCCAATTGTCTCTTTTGGGTAACCTACGAAGATGCACTTTTCCGCTTTGGGTTTCAGCTTTTCAGGCTGAAGCTTTTTGACATAAGCATCACATCCCCAAACTTTAAGAAATGACAACTTGGTCTTTTGCCATACCACAGTTCATATGGTGTCGTCTCAACGGATTTTGATGGTGCCCTATTTAAAGTGAATGCAGCTGTTTCTAATGCATAACCCCAAAATGATAATGGCAAATCGGTAAGAGACATCATAGATCGCACCATCTCTAATAAAGTACGATTACGACGTTCGGACACACCATTACGCTGTGGTGTTCTAGGCGGTGTCAACTGTGAAATAATTCCACATTGTCTTAAGTGAGCACCAAACTCGAAACTCAGATATTCACCCCCACGATCAGACCGCAGGAACTTGATCTTCTTGTTACGATGGTTTTCAACTTCACTCTGAAATTGCTCGAACTTTTCAAATGTTTCAGACTTGTGCTTCATTAAGTAGACATAACCATATCTACTCAAATCGTCAGTGAAGGTGAGAAAATAACGATATCCGCCGCGTGCCTCTACGCTCATCGGACCACACACATCGGTATGTATGATTTCCACCAAGTCACTTGCACGCTCCATTGTTCCGGAGAACGGAGTTTTAGTCATCTTGCCCATGAGGCATGGTTCGCACGTGTCAAGTGAATCAAAGTAAAGTGACTCCAAATGTCCATCGGCATGGTGTTTCTTCATGTGCTTTACACCAATATGACCTAAGCGGCAGTGCCACAAAAATATGGCGCTATCATTGTTAACTCTAACTATTTTGGTCTCAATCTTATGTATGTGTGTATCACTATCAACATTCAATATGAACAATCCTCTCACATTGGGTGCATGACCATAAAAGATGTTACTCATAGAAATAGAACAACCATTATTCTCTGACTTAAAAGAGTAACCGTCTCGCAATAAACAAGATCCAGATATAATGTTCATGCTCAACGCAGGCACTAAATAACAATGATTTAAGTTCATAACTAATCCTGACGGTAACTGAAGTGAGACTGTGCCGACGGCGATCGCATCAACCTTGGAACCATTTCCCACGCGCATCGTCACATCATCTTTCGCCAGCCTTCGTCTATTCCGCAGTTCCTGTTTCGAGTTGCAAATATGAGCAACAGAACCGGTATCGAATACCCAGGCACTACTACGAGAGCCGGTTAAGTACACATCAATAACATGTATATCAAATATACCTGATTTTTCTTTGGCCGCCTTCTTATCAGCCACATACTTGGGGCAATTGCGCTTCAAGTGACCCATACCCTTGCAATAGTAACACTCTGTTTCAGGCTCAGGTCCAGCTTTGGGTTTCTTCATCGGATTGGCAATAGGCTTGCCGCTCTTCTTCAAATTACCCTTCTTGCCTTTGCTGTTTCTCTTGAAACTAGTGGTCTTATTCACCATCAACACTTGATGCTCTTTACGGAGTTCAGACTCTGTGACTTTCAGCATCGCAAACAACTCGCCGGGAGACTTGTTCATCCCTTTCATGTTGTAGTTCAACACAAAGCCTTTATAGCTTGGCGGCAGTGATTGAAGGATTCTGTCAGTGATAGCTTCTTGCGGGAGTTCAATCCCCAGCTCAGCTAGACGGTTTGAGTACCCACACATTTTGAGCACATGTTCACTGACAGACGAGTTCTCCTCCATCTTGCAAGCATAGAATTTATCGGAGGTCTCATACCTCTCGATCCGGGCATTCTTTTGAAAGATAAACTTCAACTCCTGGAACATCTCAAATGCTCCATGACGCTCAAAGCGACGTTGAAGTCCTGGTTCTAAGCCATACAAGACTGCACATTGAACTATTGAGTAGTCCTCCTTACGTGCTAACCAAGCGTTCTTAACATCCTGATCAGCCGTAGCGGGTGGTTCATCTCCTAGCGCAGCATTAAGGACATAATCCTTCTTCCCAGCTTGTAAGATTAGCTTAAGATTACGAGCCCAGTCTACAAAGTTGCTTCCATCATCTTTCAACTTAGCTTTCTCTAGGAACGTATTAAAATTCAGGGTGACTGTCGCGTGAGCCATGATCTACAACACAAATATATTCAAAGTGGACTTAGACTATGTTCAAGATAATTAGAGTTTAACTTAATCAAATTATTCGCTAAACTCCCACTCAAAAAGTACATCTCTCTAGTCATTTGAGTGGTTCATGATCCACTTACACTAGCTCAAGTCCGATCATCACCTGAGTTGAGTATAGTTTCAGTGGTAAGCATCCCTATGCTAATCATATCATCTATATGATTCATGATCGACCTTTCGGTCTCATGTGTTCCGAGGCCATGTCTGCACATGCTAGGCTCATCAAGCTTAACCCGAGTGTTCCGCGTGTGCAACTGTTTTGCACTCGTTGTATGTGAACGTTGAGTCTATCACACCCGATCATCACGTGGTGTCTCGAAACGACGAACTGTAGCAACGGTGCACAGTAGGGGAGAACACAATTTCGTCTTGAAATTTTAGTGAGAGATCACCTCATAATGCTACCGTCGTTCTAAGCAAAATAAGGTGCATAAAAGGATTAACATCACATGCAATTCATAAGTGACATGATATGGCCATCATCACGTGCTTCTTGATCTCCATCACAAAAGCACCGGCACGATCTTCTTGTTATCGGCGCCACACCATGATCTCCATCAACGTTTCGCCATCGGGGTTGTCGTGCTACTCATGCTATTACTACTAAAGCTACATCCTAGCAAAATAGTAAACGCATCTGCAAGCACAAACGTTAGTTATAAAGACAACCCTATGGCTCCTGCCGGTTGCTGTACCATCGACGTGCAAGTCGATATTATCTATTACAACATGATCATCTCATACATCCAATATATCACATCACATCGTTGGCCATATCACATCACAAGCATACCCTGCAAAAACAAGTTAGACGTCCTCTAATTCTCTTGTTGCATGTTTTACGTGGTGACCATGGGTATCTAGTAGGATCGCATCTTACTTACGGAAACACCAGAACGGAGATATATGTGTTGCTATTTAACCTCATCCAAGGACCTCCTCGGTCTATTCCGATTCAACTAAAGTTGGAGAAACTGACACCCGCCAGTCATCTTTGAGCAACGGAGTTACTCGTAGCGATGAAACCAGTCTCTCGTAAGCGTACGAGTAATGTCGGTCCGAGCCGCTTCGATCCAACAATACCGCGGAATCAAGAAAAGACTAAGGAGGGCAGAAAAACGCACATCACCGCCCACAAAAACTTTTGTGTTCTACTCGAGAAGACATCTATGCATGAACCTAGCTCATGATGCCACTGTTGGGGAACGTCGCATGGGAAACAAAAAATTTCCTACGCGCACGAAGACCTATCATGGTGATGTCCATCTACGAGAGGGGATGTGAGATCTACGTACCCTTGTAGACCGTACAGCAGAAGCGTTATTGAACGCGGTTGATGTAGTGGAACGTCCTCACGTCCCTCGATCCGCCCCGCCAACCGTCCCGCGATCAGTCCCACGATCTAGTGCCGAACGGACGGCACCTCCACGTTCAGCACACGTACAGCTCGACGATGATCTCGGCCTTCTTGATCCAGCAAGAGAGACGGAGAGGTAGAAGAGTTCTCCGGCAGCGTGACGGCGCTCCGGAGGTTGGTGATGATCTCGTCTCAGCAGGGCTTCGCCCGAGCTCCGGAGAAACGCGATCTAGAGGTAAAACCGTGGAGATATGTGGTCGGGCTGCCGTGGCAAAGTTGTCTCAAATCAGACCTAAAACCCCACTATATATAGGAGAGAGAGGGGGGAGCCTTGCCTTGGGGTCCAAGAACCCCCAAGGGGTCGGCCGAGCCAAGGGGGGAAGGATTCCCCTCCCAAACCGAGTCCTACTTGGTTTGGAAGGTGGAGTCCTTCTTCCCTTTCCCACCTCCTCTTTTTTTTCCTTTTCGTCTTTGATTTTCTTCCCAATGCGCATAGGCCCCTTTTGGGCTGTCCCACCAGCCCACTAAGGGCTGGTGCGGCACCCCCAATACCTATGGGCTTCCCCCCGGTGAACTCCCGGAACCCATTCGTCATTCCCGGTACATTCCCGGTAACTCCGAAAACCTTCCGGTAATGAAATGAGGTCATCCTATATATCAATCTTCGTTTCCGGACCATTCCGGAAACCCTCGTGACGTCCGTGATCTCATCCGGGACTCCGAACAACATTCGGTAACCAACCATATAACTCAAATACGCATAAAACAACGTCGAACCTTAAGTGTGCAGACCTTGCGGGTTCGTGAACTATGTAGACATGACCCGAGAGACTCCTCGGTCAATATCCAATAGCGGGACCTGGATGCCCATATTGGATCCTACATATTCTACGAAGATCTTATCGTTTGAACCTCAGTGCCAAGGATTCATATAATCCCGTACGTCATTCCCTTTGTCCTTCGGTATGTTACTTGCCCGAGATTCGATCGTCAGTATCCGTATACCTATTTCAATCTCGTTTACTGGCAAGTCTCTTTACTTGTTCCGTAATACAAGATCCCGCAACTTACACTAAGTCACATTGCTTGCAAGGCTTGTGTGTGATGTTGTATTACCGAGTGGGCCCCGGGATACCTCTCCGTCACACGGAGTGCCAAATCCCAGTCTTGATCCATACTAACTTAACGAACACCTTCGGAGATACCTGTAGAGCATCTTTATAGTCACCCAGTTACGTTGCGACGTTTGATACACACATATTATTCCTCCGGTGTTAGTAAGTTATATGATCTCATGGTCATAGGAATAAATACTTGACACGCAAAAAACAGTAGCAATAAAATGACACGATCAACATACTACGTTTATTAGTTTGGGAGTAGTCCATCACGTGATTCTCCTAATGACGTGATCCAGTTATCAAGCAACAACACCTTGTTCATAATCAGAAGACACTGACTATCATTGATCAACTGGCTAGCCAACTAGAGGCTTGCTAGGGACAGTGTTTTGTCTATGTATCCACACATGTAAATGAGTCTTCATTCAATACAATTATAGCATGGATAATAAACGATTATCTTGATACAGGAATTATAATAATAACCATATTTATTATTGCCTCTAGGGCATAATTACAACACTTTCATTGTCATGTCTCTTGAAGAGATTGAAGAGATTGCGAAGAATATGAACACGAGAGTCACGCTGGGTTGATACTCCTTCATTTACTTTGCACAATCTCTCCTAGATCAATGTTGCAGAGCCCAAAACACTTACTCTTCCAAACTGGCCTGGGCTCAGATGGCCACAGATGATATTCTTCGCTTGAGAATCGAGTTGCTTGAATTTCTTGACATCAGCAGCAGAGACACTAACAGAGATGATGGGGACGCCATGTTCCACAATATACGAGAGATCATTATCAATAGCTTGTAGATGCATTTGCATTTTGTTCTTCCAGAAGGGAAAGTTCTTTCCGTTCAAGGTAGGACATGCTGCGGTCACCTTAAACATGCCTGCAGTTGACATAACTAAAACTCCATGTGGTTAATCCAAAATCACACGGAACAAGGGAGTACCTTGCTCTGATACCAATTGAAAGTGCATTATATCGACTAGAGGGGGGTGAATAGGAGATTTTTAGAATTTCATCACCGAGGAAATTCCTTTTGAGGAAATTCCTCACTGATGACTAACTCACAGCGGAAACAGTAAAGGATCAGAAGTGCAAAGTTTCACAACAGCAGTTTTTCAGAGTGAGGAATGTGAAAACTGATTGCACAGTGAGCAGGCACGCAGAATATTGATGAGGATTAACTGACGTGAAGAATTTGGGGTTGAGGAAATCCAGAGAAGGTCTTCAGCAAATTCTTCAAACAGTAGAAGTGAAAGTCATCAACACATAATACGAGGAAAGTAAGGAGTTGAGGAATTAGAACCCGTTTCTTAGTGAAGAGAGTCGTTGATG
This sequence comes from Hordeum vulgare subsp. vulgare, assembly GCF_904849725.1. Classification (NCBI taxonomy): domain Eukaryota; kingdom Viridiplantae; phylum Streptophyta; class Magnoliopsida; order Poales; family Poaceae; genus Hordeum; species Hordeum vulgare. Next base: position 200,427,445 of record NC_058520.1, on the reverse strand, counting down.
ACGCAGTTCCAACTGTTGTGGCAGTCGTACATCTGGTTTGGAGCGGCTTGGTATTTCAACTAAAGGACACACAGTCCCGGGACACACAGTCCCTACCCTATTCTCCTTGGGCTAAGAACACACAGTCCTCGCCCAACACTCGTGGTAAGTCTTCAGGGCAGACTTCCAAACCCTCAGAAACTTGGTCACCCGGCGATTCACAATTGACTGCTGGAAAGCTCTAGACCATGACGCCTAACCGTCTGGAGGATGCACAGTCCTCAAAGGTAAAAGGCTTCAGTCCCACATAGGAACAACTTCTGCAGTGATGCTCAATCACTAGGTTTGGTTTGTGGTTTCAGTGTATGGGGTATTTCCTCACTGATGAATTACTCTCGAAGACTCTGAGGAATTGGGTTGCTCTTATGACAAGTGTCAGATTCTAACGGAGCAACCAACCAGATAATAGTTGTGGGGGTGGCTATTTATAGCCTGGGAGCATCCCGGCATGATTTGACACTAATGCGCTTAAATAATATGATCGTTGGAGTAGATAAGACCAATGACTTGGCGTGGCTATCGAAACGGTCGGAACCCTCAACTGTGAGAGTCGTCATGTCACTCGTATTCCTCACTTGAGGCTTTTGATAGGATTAGGCTTGGGTTGAGAATCATGAGGAAATTCATTCCAAAGTGTAACTTCGACCCCCTTTAACAGTACAGTGTTCCTATTACTCAAATGCGAAGAAAATGAAACAGAAAGAGTAAGTCTTCATGCTTCAAATTCTTCAAAGTGATTTTCTTCAGGACACACCGAATTCCTCAATTTCAGTATCTTCATGAGGAATATCAATTTCATCGCAGATTCCTCGCGATTCATTTCTTCAGCTTCAGACCAATTTTTTCAACCGAAGATATATATTTTTAGGGGTCGATATTCTTCAAATATCTCAAACTCCACAATGACTTATAGATCCTATGTACACTCATAAACACATTAGATACTTAACCTGTATGTCTTCAAACCACCAAAATCACTAAGGGGCACTAGATGCACTTACAATACACAATTCACTTCAAGATCCATTTTCTCAGAGAGAACCACCAACTAATGTGTTGAGACCAAGATATTCCAATCCAATCATTTGAAACTTAACCTCTAGCTTCCCCAAACTGCTTTCCACCAAATCAACCTCTCCTACCCATGCATATTCTATGAGAGAGTGATTTGTGTTGAGGAGTGATACGTCAATTTTGCATGATGCTTTCATGTTGATATTTATCGCTTTATGGACTATTATTATACTTTGTGGTACCATACTTATGCCATTTCTCTCTTATTTTCCAAGGTTTATTTGAAGAGGGAGAATACCGGCAGCTGGAATTCTGGACTGGAAAAGGAGCAAGTCTGGGTCCTCTATTCTGCGCAACTCCAAATGCCTAAAAACTCAACGTGGATTTTTTTGGGAATATATAAAAAATACTGGGCGAAAGAAGTGTCAGAGGGGAGGTGCCAGGGGCCCACAAGCCTGGTGGCCGCGGCCTACCCCCCAGGCCACGGGAACAGGGCTTGTGGGCACCCTGGTGGCCCACTGCCCCCCCTCTTTTGCTATATGAAGGGTTTCGTCCGGAAAAAAATCAGGGTGGAGCTTTTTCGTGGATTCTCCGCCGCCACGAGGCGGAAGTTGAGCAGAACCAATCTAGAGCTCCGGTAGGACAATCTTGCCGGGGAAACTTCCCTCCCAGAGGGGGAAATCGTCGCCATCGCCATCACCAACACTCCTCTCATTGGAGGGGGTAATCTTCATCAACATCTTCATCAGCACCATCTCCTCTCCAAACCCTAGTTCATTTCTTGTAACCAATCTCCGTCTCGCGACTCCGATTGGTACTTGTAAGGTTGCTAGTAGTGTTGATTACTCTTTGTAGTTGATGCTAGTTGGATTACTTGGTGGAAGAGTTTATGTTCATATCCTTGATGCTACTCATTACACCTCTGATCATGATTATGATTATGATTTGTGAGTAGTTACCTTTGTTCGTGAGGACATGGGATAAGTCATGCTAATAATAGTCATGTGAATTTGGTATTCGTTCGGTATTTTGATATGATGTATGTTGTCTTTTCCTCTAGTGGTGTTATGTGAACGTGACTACATAACACTTCACCATATTTGGGCCTAGATGAAGGCATTGGGGAGTAGTAAGTAGATGATGGGGTTGCTAGAGTGACAGAAGCTTAAACCCCAGTCTACGCGTTGCTACGTAAGGGGTTGATTTGGATCCACTAGTTTAATGCTATGGTTAGACGTTGTCTTAATTCTTCTTTCGTAGTTGCGGATTCTTGCGAGAGGGGTTAATCATAAGTGGGATGCTTGTCCAAGTAAGGGAAGTACCCAAGCGCTGGTCCACCCACATATCAAACTATCAAGGTAACGAACGCGAATCATATGGACATGATGAAACTAGCATGACAGAAATTCCCGTGTGTCCTCGGGAGCGTTTTTCCTCTTATAAGACTTTGTTCAGGCTTGTCCCTTGCTACAAAAGGGATTGGGCCACTTTCCTGCACCGTTGCTACTACTTGTTACTTGTTACTTTTCGCTTGCTACGTTTCACCTCACTACACCATCACTTGTTACCGCTACTTTCAGTGCTTGTAGTTATTACCTTGCTGAAAACCGTTTATCAGAGACTTCTTCTCCTCGTTGGGTTCGACACTCTTACCTATCAAAAGGACTACGATTGATCCCCTATACTTGTGGGTCATCAAGACTCTTTTCCAGTGCCGTTGCCAGGGAGTGAAGCGCCTTTGGTAAGTGGAATTTTGTAAGGATACATTTATATACTGTGCTGAAATTTAATGTCACTTGTCACTATGGAAACTGTTCCTTTGAGGAATTTGTTCGGGGTATCTTCACCACGAACGTAAGCACGAGAGGTTTCTCCTCAACCTGAGGTACCTACTGAAAATATCTTTTATGAAATTTCTTCGGGTATGCTTGAGAAATTGCTGGCTAATCCTTTTACAGGAGATGGATCTTCACATCTAGACTTGCATCCAATCTATGTAGATGAAGTTTGTGGTTTATTTAAGCTTGCAGGTTTTCCCGAGGATGAGGTAAAGAAGAAAGTCTTTCCTTTATCTTTGAAGGATAAGGCGTTGACATGGTATAGGTTATGTGATGATACTCGATCATGGGACTACAATCGGTTGAAATTGGAATTTCATCAAAAGTTTTATCCTATGCATTTAGCACATCGTGATCAGAATTATATATATATAACTTTAGGCCTCGTGACAGGGAAAGCATAGCTCAATCTTGGGGGAGGCTTAAATCAATGCTATATTCATGCCCCAATCATGAGCTCTCGAGAGAAATTATCACTCAAAACTTTTATGCTCGGCTTTCTCATGAAGATCGTACCATGCTTGACATTCTTGTACCGGTTCTTTTATGAAGAAGGATATTGACCACAAGTGGAATTTATTTGAAAGAATCAAACTTAACTCTGAAGATTGGGAGCTTGAAGAAGGTAAGGAGTCAGGTATGAATTTCCAGTTTTATTGTGTTAAATCTTTTGTTGAAACAAACACTTCTGGAGATTTTAGCGCTAAGTACGGACTTGACTCTGAGATAGTAGCTTCTCTATGTGAATCTTTTGCTTCTCATGTTGATCTTCCCAAAGAGAAGTGGTTTAAATATCATCCTCCTATAGAAGTCAACATAGTTAAACCCAATCTAGTTGAAGAGAAAGTCATTGCCTTTAGTGATCCTATTGTTCCTTGTGCCTACGTTGAGAAACCACCTTACCCTGCTAGGAAAAAGGATTATTCTAAAGCTCCAACTATGATACGTAGGGGTTAAATTAGACCACTTGCACCCCTTGAGGAAATTGGAGTTGAACCTAGTGTTGCTATTATCAAAGATCTCTTAACCGAAGACATAGACGGACATGTTATCAAATTCTGGGAGGACTCCGCTAGAATTGCTAAACCTCACGCGAAAGACAAATACAGACCTGTAGTTGGCATGCCCATTGTTTCTGTCAAGATAGGAGATCACTGTTATCATGGTTTATGTGATATGGGTGCTAGTGTTAGTGCAATACCCCGGTCCCTATATGATGAAATCAAAGATGAGGTTGCACCTGCTGAGTTAGAACCCATTGATGTCACTATTACGCTAGCTAATAGAGACACTATCTGCCGTGTGGGAATTGTGAGAGACATAGAAGTCCTATGTGGTAAGACAAAGTATCCTACTGATTTCCTCGTCCTTGCTACTGCACAAGATAGCTTTTGTCCCATCATATTTGGTAGACCCTTTCTCAACACTGTCAATGCTCATATTGATTGCGGTAAACAGACTGTCACTGTTAGTTTCGAGGGTGTGTCTCATGAACTTAACTTCTCCAAGTTTGGAAGACAACCTCATGAAAAAGAGTTGTCTGGTAGGGATGAAATCATTGCAGTTGCCTCTATTGCCATACCTCCTACGAATCCTTTAGAGCAATATCTACTTGAGCATGAGAATGATATGCATATGGATGAAAGAGATGAGATAGATAAAATTGCTTTAGAACAATATCCTATTCTCAAGAATAATCTGCCAGTTGAACTGCTTGGGGATCCTCCCCCACCAAAGGGTGATCGTGTGTTCGAGCTAAAACAGTTACCAGATACTCTTAAGTATGCCTATCTTGATGAGAAGGAGATATATCCTGTTATTAGTAGTGCTCACCTCTTGAATCACAAAGAGAAGAAGTTATTAAGAACTTTGAGGAAGCACCGTGGTGCTATTGGATATACTCTTGATGATCTTAAGGGTATTAGTCCCACTCTATGTGAGCACAAGATTAAAACCGATCCTGATTCTAAGACAGTTGCTGATAATCAACGGAGATTAAATCCGAGGATGAAAGAGGTCGTGAGAAAAGAAATATTAAAGCTTCTGGAAGCAGGAATCATGTTGCTCATAGTGATTGGGTAAGTCCAGTACATTGCGTATCTAAGAAGGGAGGTATCACCGTCGTTCCTAATGATAAGAATGAACTAATTCCACAAAGGATTATTACTGGCTATAGGATGGTGTTAGACTTCCGGAAACTAAACAAGGCAACGAGGAAAGACCATTATCCTTTGTCGTTTATCGACCAAATGCTAGAAAGGCTATCTAAACACACACACTTTTGCTTTCTAGACGGTTATTCAGGTTTCTCGCAAATACGTGTTGCACAATTAGATCAGGAGAAAACCACTTTCACCTGCCCCTTCGGTACATTTTGTTATAGACGTATGCCTTTTGGCTTATTCAATGCACTTGCCACCTTTCAAAGATGTATGATGGCAATATTCTCTCACTTTTGTGTAAAGATTGTTGAGGTTTTCATGGATGATTTCTCCGTTTACAGTTCTTCCTTTCACGATTGCCTCAGCAACCTTGATCGAGTCTTACAGAGATGCAAAGATACCAACCTCGTCTTGAACTGGGAGAAGTGCCACTTCATGGTTAATGAAGGCATCGTCTTAGGACACAAAATCTCTGAGAAAGGCATTGAAGTTGATAAGGCTAAGGTTGATGCAATTGAGAAAATGCCTTGCCCCACAGATATCAGAGGTATACGAAATTTCCTAGGTCATGCTGGTTTCTATAGAAGGTTCATTAAAGACTTCTCTAAGATTTCTAGGCCTCTTACCAACCTCTTGCAGAAGGATGTTCCTTTTGTTTTTGGTGAGGATTGTGAGGAAGCTTTTGAAATACTTAAGAAGGCCTTGATAACCGCACCTATTGTTCAACCACCTGATTGGAACTTGCCCTTTGAAATGATGTGCGATGCTAGAGATTATGCTCTTGGTGCTGTTCTAGGAAAAAGAGTTGCCAAGAAGTTGAATGTCATTCACTACGCTAGTAAAACTCTAGAAAGTGCCCCAAGAAACTATGCCACTACGGAGAAGGAGTTTTCAGCAGTCGTGTTTGCATGTGAAAAGTTCAGATCTTATATAGTTGACTCCAAAGTCACTATTCACTCTGATAATGCTGATATTAAGTACCTTATGGAGAAGAAGGACGCTAAGCCTAGGCTAATCAGATGGGTTCTCGTGCTACAGGAATTTGATATGCACGTTGTTGACCGAAAGGGTGCTGATAACCCTGTAGCAGATAACTTGTCTAGGCTAGAGAATGTCCTTGATGACCCATGACCTATTGATGACAACTTTCCTCATGAGCAACTGAATGTCATCTGTACTTCACTTAGTGCACCTTGGTATGTTGATTACGCAAACTATATCGTAGCCAAATACATACCACCCAGTTTCACCTACCAACAAAAGAAGAAATTCTTCTTTGATTTGAGACACTACTTTTGGGATGATCCTCACCTTTATAAGGAAGGAGTAGATGATGTTATTAGACGTTGTGTGCCTGAACATGAACAGGGACAGATCCTGCAGAAGTGTCATTCCGAGGCCTACGGAGGACACCATGCTGCAGACAGAACTGCTCATAAGTTATTGCAATCAGGTTTCTATTGGGCCACTCTCTTCAAGGATGCCCGTAAGTTTGTCTTGTCTTGTGATGAATGCCAAAGAATAGGGAACATCAGTAAGCGTCAGGAAATGCCTATGAACTATTCACTTGTCATTGAACCATTTGATGTCTGGGGCTTTGATTATATGGGACCTTTCCCGAGTTTCAATGGGTACACTCACATCTTAGTTGCTGTGGATTACGTCAGTAAGTGGGTAGAAGCTATCCCCACTAGAAATGCTGATCACCACACCTCTATTAAGATGCTTAAAGAAGTCATCTTCCCAAGATTTGGAGTCCCTAGATATCTGATGACTGATGGCGGTTCACACTTCATTCATGGTGTTTTCCGCAAGATGCTCTCTAAGTATGAATTCAACCATAGAGTTGCATCTCCTTATCATCCTCAGTCTAGTGGTCAAGTGGAGTTGAGTAATAGGGAGATCAAATTGATCTTACAAAATAATGTCAATAGATCTTGAAAGAATTGGTCTAGCAAACTTGACGATGCAATGTGGGCTTATACGACTGCTTATAAGAAGCCCATGGGCATGTCGCCGTATAAAATGGTTTACGGTAAGGCTTGTCATTTACCTCTTGAGCTGGAACACAAAGCTTATTGGGCAATCAAAGAGCTCAACTTCAATTTCAAACTTGCCGGTGAGAAGCAGTTGTTTGATATCAGCTCATTAGATGAATGGAGGGCCCAGTCATATGAGAATGCCAAGTTGTTCAAGGAAAAGGTTAAGAGATGGCATGATAAAACAATACAAAAACGAGAGTTCAATGTAGGTGATTATGTCCTGCTATACAATTCTCGCTTAAGATTCTTCGCAGGCAAGCTTCTCTCTAAATGGGAAGGTCCCTACGTTGTCGAGGAAGTATATCGTTCCGGTGCAATCAAAATCAATAACACGGAAGGTAATTTTCCTAGAGTGGTAAATGGGCAAAGAACCAAGCATTATATCTCTGGTACACCCATAAATGTTGAGACCAATATCATTAATATCAAAACTCCAGAGGAGTACATAAGGGATGTTTATCAGCCTGTTTCACACCCTGAAAACGAAGAGGTATGTGTTTCGGTAAGTAATTGGACTCCGAAACTTTTCTAGTAGAAAATTTTCTCCGTTTTGGAATTTATGGAAAAATAGAAAAATAAAAAGCAGTCCGAAGAGTTCACGAGGCGGCCACAATCTTGGTTGCCGCGGCCTCCTCCCCGGTCACGGCAACATGGCTTGTGGGCACCTCGTGTGCCTCCCGGACTCCGTTTTCTTGCGGAGCACTCCTTATGGTCCAGAAAAAATCATCATATATACGCCCGAGGGTTTTGATCTCCGTATCGCGCAGTTTTCCTCTGTTTTCGTTTCGAGCCTGTTTTCTGCCGCAGATCTAGGTCAAGATGTCTTCTCAGGATTCAGAGGGGGAGAGCTATGTGGCTGATTTCCTTGCTAACCCCAAGGTCTATGGGGACTTGGAACCATATGGCTGGACCACTGACGAGGAAGAGGACTATGATCCCAAGGGGAAGGAACAAACGTGTTCCGATGAAGAGGAGGCTCCTGAACCTGGATGCACTCATGTGGAGTTCAAGAAGTCAAGCCTCCCTGACCAAAGGAAGAAGCCTAAGGCCTTGTTTATCCCTTCTCGTTTCTTGCAGGAGAATAAGCAGGAACTTTGCCATAGAGTGTTGAAGCTTGAGGAGGAAAATGACGATCTGAGGGAGCAGAACTTTATGCTCAAGTGGAAATTAGACAAGCTCAAGACTGCTTCAACAACTCCACCACCATCACAACCAAAGGAAGGCAACTAACAATGGGTATGGGCAACTCCCTTGGCTTATGCCAAGCTTGGGGGAGTTGCCTTGGTACCGTATCACCTTTATATCTTTTGCTTTTACCTTTGTTTTAGTTCTCTCTTTTTCAGTTTTTACTTTCTTCTCTTAGTGGGATAAGTCTTTAGTGTTTAGTTTGAGTCTTTTGCCTTGTGTCTCGCCCGATGTATTCAAGCTTGCGAGCTATATAATAAAGAGTATCTTAGTCAGGGGCTTTGTTTTGTGGCGTGATCAAAAGTATGAAAAGAACGATAGCATGAAAGATCATGAGATGATCTTATGGAAAGTGATAGCTTCACATATAACAAGTATGATGACTGAAACTTGTTGAGAATAGACCAACATAGACCCCAGTCATTGTTGCAATTAATAAGAAGTAATAAGGAAAGAGAGGTTCACATATAAATATATCATCTTAGACACTTTCTATAATTGTGAGCACTCACCAAACTATTACATGCTTAGAAGTAGATGTTGGACAAGGAAGACAAATAATGAATTGTGTTTGCTTGGTTCCAAACAATGTTATATGATTAGAGATCACTTAGCATGTGACGATTGCTTCCACCTCATATTAGCCAAAACTCCCTCACCAAGTAGAGATACTACTTGTGCATCCATAAACCTTCAAACCAGTTTTGCCATGAGTGTCCACCATACCTACCTATGGATTGAATAAGATCCCTCAAGTAAGTTGTCATCGGTGAAAGCAATAAAAATTGCTCTCTAGTATGTATGATCTATTAGTGTGTGGAAAATAAGCTTTACACGAACCTGTGATGAGGAAGACATAAAAGCGATAGACTGCATAATAAAGTTCTTTATCACAGGGGGCAATATAAAGTGACGTTCCTCTGCACTAAGAGGACACGCATCCAAACCTCAAAAGTGCATGACAACCTCTGCTTCCCTCTATGAAGGGCCTATCTTGTACCTTTACTTTTTTCCCTTGTAAGAGTCATGGTGATCTTCACCAATTCCTTTTTTCGCCTTTATCTTGGTGAACGTCATATGCTAGGGAAAGATCTATATTCATATATCAACTTGGATATGAGTAATTATGCTTTATTATTGTTGACTTTACCCTTGAGGTAAATGGTTGGGAGGCAAAATTATAAGCCCCTATCTTTCTCTGTGTCCAACTGAAACTTTGATACCATGAGTACCACGTGAGTTGTAACAATTGTGGAAAACAAAAGAGATGATTGAGTATGTGGATTTTCTTTACAAGCTCTTATTTGACTCTTTCTGATGATATGATAAATTGCAATTGCTTCAATGACTATGGACTGTTGTTGGCTACTTCCCGGTAAGGTTTTTGTGTCATGCTTTGCTTTTTGAAGGAATTGTTACTTTCCCATAAGAATCTTTATGATGTATTGCTGTTCTATGTGTGATCATGATGCCCTCATGTTTGTATTATGATTATCGACACCTTCATCCCTAAACATGTGGACATGTTTATGGATCTTGGCTTTCGCTTGAGGACAAGCGATGTCTAAGCTTGGGGGAGTTGATACGTCCATTTTGCATCATGCTTTAATGTTGATATTTATCGCTTTATGGACTGTTATTATACTTATGCCTTTTCTCTCTTGTTTTGCAAGGTTTATTTGAAGAGGGATAATACCGACAGCTGGAATTCTGGACTAGAAAAGGAGAAAGTTTGAGTCCTCTATTCTGCGCAACTACAAATGCCCTGAAAATCAACGTGGAATTTTTTGGGAATATATAAAAAATACTGGGCGAAAGAAGTGTCAGAGGGGAGCTGCCAGGGGCCCACAAGCCTGGTGGCCGCGGCCTACCCCCCTGGCCGCGGCAAGAGGGCTTGTGGGCACCCTGGTGGCCCACTGGCCCCCCTCTTTTGCTATATGAAGGTTTCGTCCGGAAAAAAAATCAGGGTGGAGCTTTTTCATGGATTCTCCGTCGCCACGAGGCGGAACTTGAGCAGAACCAATCTAGAGCTCCGGCAGGACGATCCTGCCGGGGAACTTCCCTCCCGGAGAGGGAAATCGTCGCCATCGTCATCACCAACACTCCTCTCGTCAGAAGGGGGTCATCTCCATCAACATCTTCATCAGCACCATCTCCTCTCCAAACCCTAGCTAGTTCATCTCTTGTAACCAATCTCTGTCTCGCGACTCCGAATGGTACTTGTAAGGTTGCTAGTAGTGTTGATTACTCTTTGTAGTTGATGCTAGTTGGATTACTTCGTGGAAGAGTTTATGTTCAGATCCTTGATGCTACACATTACACCTCTGATTATGATTATGATTATGCTTTGTGAGTAGTTACTTTTGTTCCTGAGGACATGGGATTAGTCATGCTAATAATAGTCATGTGAATTTGGTATTCCTTCGGTATTTTGATATGCTGTATGTTGCCTTTTCCTCTAGTGGTGTTATGGGAACGTTGACTACGTAACACTTCACCATATTTGATCCTAGAGGAAGGCATTGGGGAGTAGTAAGTAGATGATGGGTTGCTAGAGTGACAGAAGCTTAAACCCCAGTCTATGCGTTGCTTCGTAAGGGGCTGATTTGGATTCACTAGTTTAATACTATGGTTAGACGTTGTCTTAATTCTTCTTTCGTAGTTGCGGATGCTTGCGAGAGGGGTTAATCATAATTGGGATGCTTGTCCGAGTAAGGGCAGTACCCAAGCGACGGTCCACCCACATATCAAACTATCATAGTAACGAACGCGAATCATATGAACATGATGAAACTAGCATGACAGAAATTCCCGAGGGTCCTCGGGAGCGTTTTTCCTCTGATAAGACTTTGTTCAGGCTTGTCCCTTGCTACAAAAGGGATTGGGCCACTTTCCTGCACCGTTGCTACTACTTGTTACTTGTTACTTTTCGCTAGCTACGTTTGACCTCACTACACCATCACTTGTTACCGCTACTTTCAGTGCTTGCAGTTATTACCTTGCTGAAAACCGTTTATCAGAGCCTTCTTCTCCTCGTTGGGTTCGACACTCGTACTTATCGAAAGGACTACGATTGATCCCCTATACTTGTGGGTCATCAAGGAGATTATCTTTAGAAGCACAAGAGCAAGGAGTTCATTGATCTACCCTATCTATTACCTTTTGGAGGGTGGTACCTCCTAGATTGGTTAGATGTCTCTTGGGAGCCTCCTACTTCGTGTTGTGGAGTTGAACCAAGATGTTTGTAAGGGCAAGGAGATCACCTACTTCATGAAGATCTACCGTGAGTAAGGCTAGTCCTCCATGGACGGAAGCTGTGGTGGGATAGGCAAGGCCGCTTCTTTGTGGTCCCTCCGTGGGTGGAGCCCTCCATGGACTCTCACAGCCGTTACCCTCCATGGGATGAAGTCTTCACTAACATGGACGTACGATAGCGCCACCTATCGGAACCATGCCAAAAAATCGTCGTGTCAACCTCATGTGTTTGATCTCCCTACCTTACTCCTCCAATTACACTTGCATGTTTACTTTCCGCTGCTATACTATTAGAACTACATGTGTAGGGTGTACTTGACTTGTTATAACTGCCGTAGATGCCTCTTTTGTAAAATTGGGAAAAGGAAAAAAATTATCTTGTCAAGTAGTCTAATCAGCCCCCCTTAGACATACTTTCGATCCTACAAGTGGTATCAGAGCTTTGGTCTACATTTCATTGGTTTAGCAACCTAGGAGAGTATGGCATCTAGTGAAGGAAATTATCATCGTAGATGTCCTTACTTCGATGGCACTAATTTTGCTAGTTGGAAGGATAAAATGAAAATGCATATACTTGGCTTCAATCCTCACTTTTGGGTTGTTATTCGTGTTGGCATGCAATGTAACTTCTTTGGAGATGGGCATGAACCAGATCACGATGCGACAATTGATGAACTGAAGATGTTGCAACTTAATGCTCAAGCCTGCGATATCATCTTGAATTGCCTTTGCCCCGAAGAATTCAAAAAAATCAATCGTCTTGAGAATGCAAAAGAAATGTGGATGGATACTTTGGTCGATATGCTTGAAGGTACTAAATCTTTCCGAGAATCTAAGTTGGATGTACTTCAAAGTCAGCTTGACAAGTTCAAGATGAAGGATGGTGAAGGAGTCGCTGAAATGTACTCTACTCTAGCTCTCATCACCAATGAGATTTCTGGCTTAGGAAGCGAAGAGACGATCGACAAATTCATCATCAAGAAGATAGTTAGAGCTCTTGATGGCAAGTATGGCACTGTGTGCACATTGATCCAAATGATGCCAAATTACAAAGATCTTAAGCCAACTGAAGTCATTGGTAGGGTTTTTGCTCATGAGATGTCACTCAAGGACAAAGATGAGCTGCACAACAAGTCAAGCGGTGCTTATAAAGCTTCATGTGATGCTCCCGCTGCTTCAAAATACAATCTTGTCACTGATGAAGAGATAATCTTCGTGGTTAGAAAATTCAACCAGTTCTACAAGAGTGGAAGCAAATATAGAAGCTCAAGTATAAGAACATGATGAGAAGCGTTCGTCCCGTCGTGACCGAAACTACTACAATTGTGGGAAGCCCGGACACTACTCAAATGAGTGCTTGGCTCGCTACACAATAAGAGAAGAGTCACCTAGAAGATGAAGATCAAGAGATGAGTTATCTCGCAGAGAGAGAAGGAGTAGAGAAGATCACTATGAACGAAGACACTCACGGAGAGGCAAGGAATCGGAGAAGAAGGACAAATACACCAAGAGCAGTTCAAGAAGAAGACATCAAGCTCATGTTGGTGAATGGGTCTTTGGCTCTATGTCTGATCACCACTTCGAGAGAAGCTATCATTCCAACTCCGACTATTGTCAAGATAAAGTTGTTGTCGGGATTGCGCTTGTTTCCACCAACTCCTATGACTTATTTGATTCACCAAATGACGAAGTCGGAAACTGCTTCATGGCTAAAGGCCCCAAGGTATCACATCCTGAGTATCTTGATTTCAATAGTGATGAGGATGACTTGTTAGGAGAAGATGACTTTCTTCTAGATAAAACTAGTGAATGCAATAATAAACTTGCTATTTATAATGCTAGTCAAGAGAAATTGAATGATGATGATAAGAAATGAAATGAACGACTAACTCAAGAATTAAAAACTCTTAGTTATCTCATGAGACTACTTTATAAGAAAATAGAGAGCTTGCAAGAAACCATGATAAGCTACGCTTCAAGAAGCTCAACCTGGAGCAAAAGCACGAGTTCTTAAAAGCAATCAATGATGATCTTCGGAAGAAGAGTTGTTATTATCTAGCCAAACGATTACTCTTGTCTAACTTTGTTCCACAAGTTAAACCTAGGAACACTAGTAACAAAGGCAAGAAGGTTTCTTCATCTAATAACAACAATGCTAAAGCTAAATCCAATAATGTTGTTGCTAGTAACTCTATTGATTCCACTAACGATTCTCTTAGCCAAGTTACACTTGAGCAAAAAAATGATCCATTGAAACAGATTATAGAGAGAGGAGTCGTCAAGACTCTTGCCCGAATTAAGCAATTTGAGGAAGTTATGCACAAGCAAGGAGGACATCGGAAGAAACAAGGTGTTGGCTACTTCAACCTCAACGAAGATATTTGGGAAGAAGGTCCGTATCCCACTCCCAAGTTTGTTCCCCAAGAATAGAAGTGTGATTCCACTCCCTCCAAAGGAACGATCTCACAAGATGGCCTTCTACCACAAGACCACCAAGCCAACTGAAAGATTCAAGATGACATTGACCTGTTTGAAGAAGAACCCCAAGCCAAGGTCAAGTGGATTCCCAAGGATACTACTAGATCTACCTCAACGAGTGCTACCACAACTACAAGGATTCCCATCAATTTGGTGTGGATTCCCAAGAGAAGGAACTATAAGTTCTTGGGGGGTGACTCTACCAATGATATTCACTCTTATCCATTTTGGCAAGAACTATATGCACTCAACCTCAACCATATGCATTAGTTCAAAGAGTCACACACTCCCTCAAAGGTAAGCAAGGAACAAGGTAATTAATGCATATTTGGACATTATCCCATGTGTGCTTCACTCCATGTCCATATATATTCTTGCATATTTTCCTTTTGCTTTGGGACTAACCCACGTAGGTGAGAAGATTATGAAAACAACATCCCAACTCAAGATGACCTTTATCAACTTTGAGCATCCACCTTAGTTGATCCCTCTTAGTGGGGGATATCATATCAAGGGGGGGCTTAATCTAAGACTTGAGTATAAGCATCTCCTAAGGATATGAACACATTAATGCTTATGTAAAAGTGGTAACCCCACTTGTGCTTAACGATGAGTATGACCTATGATCAAGTATTTTTACTCGGCTCCTATGTCAATATACTCATATGTAGATGACTTTGTCATCGCCCAAGTGCTTGATAGCTGCTAGGATGTTTGTGGTTGTTCACCATGTTTTATTCATCAGTCTTATTGTGTGAGCATGTTGGTCTGCATGTGTTTGATAATTCAAGGACATCCAATTGTGGTTATTTGGTTTTGATTTATCTTTTGCAAATTGGATGGACAAGAATTCCTAGGACCCTTCTCTAGCTATCTATGCTATCTCATCTCAAGTTCTATTCATGCTTCATCACAAAACTTGAACAAGCACTCGTCGATTCCTCTGTGTGAAGGTGCACTCGGAGTTCCGTATCATCAAAGGCTACCTTCTAAAACCTCTTTAAAAAACTCGGTGTGACCAACTCCACAAACTCGGCGCCACCGATTTTACAAAGTTGATCAGGTTTTCCTATTTTGGTACCACCGAGATCGCCAACTCGGTTACACCAAGTTTCCATGTCTATTGACAGTTGAGGAACTCGGTGACACCGATTTTGCCATCTCCGTGACACTGACAGCGCATAGGTATATATATCTGCGGACCAAATCTTCGACCTCACTTCGTCAAAGCCGTTTCGTTCGCAAAACCCTCGCTGCCCCAAGGCCCCAGGTCATTGCCTTTGTCTCCCCGAGTGCCATCGACGCGATCAACTCCACCGTCATCGCCATAGACGGACAACCACCAAGTTAGGGTACAGATCGATTTCCTTTTGCATTCCCCTATCTCACTCTTACGCATTGGGAAAGATTTTCTTCGAGCCACCACGTGCAAACCTTCCTTCCACCAGATGAATCTCGTAGTGTAGAAGAAGTAGAAATTTTGGATCTCATGTGCCACAGCATGCAACTCGGTGAGACCGAGTTTGTAAAACCGGTTCCACCAATTCTTGTTTTAAGGTTCGTGAGAAGCAACTCGGTGAGACCGAGCATCTCTTTTCGGTGCCACCGAAAATGACTGCCAAGTTTCTGTTAAGCGAGTAAGCTTTGTCAGTGACTCCGAAAATGCCAACTCGGTGCCACCGATTTACATCCTGCAGAAGATCATACGCTAAGTTTCAGACTTCAAATTTTGAAAAAACATCTGAATTTTGTGATGCTCATCCATTCTGTCTTTCCTATATCCACTTCACAGGTTCTGCTGTTTCCTACTGAGTGGGTTTGTCAGTATGTCAGGTTCATATGATAGTCAGAGTGACTTCAGAGAGCACATTGTTGAGATGGACTCAGGCACTAGTCCAGAGAAGTTTGCTTCAGACCCAAGTTCTCCCAGTTCCCATGGCTTGCCCAAGGCAGCCACCACACACAGAAGGAAGCTAGTTTATGATGAAGAGGACTAAGATTTCATGCCAGAGGAAACTTCAGCTCCTCCTAAGGCTCCTCCAAGGAAAGTTGTCACGAAGATATCTGCTAGTGCTGCTGATCTGAGAGCTACTGAATATGTCAAGAAGGGCAAACCACTTTACAAGGATGCACCTGCAAAGAAGGCTGGTGTGAAGAGGTCCAGGAAGAGAACTGTCCATCTTGTTGGCAGAGAGACTTCAATGTTTGAAGACCCAGAAGATGCTGAGGAAGAAGCTCCTGAGGAGATCCCAGTTCCTCCCAAGAAGAAGAAGTTGATGGCTGATGCAATGAAGTATGCTCCTAAGCCTGCTGCTAAAGCAAAGAAGGCTCCAGCCTCTAGGAAGACCACCAAAGATATACCTGCAGGTGCTAAGAGCAAAGGCCCTGCATCCAGTGCCCATGCTGCCGAGGAAGAAGGAGATGAGAATGCACCAATTCTCAGGAAGCTAAAATCAACCCTTCCACTCCACAATGCTGCTCATCCTATAGGAGAAGTATGAAGAAGAGGAAGGATGCCGGACTAAGAGAGTGGAGAGCTAATGATCCATATGCTATTGGAAGCAGAACTGCTATTGATCCAAGGTTTCACACTAAGGAATAAGATTTTAATGAAATTGTCTTGTATGACAAGCGTCCTGCTGTCAGTGATATGAGGTATGTCGACTGTCATATATCATGGAAAATGAGAATTCGTTTCCATATATTCAAGATAACTTCAGGCTAGTTGACATAGAAGAACTTGTTGGGAAAGAGATGACCCCCTGGAATGACAAGCTAATCATGCAATTCTATGCAACTCTCCATTTCTATGATGACACTTTAGTCTGGATGACTAATGGTCACAAGTATGAAGCTACAATTGATGAATGGGCTGCTATCATTGGTGCCCCCAAGCAGGAAGACTCAGATGTAGATGTGTATGCACAAGCTAAGAAAAATCACAACTCCATGGCCAATATGTACAAGACCATTCCACATCAGTACTTGGCCAGTCACAAGTTTGGTTCAGTGTATTTTCTTCAAGCTAGCATTCCTACAACAAACACTATTATGAGATACACCCTCATGCCTAAGTCAGGTGATGAGAAGATGATCAGAGGATATTCTATCAACCTATTCCACCTTCTAAACACCTATACCAGATTTGGAGTGATGGACTTGATAGTTGAGACTATCCGAAGAACTGCTAGGGATCAGAAGAGATCCTGCGGATATGCACCTTACATTCAGATGCTTATCAATGCCAAGCTAGGCAAGCATGCATATATAATTGATTGTCCCCATCTACCGCTTCAGCCTCAGTTTGAAGATAATGAGGTTGTGATGGATGACAATGATCCCAACTTAGCTGCAACAAGAGCGGCAGCAAAAGCTGAAGCTGCTAGAAATAGGCCACCTCCAATTCCACAGCTTAGAACTCAAGCTGAGAAAATGGCATTTCTAGTGAGCACTATCCAAGGTATGGAGAAGAACATCCAAGAGATCATACAAAATCAGAAGAGTCTTGAGAGAGTTGTGGAGACAAAATTCCACAACATGGATGTGAATGTGACAGCCCGATGCCGACGTTCCAGAAGATTCCCCCTTTATTCCGTTTTCGTCGTGTGTTTATTTTTTATTTGTCGCATCATTATCGCATCATGCGCATCATAAGCATTGCATCGGCACCCCGTTGCCGCCAGTTTACAAAAGTTGCATCCGTTGTTAGTTGCCGCTTCTCGTCGTTATCCGTTCTGAGCCCGACCACACACGCATGCGCCCGCGACATCGTGAAAACCCTGTTTTAGAAGTGTGTGTAAAACTTTCTCTGATTGGGTCAGAATTTGACGTGCGGTGTTATTTTAATATAGGTTGGCCGCCTGTCAAGTTTCAACGCAATCAGAGTTCGTCTGGTACCCAAACGGTCGACCGTAGCGGCACCGTATTCGGTCTACTGTCGGACGTTTATCGGTGTTTTAAAATCTCGTTGCCGGGTCGCCCGTTTTCCCTCTCGTCTCCGGATAAATACTCTAAACAACCACTTAGTCCGTATCGCGTTCGTAATTATTCGAATCCGACGACGCGGCTGAAACCGGGGCGGAATTTCGCTAAACCTAGCCCCCCTTTGCCTATAAATAGGACCTCCCATGCCATTTTTTAGACAACTTACCCCTTTGCCTCGAAATCTGCGCCACCTACCCCCGAAACCCTAATCCCACCTCTCTCTCTCCTCCCGCCAGTCCCAGCCGTCGTGGGCCTGCCGAGCCCAGATCGGGCCCGGGCAGGCCCGTCCGCCGCCGCCGCTCGCAAGCCGCCTCCAGCGCCTCCCCGTAGCTTCGCCCGAGCGCTGCAGCACTCCTGCCCGCGCCGCCCCGAGCGCCTCCCGCGGCTCCTTTTCGTCGCCGGCCGGAGCTCGCCGGAGCAAAGCCCCGCCAGACCTCCTCCTCCCTCCTCCTTCTTCCTTATCTCTCACTCATCTCCCTCCTATCTTCCTCTCACAGGAACACATGCCAGGACCGACCGAAGCTCGCCACCGCCGGGATTGGGCGGTGCCGCCAGGATCCGCCGGTCCTCATCGCAGCACGTCTCGTTCCCGGCCGATCTCAGGCCCTCCGCCGGCCGCCGCCCTTGGAACTTGTAGTCGCCGCCACCGCCAAGCCTTTGCCCTGGCGGGGCACGAGGAGGACGACGCCCCTTCGCCGCTCGGACCAACCGCCTCGACCTGGGCCGGCTCCCTCCCTCGGGCTAGCAGCGGAAGGCTGCCGCCTCCCGTGGCCTCGAGCGCCCTGGGCTTGGCCTAGTCAGGTGAGCAGCAATTTGCCTAACCTCCGCCCTAGCAGTAGGTTGCTATTTTGCGCCCGTGGATAATTTAGGCCCATAGGACAGTTTCGGCCCGGTTAGATAATTTAGATTATTTTCGAAATTAATAAAATTCCAAAAAAATAGACGATATTAATATGCCCGTATCTTTTTAACCGTAAGTTGGATCGTGATGAATTAGATATGGTTTTTGTGTAGAATCTCGCATAGAATACGATTTTGCAACTTGCATAATTGCTTGAAGTAGTTTGACATGCCTAACGCATAGTTTTACGTGCTGTCCCAATAGGATTCGTCCTGTATTTATTTTCTCGTGCGTGTCCGGATTGCTAGAACCCCGTGGATAAATGTTCATGTTTTAGAAACCCTTGTGCCATGTTTTCTTAGAGTAGTCGGTTGTTTTTTTGTGTGTAGGATTCCGTAGCTATTTATTTTACCGTGTCGTGGACATATTCTCGCATTTACGTGTGGCAATATTTTCGTGTTGCGACACCTCATGTTATATATGTTTTTCGGGTAGAAAAATCCATAGGATTTAACTGTGCATTTAGTTTTAGCTTTTGAGCATGTTAGTTCGCATGATATTTTGCCATGTTTCCCTCTTGTCTCTTTTGTGTGATTTAATCCATGCTTCGTGTGAAGGAGTCGTCAACTAGAGAGTTGCCCTTAGATGTTTAGTCTAGCTCCTGGTAATTTTGGTTGCAATAACAATCCATGTTTAGGTGTGGTTTCTTGATCTTTACTTGCCAGGAAATAGTGTTGTTTTAGAGATGCTGAAATATTTCTAAGTCTGAGATCTGTTATATTTTGTTGCTGTCTTTGCATGAGCTTATCTTGTGATCTGTAGCTCTTTTGAGGTTGGTGCAATTGAGTTAGTTGTAGACTTTAGGACTCTATAGCATGCTGCCAATTTTCATGCCATTTGGAGTCCTTTAGCTTATGGTTTTTCTGCTGTCAATATGCCTTCAGATTGAAAACTGCAGTTCCATAAACTGTTATTTTCACCAAGTCTGAAACTGTGGGTGAGAAGCCATTTTGTGACTTCTTTTCCTAGTGATCCATGCTTCCATGCTAGTTGTTGTTATTTTTATGTTGTAGCGCTTCTTGCCCTCTACCATCTCATGCCTTGGTTGTGCATATTAGATTTGTGTAGCTCGTAGTTGTGGGGTGTAGAAAATGCTATGTGGCTGATTTTGGCAGATTGTAGTGATTTCTTGTTTTGCTCGTAGTTGTTGAACCGTAGCTCCGTTTTGATCGTGTCCTATATTAAACTTGCTTAGAATCTCATGTAGTTTCATTTTATCTTGTTGTTTGTATGTTTTGAAGTGCTCGTGACTTTCGTTGCACACATATTGCATTCATGCCATCATATCTTGCGGTGCTTGTATATTTTGATCGGTAGCTCCGTTGGAGATGTTCTCTATGTGTAAATTTCTTGTAATGACGCGTAGAATCACGTGAACCTATTTGTGAGGTCGTTTCGGAGATGCTATATGTCATTTCTGACCTCATTTAAAATGCCTAGATAGGTAGATTAATTACGCTTCACCTCTTTCCATGTGTACCAGATTTAATATTGCCGAGTACCTAATTGGGATAGAACTAAATAACCCGTATGTGGAGTTTCGTCAATATGGAACTCGTTGCATATTGAACTTCACTTAATATGTAGTGGTTGCTTGTGTGATTTGTCATGCCGTGACTTGCATGTATTTAGCTGATCATGCATCATATGTGAATTGCATCTTGTCGTGTATATGCCGTGGTGAATATCGTGTGTTGATGCATGTTTCCGGTTTCCTCCGTCTCGATAGAGTTCCGCAAGCATGTCGGATGTGAGGACCCGTTCGACTACGTCGGTTCGTCTGCTTCACGGAGTCATTCTTCTCCCAAGCGGGATCTCAGGCAAGATGACCATTTCCCCAGATACCATTACTATCATTGCCATGCTAGTTATTTCGATGCTATCGATTATGTCTCGTTGCCTACCACCTGTTAAATATCAGCCTCTCAATAATGCCATGAAAACCTTCAACCTGTTCACAACCTAGCAAACCACTGATTGGCTATGTTACCGCTTGCTTAACCATGTGTTAGTGTTGCTAGTTGCAGGTGCAGTTGTTTCCATGTGTTAACATGGCTTCCTTGTTTTATCACCATAAGTTAATGCTATTTAATTTAATGCACCTATATACTTGGTAAAAGGTGGAAGGCTCGGCCTTTCTAGGCTGGTGTTTTATTCCACCTTTGCCCATTAGTTTCGGCTACCGGTATCATGTTCCATAATTGAGCGCTGCTAACACGATCGGGGTTGTTATGGGGACCCCCTTGATAATTCGTTTTAGATTAAAGCTGGTCTGGCAAGGCCCAACTTTGGTACTACATTTGCCTAATAACCTAATAAAATTGCATAGGGACTTTCCGGACCCCGAGGATAATTAATCAACCCCCGGGCCAGTGCTCCGCATGAGTGTTGGTCCACCCACCTAGAAGTCGGCGGTGCCACCTCGGGGCAACTCGAGGTTTGGCTACCGTCTACTATGCATAGACGGTATGTCCTGAGAATGAGATACACGGCTCCTATCGGGTTCGTCGACACACCGGGTGGCCTTGCTGGATTACTTTTACCTTTGATGAGATATCTTGTGCATCGGGATTTCGGTGATGCTTTGGGTAATCTCAGAGTTGAGGTTTTTCCACTAAGGAGTCCGACGAGATCGCGAGATTCGTGATCGAGGATTTCTATGCGGCTTGTGGTAATTTGTGATGGACTAGTTGGAGCACCCCTGCAGGGTTAAATCTTTTCGGAAAGCCGTGCCCGCGGCTTTGTGGCAACGTGGAAATTTGTTAAACACTGGTTCTAGACAACTTGAAGTTAACTTAATTAAAACTTGCCAACTGAGAACGTAACCGTGACTGTCTCTTTCGTGAGTTCCCTCTCCAATCGAGGACACGATGGGGTTATGTCTGACGTAGGTAGGTGTTCAGGATCATTCATTTGATCATCAGTAGTCACGTCCGCTATGCCTAGATTTCCCCCCTCTGATTTCTTGTACTTGTAAGTTTAGCCACCAAATATATGCTTAGCCGCTGCTGCAACCTCACCACTTAACCTTGCCTCACCCATTAAGCTT
The DNA here is from genome assembly GCF_904849725.1 of Hordeum vulgare subsp. vulgare. Lineage (NCBI taxonomy): Eukaryota > Viridiplantae > Streptophyta > Magnoliopsida > Poales > Poaceae > Hordeum > Hordeum vulgare. Next base: position 200,405,498 of record NC_058520.1, on the reverse strand, counting down.
TGCTAGTCTTGATACCTTTGGAAATGAGATTGCTGAGTCCCCTGTGGCTCACAGATTACTACACCACTAGTTGCAGGTACATGTAAAGGTTACTTGAAGCGAGCGCGTTGATTGTCCATTTGGAGTTGCTTCTTCTTCTTCTTCTTCATTGATCTAGGATAAGTTCCAGGCCAGCAGCCTGGGATAGCAAGGATGGACGTCATTCTTCTTTTCTCGTTTGTTTTTATCCGTAGTCAGACCCTGCTCTTCTTCATGATGTTTATGTATTGTACTGATGTGACTCTGATGTAGCTTGTGGTGAGTGTAAGCCAATTCTATATATCTCATCTTTTAAGTACATCTACTTGTAACGATATCCATTCTTGCGAAACGACAAGACAACTTCTATCCCTGACGAGGCCCTCGGGCCAAATTGAGGATAGGATCACATCTTAGGCGCTACAAGTTGGTATCATAGTAGTACCGACCTAGGAGCCCCCTTGATTGATGGAACTTGGCCGAGTCGAGTCTAGTGAAAAACTATTTTGAGTCTTAGTTATATCGGAGAGTAGGATTCTTTTTTCTCCTCTTCTATGCTCTGGTGAGGAATCTTGACGTAATAATTTAATTCTACTCCTCTTCTCACTCAAATTGTTTTTAGGATCACGCGTATATTCTTGGAATCTATATGATGCCGATGTGACGGAGTTCTGTCTTGGTGCCTCGTGTCTGACTTGATTTCTTCCGGGGAGTTGAGCTCCAGGGGATTCACGAGCACATCCTTATCATTCAGATTTCTTAGTATCTCATAACGAAGGATGTTCGTAATTGCTTCAATACTAGTAGTGGCGAGATAACACCGATGTCCCCAGTACTGGTGTAGATTGTTCGGGAGTACTGCCATACTTTGTATCGTTGTGATCACGAGGGTCTGAAGTAGATGAAGGTCTGAGATTCTGGTTGTGTGTTGACGGATGTGATACATTGGACGGGTTAGTATAGGAGTTGTGTGAATATTACTCCTTGTATCCGTGTACCAGATTGCATGACCAGATATTTCAGGAATTCTTAGGTGGGAATTCAAGTAGTTACTTATAGGACAATCTTCCAACAAATGCATGAGGTTAGGATGGGGTTCAACATCTAGTGGATTCGTTTGTTCACGGTCGATTTACAGAGGTTCTCGTTGTGTCTTAAAGAGTCCTTGTAGCTTGCTACGACTCGGGGATTATTTGTATGTCGTGTGCACTACCTTGCACAAGATGGCTACTATAAGGATCGAGCCCGTGCGATCCTGTCCACGAAAATATCAGACGAAATCTCTCTCATGAGTTTGTTCTGGCTAATTTGGAAGCCTCACCCTTTGTTTTGTTGGAGTATGGTAATTCCAGTTGTTTCGATGTCAAGCGGTGATTTCGGATCTTTCCTAAGTGGTGATCTCATATTTTCATGAGAGTACTAATCCTTTTGCTCAAGTCAGATTGTCATGTCAATTCCTTTTCAACCGAAGTCATCGTATCAATTCCATTCAACTAGTGTGCTTCCCTTCAAGTGAATTTAATCCTCTCCAATATTGCAGATCATTCTCTCAATTCTTATCGGAGTTTGTCTCATCTGTCCAAAGTTGTCTTTGTTTTTCCCGCCCTCCCTCCCTTTTTTCTTCAGTGATTCAAGTTTCATCCAAGTGTCTTCCTTTAAGTGTTGCTTCCGCTATCTTTTCTTTTGTGTCCTATCCGGTGATTCATTGTGAACATTATGAGGAGATTCGTGTTCATCTTTATTCATTCTTGTCATCTTTTCCGGTGAATTCAGTTCAAGCTATACGTCTTCATTATATCCTATTCATCCTTGTAATTCTTTCCTATGTTGGAAATTCTTATCAGCCTACGTTGTTTATTCATTTCTCTCTAGTCTATCCGGGGTGCTGAAGTTGTCTCGGAAGTTCTTGTTTTCAATTTTTATATTATTTCGAGGGCCGCACCTCATCTAATTTTTTTATTCCGGTGCAATATCTCTGTTTCTAAGCAATCTTTTCAACGGTGGTTCCTTTGAGTGGGCCTTTAAACCAGAGGATTCTCGTAGGATCTTTTCTGGCTCTTGGAATATTTTGGTGCTCTCTAACCATTTTTCAACTATGACATAAGTATGATTTCATTAGTCATATCCCTTCTTCAAGATCAATTTGAATTAATTCTCATATTCGTCTCAACCTTTCATTATTTTTTAGTCCAGAGTGTCTCAGTTATTCTTGGTGAGGTTCTTCTCGTCATTCTTTCCATTGAAGATTCGAAGGAATGTTTCTCTCAAATCGTGGTCCATTCTCTTGGAGATTCATCATTTCAGCTTTGTGCCATCATCTTAATTTTTGTCATTCATGAGTAATCTCTTTCTTGCTATCCGGTGCATTTGTGAATTGTTTTCATTCTCGATCCTGCAAAGACCATCATTTCAGAAGATTCTTTGTTCTCAGCTTTCAGCTTTCATCCTCAATTCTTCTCAATTGTTGTCTGTTCATTCGTCTCTCAATTATTCTGGTGCCTTGTTCTAGTTTTCTCTCAGGTGGCTCATGATCTCTTCATTCTCATGTATCTCCATTCATTCGTGGTTGCCTCATGCATTTCAATTCTTGCCGGTGTCTCCTTCAAGATTTCGTCTAGTTTGTGCTCTTATATCTCCTCAATCATTTCTGGAATAATAAGTTGTATGCTAAATCCGTTGCTTGTTATCAATTGAATTTGATGAAGGATGAGCATAACATAATTCTTATTCTTGTTCTTCCTTCTTCCAAGAGATTTCAATTCTTCTTCCGGAGTGGCTCATGATATCAATTCATTCTCCAGTGTTCTTCAAGATTCCTGTTGGAGTACCTCAGTATTCTTTCTCTTGCATTTCCAATGCATTTGTGATACGTCCATTTTGCATCATGTTTTCATGTTGATATTTATCGCTTCTTTGGCTATTGTTTCACTTCACGGTACAATACTTATGCATTTTCTCTCTTATTTTGCAAGAATTACATAAAGAGGGAGAATGCCGGCAACTGGAATTCTGGCTTGAAAGTGGAGCAAAGTTGAGATACCTATTCTGCGCAACTCCAAACGCCGTGAAAATTAACGAGGATTTTTTTCCGGATTTATCAAAAATACTTGTCTGAAGAAGTGCCAGAAGGGGGCCAGGGGTTGGCCACAAGCCTGCACGCCGCGGCCACCCCCAGGCCGCGCCATGAGGGCTTGTGGGCAACCTGCTAGCCCACTTGCCCCCCTCTTTTCCTATATGAAGGGTTTCGTCCAGGAAAAAATCAAGGAGGAGCTTTTTCGTGGATTCGCCACTGCCACGAGGCAGAACTTGAGCAAAACCAATCTAGAGCTCCCGCAGAACGATCCTGCCGGGGAAACTTCCCTCCCGGAGTGGGAAATCATCGCCATCGTCATCACCAACACTCCTCTCATCGGAGGGGACTAGTCACGATCAACATCTTCATCAGCACCATATCATCTCGAAACCCTACTTCATCACTTGTAACCAATCTCCGTCTCGCGACTCCATTGGTACTTGTAAGGTTGCTAGTAGTGTTGATTACTCTTTGTAGTTGATGCTAGTTGAATTACTTGGTGGAAGACTTCATGTTCAGATCCTTGATGCTACTCATTACCTCTCTGGTCATGAAGTTGATTATGCTTTGTGAGTAGTTACTTTTGTTCCCGGGGACATGGGATAAGTCATGCTAATAGTAGTCATGTGAATTTGGTATTTGTTCGGTAATTTGTTGTGTTGTATGTTGTTTTTCCACTAGTGGTGTTATGTGAACGTCGACTACATAAGACTTCACCATATTTGGGCCTAGAGGAAGGCACTGGGAAGTAGTAAGTAGACGAAGGGTTGCTAGAGTGACAGAAGCTTAAACCCTAGTTTATGCGTTGCTTCGTAAGGGGCTGATTTAGATCCAGTAGTTGAATGCTATGGGTAGACTTTGTCTTAATTCTTCTTTCGTATTTGTGGATGCTTGCGAGAGGGGTTAATCATAAGTAGGATGCTTGTCCAAGTAAGGGCAGTACCCAAGCACCGGTCCACCCACATATACAACTATCAAAGTAACGAACGCGAATCATATGAACATGATGAAACTAGCATGACAGAAACTCCCGTGTGTCCTCGGGAGCGTCTTTCCTCCTATAAGACTTTGTCCAGGCTTGTCCCTTTCTACAAAAGGGATTGGGCCACTTTGCTACACCGTTGCTACTTTTGTTACTTGTTGCTTGCTATGAATCATCTAACCACACAATCACTTGTTACCGACAATTTCAGTGCCTGCTGAAAACCACTTGTCATATCCTTCTGCTCCTCATTGGGTTCGACACTCTTACTTATCGAAAGGACTAGGATTGATCCCCTATACTTGTGGGTCATCAAGACTCTTTTATGGCGCCGTTGCCGGGGAGTGAAGCGCCTTTGGTAAGTGGAAATTGGTAAGGAAACATTCATATAGTGTGCTAAAATTTATTGTCACTTGTCACTATGGATACTAATCCTTTGAGGGGCTTGTTCGGGGTATCTTCACCTCGAACGGAAGAACAAATAGTTGCTCCTCAACCTTCTACACCTACTAAAAATATTTTCTTTGAATTTCCTTCGGGTATGCTTGAGAAACTGCTGGCTAATCCTTTTACAGGAGATGGAACATAACATCCAGACTTGCATCTAATCTATGTACATGAAGTTTGTGGTTTATTTAAGCTTGCAAGGTTGCCCGAGGATGAGGTCAAGAAGAAGGTCTTTCCTTTATCTTTGAAGGATAAGGCGTTGACATGGTATAGGCTATGTGATCATACTAGATCATGGGACTACAATCGGTTGAAATTGGAATTTCATCAAAAGTTTTATCCTATGCATTTAGTACATCGTGATCGGAATTATATTTACAATTTTTGGCCTCGTGACAGAGAAAGCATCGCTCAAGCTTGGGGGAGGCTTAAATCAATGTAATATTCATGCCCCAATCATGATCTCTCGAGAGAAATTATCATTCAGAACTTCTATGCACGGCTTTCTCATGATGATCGCACCATGCTTGACACTTATTGTACCGGTTCTTTTATGAAGAGAGATATTGACTTCAAATGGAATTTATTGGAGAGAATTAAACGCAACTCTGAAGATTGGGAGCTTGAAGAAGGTAAGGAGTCAGGTATGAATTTCATGTTTGATTGCGTTAAATCCTTTGTTGAGACAAATACCTTTAGTGATTTTAGCGCTAAGTATGGACTTGACTCTGAGATAGTAGCTTCATTGTGTGAATCCTTTGCTGCTCATATTGATCTCCCCAAAGAGAAGTGGTTTAAATTTCATCCTCCTTTAGAATTCAATGTAGTTAAACCCACTCCAGTTGAAGAGAAAGTCATTGCCTATAATGATCCTGTTGTTCCGATTGCTTACATTGAGAAACCACCTTTCCCTGTTAGGATAAAGGATCATTCTAAAGCTTCAACTGTGATACGTAGAGGCTATATTAGAACACCTACACCCCCTGAGCAAATTAGAGTTGAACCTAGCATTGCTATTATCAAAGATCTTCTGTCCGAAGATGTTGAGGGACATAATATTCACTTCTATGAAGATGCTGCTAGAATTGCAAAACCTCACGCTAGAGACAAACATAGGCCTGTTGTTGGCATGTCTGTTGTTTCTGTTAAGATAGGAGATCATTGTTACCATGGTTTATGTGACGTGGGTGCCAGTGTTAGTGCAATACCTCAATCCTTATATGATGAAATCAAAGATGAGATTGCACCTGTTGAGATAGAGCCCATCGATGTCACTATTCAGCTTGCCAATAGAGATACTATCTGCCCCGTGGGAGTTGTTAGGGATGTTGAAGTCTTGTGTGGTAAAACGAAGTATCATGCTGATTTCCTCGTTCTTGCTACCGCACAAGATAGCTCTTGTCCCATCATATTTGGTAGACCTTTTCTCACTACTCTCAATGCTCATATTCATTGTGAGAAGCAAATTGTCATATTTGGTAAAACGAAGGGGTGTCTCGTGAGTTCAATTTCTCTAAGTTTGGTAGACAACCTCATGAAAAGGTGTTGCCTAGTAGGGATGAAACTATTGCCTTAGCCTCTATTGCCGTGCCTCCTACTGACCCCTTAGAGCAATACTTGCTTGAGCAAGAAAATGATATGCATATGGATGAAAGGGATGAGATGGATAGAGTTGTCTTAGAACAATATCCTATCCTTAAGAATAACTTGCCTGTTGAATTGCTTGGGGATCCACCCCCACCAAAGGGTGATCCTGTGTTCGAGCTAAATAGTTGCCTGATACTCTTAAGTATGCTTATCTTGATGAAAAAGAGATATATCATGTTATTATTAGTGCTAGCCTCTCAGAGCATGAAGAAAAGAAGTTACTAAAAACTCTGAGGAAGCACCGTGCTGCTATTGGATATACTCTTGATGATCTTAAGGGCATTAGTCCTACTCTATGCCATCACAAGATTAAAACTGATCCTGACTTCGAACCAGTTGCTGATCATCAAAGGAGATGGAATCCTAAGATGAAAGAAGTAGTAAGAAAAGAAATACTAAAGCTCGTGGAAGCACGTATCATTTATCCTGTTGCTCATAGCGATTGAGTGAGTCCGGTGCATTGCGTCCCCAAGAAGGGAGGTATTACCGTTATCCCTAATGATAAGGAGGAATTGATCCCACAGAAAATTATTACTGGCTATAGGATGGTAATCGATTTTAGGAAATTGAATAAAGCCACTAGGAAAGATCATTACCCTTTGCGTTTTATCGACCAAATGCTAGAAAGGTTGTCCGAACACACACACTTCTGTTTTCTAGACGGTTATTATGGTTTCTCTCAAATACCAGTTGCACAATCTAACCAGGAGAAAACCACTTTCACCTGTCCTTTTGGTACCTTTGCTTATAGATGTATGCCTTTTGGCTTATATAATGCACCTTCCACCTTTCAAAGATGTATGATGGCTATATTCTCTGACTTTTGTGAAAAGATTGTTGAGGTTTTCATGGATGACTTCTCGATTTACGGGTCTTCCTTTTATGATTGCCTCAGCAACCTTGATCGAGTCTTGCAGAGATGTATAGACACCAATCTTGTCTTGAATTGAGAGAAGTGCCACTTTATGGTTAATGAAGGCATCGTCTTAGGACATAAATTTTCTGAAATAGGTATTGAAGTCGATAAGGCTAAGGTTGATGCAATTGAGAAAATGCCATACCCCACAGATATCAAACGTATAAGAATTTTCCTTGGTCATGCTGGCTTCTATAGAAGGTTCATCAAAGACATCTCTAAGATTTCTAAGCCTCTTACCAATCTCTTACAAAAGGATATTCCTTTTGTCTTTGACGATGATTGTGAGGAAGCCTTCGAAATACTTAAGAGGGCTTTGATAACTGCACCTATTGTTCAACCACCTGATTGGAACTTACCTTTTGAGATCATGTGTGACGCTATTGATTATGTTGTTGGTGCTATTCTAGGGAAAGAGTCGATAAGAAGTTGAATGTTATTCACTATGCTAGTAAAACTCTAGACAGTGCCCAAAGAAACTATGCCACTACGGAAAAGGAGTTTTTAGCAGTCGTGGTTGCATGTGAAAAGTTCAGGTCTTACATAGATGATTCCAAAGTCACTATTCACAATGATCACGCTGCTATTAAGTACCTCATGGAGAAGAAGGACGCTAAACCTAGACTTATCAGATGGGTTCTCTTGCTACAAGAATTTGATTTGCACGTTGTCGACAGAAAGGGTGCTGATAACCCAGTAGCAGATAACTTGTCTAGGTTGGAGAACGTTCTTGATGACCCACAACCTATTGATGATAGCTTTCTCGGTGAGCAACTGAATGTCATCAATGCTTCACGTATTGCACCATGGTATGCTGATTATGCAAACTATATCGTCGCCAAATACATACCACCTAGTTTCACGTACCAGCAAAAGAACAAATTCTTCTTTGACTTGAGACATTACTTTTGGGATGATCCTCACCTTTATAAGGAAGGAGTAGATGGTGTTATTAGACGTTGTGTACCGGAACATGAACATGGACAGATCCTACCAAAGTGTCACTCCAAGGCCTACGGAGGACACCATGCGGGAGATAGAACGACACATAAGGTATTGCAATCAGGTTTCTATTGGCCCACTCTCTTCAAGAATGCCCGTAAGTTAGTCTTGTCTTTTGACGAATGTCAAAGAATAGGTAATATTAGCAAACGTCAGGAAATGCCTATGAACTATTCACTTGTCATTGAACCATTTGATGTATGGGGCTTTGATTATATGGGACCTTTTCCAAAATCCAATGGGTATACTCATATCCTAGTTGCTGTTGATTACATCACTAAGTGGGTAGAAGCTATCCCCACTAGTAGTGTTGATCACAACACCTTTATCAGGATGCTGAAAGAAGTTATCTTCCCTAGGTTTGGTGTCCCTAGATATCTAATGACTGACGGTGGTTCACACTTCATTCATGGTGCTTTCCGTAAAATGCTTGCGAAGTACGATGTCAACCATAGAATTGCGTCTCCCTACCACCCTCAGTACAGTGGTCAAGTAGAGCTAAGTAATAGAGAGATTAAACCGATTCCGCAAAAGACTGTCAACAGGTCTAGAAATAATTGGTCTAAGAAGCTCGATTAGGAAATTTTCTCCGTTTTGGAATATTTTAAAAAAATAGAAAAAATGGAAGTAGTCCGGAAAGTGCGCGAGGAGGCGACAAGCCTACAGGGCGCGGGCCCACCCCTTGGCCGCGCCGTGAGGGCTTGTGGCCACCTCGTGCGCCTCCCGTACTCTGTTTTCGTGTGGGGTACTCCTTTTGGGCTGAAAAAAATCATTATATATACTCCCGTTTGGTCTGACACCTACATCACGCAGATTTCCTCTGTTTTTCGTTTTGCGCCTGTTTTCTGCCACAGATTTAGGGCAAGATGTCTTCTCAAGATTCAGAGGGGGAGAACTTTGTGGCAGATTACCTTGCTAATCGCAAGGTCTATGGGGACTTGGATCCTTATGGCTGGACCACTGATGAGGAAGAAGATTATGATCCGAAGGGGAAGGAAGAAACAAGTTCCGATGAAGAGGAGGCTCCTCTACCTCAACCTGGACACACGCATGTGGAGTTCAAGAAGTAGAGCCTCCCTGACTCAAGGAAGAAGCCTAAGACCTTGTTTATCCCTTCTCGTTTCTTGCAGAAAAGTAAGCTGGAATTATGCCAAAGGGTGTTGAAGCTTGAAGAGGAAAATGATGATCTGAGGGAGTAGAATTTTATGCTCAAGTGGAAATTAAACAAGCTCAAGACCTCTGCAACAACTCCTCCACCTTCACCACCAAAGGAAGACAACTGAGCATTGGTATGTGCAAGCCCCTTGGCTTGTTCCAAGCTTGGGGGAGTTGCCCCGGTATCGTATCACCATCACATCTTTTGCCTTTACCTTTGTTTTAGTATTCCTTTTCAGTTTTCTTTTTCTCTAGTAGTTTAAAAGTCTTAGTGTTTTAGTCTTTAGTTTTGCTTTGTGCTACCCCCGATGTATTCGAGCTCGTGAGCCATATAATAAAGAGTGTCTTAGTTGAAGGGCTTTGCCTCTTGCCACGATCAAAAGAGTGAGAATAGAATAAAAGCATGAAAGATCATGTAATGATCTTATGGGAAGTGATGGCTTCACATATAAAAAGAATGATGATTGAAACTTGTTGAGGGTAGGAAAACGTAGACCTTGGTCATTGTTGCAATTAATAGGAAGTGATAAAGAAGGAGAGGTTCACATATAAGTATATCATCTGTGACACCATCTATGATTTTGAACACTCACTAAACTATTACATGCCTAGAAGTAGATGTTGGACAAGGAATACAAAATAATGAATTGTGTTCCCTTGGCTCCGAACAATGTTATATGATTAGAGATCCCTTAGCATGTGACGATTGCTTCCACCTCATATTAGCCAAACCTCCCGCACTAAGTAGAGATACTAGTTGTGCATCCGTAAACCATCAACCCAGTTTTGCCATGTGAGTCCACCATACCTACCTATGGATTGAATAATATCCCTCAAGTACGTTGTCATCGGTGCAAGCAATAAAAATTGCTCTCTAATATGTATGATCTATTAGTGTGTGGAAAATAAGCTTTATACGAACCTGTGATGAGGAAGAAATAAAAGCGACAAACTGCATAATAAAGTTCTTTATCACAGGAGGCAATATAAAGTGACGTTCCTCCGCACTAAGAGGACACGCATCCAAACCTCAAAAGCGCATGACAACCTCTGCATCCCTCTATGAAGGGCCTACCTTGTACCTTTACTTTTTGTCCCTGAAAGAGTCATGGTGATCTTCACCAATTCCTTATCTCGCCTTTATCTTGGCTAACGTCATATGCTAGGAAAGATCTATATTCATATGTCAACTTGGAGGTAGGCATTCATGAATTATTATTGTTGACATTACCCTTGAGGTAAGCAGTTGGGAGGCAAAACTGTAAGCCCCTATCTTTCCCTGTGTCCAACTGAAACTTTGATCTCATGAGTACCACGTGAGTTGTAGCAATTGTAGAGAACGAAAGAATGATTGAGTATGTGGATTTGCTTTACAAGCTCTTATTTGACTCTTTCTGATGTTGTGATAAATTGCAATTGCTTCAATGACTAAAGGCTATCGGTTGTTACTTCTCGGTAAGTTTCCTGATCCATGCTTTACTTTGTGAAGGAATTATCACTTTAGCATGAGAGATTATATGTTGGTATTGTTGTTCTGATCTTGATCATGATAGATGCATGTTCCTATCTTCTTTTGTCGACACCTCTCTCCCTAAACATGTGGACATATTTATTGAGTTAGGCTTTCGCTTGAGGACAAGCGAGGTCTAAGCTTGAGGGAGTTGATACGTCCATTTTGCATCATGTTTTCATGTTGATATTTATCGCTTCTTTGGCTGTTATTTCACTTCACGGTACAATACTTATGCCTTTTCTCTCTTATTTTGAAAGATTTACATAAAGAGGGACAATGCCGGCAACTAGAATTCTGGCCTGAAAGTGGAGCAAAGTTGAGATACCTATTCTGCGCAACTCCAAACGCCGTGAAAATCAACGAGGTTGGTTTTCCACATTTATCAAAAATACTGGGCCGAAGAAGTGCCAGAGGGGTGCCAGGGGTTGGCCACAAGCCTGCACGACGCGGCCACCCCCCCAGGCCTCGCCATGAGGGCTTGTGGGCAACCTGCTGGCCCACTTGCCCCCCTCTTTTGCTATATGAAGGGTTTCATCCAGGGAAAAATCAAGGAGGATCTTTTTCATGGATTCGCCGCCGCCACGAGGCGGAACTTGAGCAGAACTAATGTAGAGCTCCGGCAGCATGATCCTGCTGGGGAAACTTCCCTCCCGGAGGGGGAAATCGTCGCCATCGTCATCACCAACACTCCTCTCATCGGAGGGGACTCGTCACCATCAACATCATCATCAGCACAATCTCATCTCCAAACCCTACTTCATCACTTGTAACCAATCTCCGTCTCGCAACTCTGATTGGTACTTGTAAGGTTGCTAGTAGTGTTGATTACTCTTTGTAGTTGATACTAGTTGGATTACTTGGTGGAAGGGTTTATGTTCAGATCCTTGATGCTACTCATTACCTCTCTATTCATGAATATGATTATGCTTTGTGAGTAGTTACTTTTGTTCATGAGGACATGGGATAAGTCATGCTAATAGTAGTCATGTGAATTTGGTATTCGTTCGGTAATTTGATGTGTTGTATGTTGTTTTTCCTCAAGTGGTGTTATGTGACCGTCGACTACATAACACTTCACCATTATTTGGTCCTAGAGGAAGGCATTGGGAAGTAGTAAGTAGATGATGGGTTGCTAGAGTGGCGGAAGCTTAAACCCTAGTTTGTGCGTTGCTTCGTAAGGGGCTGATTTGGATCCACTAGTTTAATGCTATGGTTAGACTTTGTCTTAATTCTTCTTTCGTAGTGGTGGATGCTTGCGAGATGGGTTAATAATAAGTAGGATTCTCGTCCAAGTAAGGGTAGTACCCAAGCGTCGGTCCATCCACATATCAAACTATTAAAGTAACGAACGTGAATCATATGAACATGATGAAACTAGCATGACAGAAATTCCCGTGTGTCCTCGGGAGCGTTTTTCCTCCTATAAGACTTTGTCCAGGCTTGTCCCTTGCTACAAAAGGGATTGGGCCACTTTGCTGCACCGTTGCTACTTTTGTTACTTATTGCTTGCTACGAATCATCTCACCACACAATCACTAGTTACCGACAATTTCAGTACCTGCAGATTTTACCTTGCTGAAAACCACTTGTCAGATCCTTCTGCTCCTCGTTGGGTTCGACACTCTTACTTATCAAAAGGACTACGATTGAGCCCCTATACTTGTGGGTCATCAGTTTGTTATTCCTTTATCCTTTGAGGTGGTATTATAGCATTCTTGTTAGTGTAGGAGCCTCGAAGAGTTTTCCTTTCAAGAATGATATAATTAATTCCACCAATTCTTTGATCATGAGATGTTTTTTTCAACTCATGATTTTGGGTTGAGTATCTTGGTTTAGTTTTCAGCTAATGCCTTTCCTAAGGATTGTCGCAATTATGGTGCTTGTCATTAATCCAAGTTCTCGTTGCAATGCTAGTAGTCCCCGGCAACGGCGCCAGAAAAGAGCTGCTTCCAGTTGCTCAACAATTAGCAATTGTCTTGCAATGGCCCACGAGCGTGTGGCATCGCGACAGTTTTTGAGGGTAGAGTATTCAACCCAAATTTGTTGGTTTGACATGATGGCAGTGAAAGGATATTCTCCAGTATTAGCATATGAGTTGTCGACTCAACCACACCGTCGACTACATATGATAGCGACGGTGCTAGGAAAGAATCTATTGGCTGCAGATTATTCCTAACTGAACTATCGATGGCGCCAGAATAGTATTGTAGCAGGTTGCAGCAGTGTAACGATTAACAGCAGTGGCAAGGAACAACAATAGTGACAACAGTAGCAAGTAGCAACAGTAGCAAGTAACAGCAACAACAAGTAACCGTAGCAACAAGTAACCGTAGCAGCAATAGTACACTAAAGCAAGTAATAGCAGCGGTGAGACAAACTCGTAGGCAATGGATCGGTGATTTGTTGGATGACATTCATCATGCAACAGTTATAACACGGAGAGATATGTGGATAGCTCCCGTTCGTCAATGTGATGTAGGCATGCATTCCGTGTGTAGTCATACGTCCTTAGGGAAAAGAACTTGCATGACATCTATTGTCCATCCCTCCCATGGCAGCGGGGTCCAAATGGATACTACGGGATACTAAGTTTCTCCTTTTAATAAAGAACCGGACCAACGCATTAGCACTTGGTGAACACATGAACTCCTCAAACTATGGTCATCACCGGGAGTGGTTCCGGTTATTGTCACTTCGGGGTTGCCGGATCATAACACATAGTAGGTAACTACAACTTGCAAGATCGGATCTAAAACACACATATATTGGTGACAACATAATAATTTCAGGTCTGAATTCATGGTACTCGGGCTCTAGTGACAAGCATTAAGCATGGCAAAGTAGTAGCAACATCAATCACAGAACATAGTGGATACTAGGGATCAATCCCCGTTAAAACTAACTCGATTACATGATAGATCTCATCCTACTCATCACAACCCAGCGAGCCTACGAATAGATTACTCACGAACGATGAAGAGCCTCATGGAATTGGAGAGGGAAGAAGGTTGATGATGACGATGGCGGCGATCTCCTTGATCCGGAGCCCAAAACGGACTCAAGATCTGCCCTCCAGGGCAAGAACGGGATGTGGCGGTGCCTCTAGATCGTGAAACACGATGAAATATTCTCTCCTGATTTTTCCGGTATGAAAGGGAATAAATAACGTTGGAATTGGGGGCGGCAGAGCCACATGGGCCCCACAAGCCTGGTAGCCGCGGCCAGGGGGGTGGTCTCGACTACAGGGCTTGTGGCCCACTGGCCCGTCCCCTCCGGTGGATCTTTGCGCACGTATTTTTCATATTTTCCAGAAATATTCTCCGTAAATTTTCAGGACATTCCGAGAACTTTCATTTCTGCACAAAAACAACACCATGGGAGTGCTGCTGATAACAACGTCAGTCCGGGTTAGTTCCATTCAAATCATGCAAATTAGAATCCAAAACAAGGGCAAAAGAGTTTGGAAAAGTAGATACGATGGAGACGTATCAACTCCCCCAAGCTTAAAACCTTGCTTGTCCTCAAGCAACTCAGTTGACAACTAAAAGAGAAATAAAAACTTTGACAAACTCTATTTGATATTGTTGTTGCAACTATGTCTAACTCATAACCAGAATTTCAGCAAGATCACAAGTTAACCACATAAGCAAGTGACACATAGGTCTCACGGTAAACTAACATCAATGGCATAAACAGCTAGCGAGCAAATAATAATGAGTTTCAGCTAGCCAACAATTCAATCAAAACAAGCATGAAGCAATATGAATAGGTGGTATCTCGCTAGCTCTTTCTGAGACCGCAAAACATAAATGCAAAGCACTTTCAAAGATCAAGGGCTGACTAAACATTGTAATTCATAGCAACGAAGATCCAGTCATAGTCATACTCAATATCAATCAAAAGCAAAGCATAAAAATGATGGAGGTGCTCTCCAATTGGTGCTTATATAAGAAGAGGATGACTCAACAGGAAAATAAATAGACATGCCCTTCGCAGAGGGAAGCATTGATTTGCAGAGGTGCCAGAGCTCAAGCTTTGAAAACAGAGATAATAATTTTGGGTGGCATGCTTTAATTGTCAACGCAATGACCAAGAATTCTCAATATCTTCCATGCTACTCATGCTATAGGCAGTTCCCAAATAGAAAAGTAAAGTTTTAACTCCCCCACCACCAATCAATCACACTCCACGGCTAGCCGAATCCTCGAGAACCGTCCACTTGTTTTACAGTTATGTTTTCAATTTAAGCGTGGAACTGGGCATTCCAATTACTGGCCCCTTTCTCGTTAATGACAGCGAATAAACACATGTCGAGGATAACACGCCTAACATGGAAGATACCAATAGCCCCCTGTCACCACATGAGCGGTTCGGGCATGCAAAACAGATTATTTCTTGAAGGTTTAGAGAATAGCACATGCAAATTTACTTGGAATGGCAGGTAGATACCGCAAATAGGTAGGTATGGTGGACTCTCATGGAAAAACTTTTTGGTTTATGGAAGTGGATGCACAAGCAGTATTCCGCTTAGTATAAGTGAAGGCTAGCAAAAGACTCGGAAGCGACCAACTAGAGAGCGACAACAGTCATCAAGATGCAATGATTTTGACTAACATTGAGTGCAAGCATGAGTAGGATATAAATCACCATGAACACGAACATCATAGAGGCTATGTTGATTTTGTTTCAACTACATGCATGAACATGCGCCAAGTCAAGCCACTTGAATCATTCAGAGGAGAATAACATCCTATCATACTACATCATAGTCATCTCAAAATCTATGTTGACATTCAAGACAAACCATTATTAGCTCCTATCTAGTTAAGCATGGCATCAGAAACTATGATCTCTAAGTTGTCATTGCAAACATGGTTCTCTCTCAACAAAGTTGAATCTGGGACGACAAGCTAGTCATATTTACCAAAAAAATAGATAGAGTTCATACCAGCTTTTCCATTCTCAGCCACTTCATCATATTTCATCATTATTGCCTTTCACTTGCACGGTCGAACGATGTGAACAATAATAGGAGTGCTCGTGCATTGGACTAAGCTGAATCTGCAGGCAAACACAAAGGAGAAGACAACGTAATATGGCTCTTTAACAAATGAATAGGTATGTATGCGAGAGCCACTAAACATTGTAACCATGGTCTTCTACCTCGACTCAAAGAAAAAGAAAACTATTTACACGGGAAAGCTCCCAACAAGCAAAAGAAGAAAGGAAAATATTTTTGGGTTTTCTCAACAGGACACAAAACAAGAAAACAAGAAAACGAAAATAAACTAGCATGGATAATACAGTGGTAAAGTGTAAACACCGACTAACAATGTGAAAGCATAAGCATGAATGAAAAGTTGGTGCAAACACGTACTCCCCCAAGATTAAGCTTTTGGCCTAGCTTGGTCTACTCCCAAGGAGGGAAATAACCAGCTCCTGGATACTCCGGAATGGACTGTGGATGCCACTGCTGTGTGAGCTCCTCTGGCTCCCACAGATAAACTAGCGTGTGGTACTCGACTGGCGGCTCGGGCACGGTCACCTATGGTTGGGCCAAGCCCCAATATGCGTAGATGTCCGAGGTCATAATGGTGTGCCTACCTGCATGAAGATTGAACAAAGAAGGAGCAGGCAAAGTAATAGTCTCACGAGTACCCTGACTAAATACCAGGTTATAAATCATCCGTCTACTAGCATCTCTATCCAGAAAATTATGGCGAACCATGATGTCATAATCCAGACATTTCTCAGGAAGAAGCATTTCTTCTTCCTCCTTCAGTCTAATGGGTATCTCAAAGTGTCTGGTAAGACGGGTAGCATAGATACCTCCATAGACGACACCCTTGGAACGGTTGGTGTTCAACCGCTGAGCTACTATAGCACCTAGGCTATAAGTCTTATTGTTTTAAAGGCCTTCGCGCAAAACCGCAAGGTCTGGAGAGCTGAGTGATCCAGCCTCCCCACAGCCAATCAAACATTTTCCCACAAATAATGAGATGTACCGAAGCACAGGAAAATGTATGCTAGAAATTCTAGCGCGAGACACTCCTCTCTCCTCTCCAACACCAATAGTATCTATGAAATCCTCCAAGTCTCGTGGACGAGGATCATGAATATCCCAAACATAAGGTAATTTGCACACATTGCAAAAATGGTGTAGTGTCATGCGTTGGGGAATATCGTATAACATGAACTCAACCATAGGAGGATTCTTCCTCGGATAAAAGTTGAAGCTTTGAACGAAGATATTGGTGAGGAGGAGGTATTGTGGCACTTATCTTCAACGAACACGGTAAGACCTGCGTTCTCCACCAAGTAATAAAAGTCTTCATAAAGCCCAGCGGCGCGCAAAAATTCATCACTTGGCCACTCGCACGCTCGAACTTCTGTGACTCGAGGAACCACGTACTTGGGGTGGTTCTTCTCATCCTCCTTGGGGTTACGGATTGAAGAGCCTCTCAAGAACCTGCTCATCTTTTCCCTTTTCTAACTCTGAAAAATTCTGAAATTTTTAGAGACTTCGAAAGAAAAGTGAGTAAGGATTAACCCAACTCGTAGCAACTACTCCTACTAGTGCCTAGAGACCGTATCACGCGCTAAAACTACTTGGGACCACATAAATCAACATTTCAAGCTCAAGAACAGGGTCACCAAGGTAGCAAGAATACGCGAAGGATAAAGCACTAGAGTAGAAACTAATTGGACCAATGGAGGAGTCACTTACCAAGGAGTAATTTACCCAAAATGGTTCGGAGAATGGTGCTTTGAGCAAGGAGATCGAAAATCACTGTCAAATGAGCAAGAAAACGGGTTGAGCGGTGAAACGATTTTTTCTGGAGGTAGAAGAAGAGGATGGGAGCTGGAATGAGTGGAGGGGGTCCGTGTGGGCCCCACAAGCTTGGTAGCCGCGGCCAGGGGGGAGGCCGCGGCTACAGGGCTTGTGGCCCACTGGTGTGGCCCCCAGGCCAGCTCTCAGTCCCAGTATTTTTCAAAAAATCTACAAAAATCATATTTGATTTTCAGGACCATCGGAGAATTTTATTTTCGGGATACTTTTCACCGGGATGCTAAAACAGAAAACAGGAAAAACTAAACTAAATCTATCATTTTCCTTCTAAGCAACAGAAAGTGAAAGCTTAAAACAGAGGTATGTGACTCCTTTATTCATCCATTTCATGGTCATCGAAGGAAATCCTTCAATGGGGTTGATCAAATCCTCATGACAAAACTTTTTTCAAATCGCAAAAGGAAACGAAGAATTGTCGAATAGCCACTAAGTCGCCTCAATGGGGATATGTATCTCCCCAACAAGAAAATCATACTTCATCTTAACACGAGGAATAGGGCATTCAAATCTCCCAATAAGAATCGATGAAGTTTTTTCGATACCATTGATGCAATGTACTTGATATCGTTTCTTCAGAAAGTACATTGTATGCTCATTACCGTTGACATGGAAGGTGACATTGCCTTTGCTGCAATCTATAACAGCCCTTGCGGTGTTTAAGAATGGTCTTCCAAGAACGATCGCCATGGCATCATCCTCAGGAATATCCAGGATAACAAAGTCCGTTAAGATAGTAACTTTAGCAACCACAACAGGCACATCCTCGCAAATGCCGACAGGGAAAGCAGTTGATTTGTCGGCCATTTGCAGAGAGAATTCAGTGGGTGTCAACTTATCCAGTTCAAGTCTACGATAAAGAGCGAGAGGCATAACACTAACACCGGCTCCAAGGTCACATAAGGCAGTTCTTACGTAGTTTCCTTTAATGGAGAAAGGTATAGTGGCACTCTGGGATCACCAAGTTTCTTAGGAGTTCCACCTTTGAAAGTGTAATTGGCAAGCATGGTGGAGATCTCAAGATCCGGTATCTTCTGTTTATTAGTCATGATATCTTTCATTACTTGGCATATGGAGACATTTTGAGCATATCAATTAACCGCATCTGCAGAAAGACGGGTCTCAACATTTCAATAAAGCGCTCAAAATCCTCATCATCCTTTTTCTTGGATGGCTTAGGAGGAAATGGCATGGGTCTCTGAACCCATGGCTCCCTTTATTTACCATGCTTCCTAGTAGAGAAGTCATTCTTATCGTATCTCTTAGGTTGTGGGTTATCAGGATTAACCGTAGGTTCAATCTCCACATCCTTATCATTGCTAGCTTGATCATTATTATGAACATCGTTGTCCATATTGTCACCAGGTTCATGTTCATCACCAGATTGTGTTTCTGCATCAGATGCAGAAATATCATTTGGTTCTTCAAGTGTGACAGTATTTGGTGAACTGACATGTAGGTTTCTATCATCCTTCTTCTTCTTCTTCTTAGGATGACTGGTTGTATCAGCATTAATTCCGTGAGAATCTTGATCAATTCTCTTCGGATGGCCTTCAGGATACAAAGGTTCCTGAGTCATTTTGCCTCCTCTAGTAATGACTCTGACATAGTTGTCATTTAATTCATTGAGCAAGTCATTCTGAGCTTTAAGTACTTGTTCTACCCGAGTAGTAATCATAGAGGCATGTTTACTCAGAAGCTTCACATCATTAACATTTGTGTCTACACAAGCACTTAAATGACTAAGCATACGAGTACTTTGTTCCAATTGTCTGCTAACATAATCATTGAACCTCTGTTGTTTGGCAAAAAAGTTGTCAAATTCATCAAGGCATAGGCTAGTAGGTTTGTCAAAAGGAATATCACTCTCATTGAATATACGCAGAGAATTCACCTCTACTACTTGTATCGGGTTATCGAGACCATGGATCTCTTTGATAGGCGGTAGATTTTTGACTTCTTGAGATCTAATGCATTTCTCTTGCATAGATTTCCTGGCTTCTTGCATATCTTTGGATCTGAGGAATACAATACCTTTTTTTCTTAGGAGTTGGCTTAGGAGGTGGTTGGGAAATATACCAAGCATTATCGTTGATCAAGATGCTATTTAGTAGGATCTCAGCTTGTCGTACAGTTCGTTACCTAAAAACACAACTGACACAACTATCTAGGTGGTTTCTAGAAGCATTGGTAAGTCCGTTATAGAAGAAATCAAGTATCTCGTTCTTCTTAAGAGGGTGATCAGGAAAAGCATTTTGTAGCTGGATGAGCCTCCCCCAGGCTTGTGGGAGACTCTCTTCTTTGAGTTGAGCAAAGTTGTATATTTCCTGCAAGGCAGCTTGCTTCTTATGGGCAGGGAAATATTTATCACAGAAGTAATAGACCATATCCTAGGGACTACTCACACATCCCGGAGCAATAGAAGTGAACCAGGCTTTAGCGTCATCCTTTAGAGAGAAAGGAAACAGCTTAAGGATATAGTAGTAGCGGATCTTCTCCTCACTAGTGAAAAGGGTGGCTATATCGTGTAGTTTGGTGAGATGGGCTACGACCGTCTCAGACTCATAACCGTGGAAAGGATCATATTCGACTAGAGAGATTATCTCAGGGTCGACAGAGAATTCATAATCCTCATCGGTGATAAAGATAGGTGAAGTGGCAAACTTCGGGTCGTATTTCATTCTAGCTTTGAGAGATTTTTCCTTCCACTTGAGAAGTAATTTCTCAGCGTCATAGGCATCCTTACACGCAAGAAAATCCTCAACTATCTCTCCCTCCATAACATAACCCTCAGGTATATAAGGCAATTCATATCTAGGAGAGATGGATCTAGCAGGAGCAAAAGCAGGTTGTATCTCAATAGTATCGGCAGTTTCAGAAGCATCACGAGCATTGGCAGTCACTCTAGCAATATGAGCATCAAGGAATACCCCTATTGGCATATCAGGCAAAGTAGTATTTCTAGCAGTATCTAGCATAGCATTATCAGGCAAAATAGCATCTCTAGCATCATCAGGCAAAGCAGTATCAAGCATAGCATCATGGATAGCAGTATCAGGCATAGCATCTCTAGCTGTATCAGGCATAGCATCTCTAGCAGTATTAGGCATAGTAGCATCATAAGCATCATCAATAGAAGTAGCATCTCTAGCATCATCTAGCACAGGCGACATATCAAGATTTCTAGCAGGAGGTGGTGTCGCAAACTTACTCATAATTGAAGGTGAATCAAGTGCAGAGCTAGATGGCAGTTCCTTACCTCCCCTCGTAATTGAGGGCAAGACTTTGGTTCTTGGACCTTTCACATTCTTCATACTGATCAGCAGATATAAATCCCAAGTGACTCAGAGAATATAGCTATCCTCCCAGGCAGCGGCGCCAGAAAAGAGCTGCTAGCAGTCCCCGGCAACGGCGCCAGAAAAGAGCTGCTTCCAGTTGCTCAACAATTAGCAATTGTCTCGTAATGGCCCACGAGCGTGTCGGATCGCGACAGTTTTCGAGGGTAGAGTATTCAACCCAAATTTGTTGGTTCGACACGATGGGAGTGAAAGGATATTCTCCAGTATTAGCAGTTGAGTTGTCGGCTCAACCACACCTGAAAGATTAGTATCAGCAAGCAGGATATAAGCAGCAAAGGTAGTATGATAGCAACGGTGCTAGGAAAGAATCTGTTGACGACAGATTATTCCTAACTGAAGTATCAATGGCGCTAGAAAAGTATTGTAGCAGGTAGCAGCAGTGTAACGAGTAACAGAAGTGGCAAGGAATAGAAATAGTGAGAGTACTAGCAAGTAGCAACAGTAGCAAGTAACAGCAACAACAAGTAACACTAGCAACTAGTAATAGTAGCAGCAACAGTAGAGCAAAGCAAGTAACAACAGTGGTGAGACAAACTCGTAGGCAATGGATTGGTGATTTGTTGGATGACATTCATCATGCAACAGTTATAACACAGAGAGATATGTGGCTAGCTCCCATTCGTCAATGTGATGAAGGCATGCATTTCGTGTGTAGTCATACGTGCTTAGGGAAAAGAACTTGCATGATATCTATTGTCCATCCCTCCCGGGGCAGCGGGGTCCAAATGGATACTACGGGATATTAAGGTTGTCCTTTTAATAAAGAACCGGACCAACGCATTAGCACTTGGTGAACACATGAACTCCTCAAACTATGGTCATCACCGGGAGTGGTTCCGGATATTGTCAGTCCGGGGTTGCCGGATCATAACACATAGTAGGTAACTACAACTTGGAAGATCGGACCTAAAACACAGATATATTGGTGACAACATAATAATTTCAGATCTGAATTCATGGCACTCGAGGCATAGTGACAAGCATTAAGCATGGCAAAGTTGTAGCAACATCAGTATCAGAACATAGTGGATACTAGGGATCAATCCCCGTCAAAACTAACTCGATTACATGATAGATCTCATCCTACTCATCACCGCCCAGCGAGCCTATGAATATATTACTCAAGAACGATGAAGAGCTTCATGGAATTGGAGAGGGAAGAAGGTTGACGATGACGATGGCGACGATCTCCTTGATCCGGAGCCCAAAACGAACTACAGATCTGCCCTCCAGGGCAATAACGTGATGTGGCGGCGCCTCTGGATCGTGAAACGCGATGAAATCTTCTCTCTTGATTTTTTCCGGGACGAAAGGGAATAAATAGCGCTGGAATTGGGGGCGGCAGAGCCACGTGGGCCCCACAAGCCTGGTAGCTGCGGCCAGGGGGGATGCCGCGGCTACAGGGCTTGTGGCCCACTGGCCCGTCCCCTCCGGTGGATCTCTGCGCAGGTATTTTTCATATTTTCCGTAAAAAAATTTCGTAAATTTTCAGGACGTTCCGAGAACTTTGATGTCTGCACAAAAACAACACCATGGCAGTTCTGCTGAAAACACCGTCAAACCGGGTTAGTTCCATTCAAATCATGCAAATTAGAGTCCAAAACAAGGGCAAAAGAGTTTGGAAAAGTAGATACGATGGAGACGTATCATGCACCCTTTTGGTGTAAGAAGTTTTGATATCTTTGCTTTCAACCATCCTTGTTTCTTTTAGTGGTTGGTTGTCACCTCATAAATGTTGAGATGATTTCCTCAAGTTCACTACAAGCTTGTTCTTTTCGTTGTTGTTTTTCTAACAACGACGTCAATTCTTCTTGTCCAGAGGCTTTGTGATGTTGCTCTTTTGGGTCAATCATGTTGTTCTATCAAGATCATGGTGTTCTCTTGTTCTATTTAGTTGTTTGTCATGATGCTTGTTTAATTTTCCCATCTTATCGAATTTTTGTCCCCTTTTCCTACCGAAGTGCTCCCGAAATTTTCCGTGAATTCTTGCTTGTTTCTCATATCATTCCTCATCGCTTTGCAACCTTCATGGATCGTTGGTTTCACTCGTTTGTCAAAGAAGCGACTAAGTTGTACCTCTTCTTTCTCATCCTCTTCCCCATCCATTCTTGGATCTCGGGTCGAGATCCTCTTGTAGTGTAGGAGAGTTGTGACAACCCGATGCCGATATTCCAGAAGATTCCCCCTTTATTCCATTTCCGTCATGTGTTTATTTTTTATTTGTCGCATCATCATCTCATCATGCGGATCATCAGCACTGCATTAGCACACCTTTGCCGCCAGTTTTTAAAAGTTGCATTCGTTGTTAGTTGCCGCTTCTCGTCGTTGTCCGTTCGGAGCCCGACCACACACGCACGCACCCGCGGCATCGTCAAAACCTTGTTATAAAAGTGTGTGTAAAACATTCTCTAATTGGGTGGGAATTCGACGTGCGGTCTTACTTTAATATAGGTAGGCCGCCTGTGAAGTTTCGTCGCAATCGGAGTCCGTCTCGTACCCGAACTGTCGACCGTAGCGGCACCGTATTCGGTCTACCGTCGGACGTTTATCGGTGTTTTAAAATCTCGTTGTCGGGTCGCCCATTTTCCCTCTCGTCTCTGGATAACTACTCTACACGACCACTTAGTCCGTCTCGCTTCCGTAAGTATTCGAATCCGACCACGTGGTTGAAACTGGGGCGGAATTTCGCTAAACCTAGCCTCCCTTTGCCTATAAATAGGACCTCCCATGCCATTTTTTAGACAACCTACCCCTTTGCCTCGAAATCCGTGCCACCAACCCTCGAAACCCTAATCCCACCTCTCTCTCTCCTCCCGCCAGTCCCAGTCGCCGTGGGCCCGCCGAGCCCAAGTCGGGCCCGGGCAGGCACATCCGCCGCCGTCGCTCGCGAGCCGCCTCCAGCGCCTCCCCGCAGCTTCGCCCGAACGCTGCAGCACTCCTGGATGCGCCGCCCCGAGCGCCTCCCGCGGCTCCTCGTCGTCGCCGGCCGGAGCTCGCCAGAGCAGAGCCCCGCCGAACCTCCTCCTCCATACTCCTTCTTCCTTCTCTCTCGCTCATCTCCCTCCTATCTTCCTCTCACAGGAACACGTGCCAGGACCGACCGAAGCTCGCCGTCGCCGGGATTGGGTGGTGCCGCCCGGATCCGCCGGTCCCCATCGCTGCCTGTCTCGTTCCTGGCCGGACCGAGGCCCTCCGTCGGCCCCCGCCCCTGGAACCTGTAGCTGCCGCCACCGCCAAACCTCTGCCCAGGTGGGGCACGAGGAGGACGATGCCCCTTCGCCGCTCGCACCAACCGCCTCACCCTCGGCCGGCACCCTCCCTCGGCCCAGCAGCGGAAGGCTACCGCCTCCCGTGGCCTACGACGCTCTGGGCTTGCCCAGTCAGGTGAGCAGCTCTTTGCCTAACCTCTGCCCCAGCGGTAGGTTGCTATTTTGCGCCCGTGGATAATTTAGGCCCATAGGACAGTTTCGGCCCGGTTAGATAATTTATATTATTTTCGGAATTAATAAAATTCCAGAAAAGTAGACGATATTAATATGCCTGTATCTTTTTAACAGTATGTCGGATCGCGATGAATTAGATATGGTTTTTGTGTAGAATCTCGCGTAGAATACGATTTTGCAACTTGCATAATTGTTTGAAGTAGTTTGACGTGCCTAACGCATAGTTTTACGTGCTGCCCCAATAGGATTCGTCCCGTATTTATTTTCTCGTGCGTGTCCGGATTGCTAGAACCCCCTAGATAAATGTTCATGTTTTAGAAACCCTTGTGCCATGTTTTTTAGAGTAGTCGGTTTTTTTTAGCATGTAGGATTCCGTAGCTAGTCCATGTTTTTTACCGTGTCATGGACATATTCTCGCATTTACGTGTGGCAATATTTTTGTGTTGCAACACCTCATGTTATATATGTTTTCGGGGTAGAAAAATCCATAGAATTTAACTGTGCATTTAGTTTTAGCTTTTGAGCAAGTTAGTTCGGGTGATATTTTATCATGTTTCCCTCTTGTCTCTTTTGTGTGATTTAATCCCTGCTTCGTGTGACGGAGTCGTCAACTAGAGAGTTGCCCTTGGATGTTTAGTCTAGCCCCTGGTAATTTTGGTTGCAATAGAAATCCATGTTTAGGTGTGGTTTGCTTGATCTTTACTTGCTAGGAAATAGTGCTGTTTTAGAGATGCTGAAATATTTCTAAGTTTGAGATCTATTATATTTTGTTGTTGTCTTTGCATGAGCTTATCTTGTGATCTGTAGCTCTTTCGAGGTTGGTGCAATGGAGTTAGTTGTAGACTTTAGGATTCTCTAGCATGCTGTCAATTTTCATGCCATTTGGAGTCCTGTAGCTTATGGTTTTTCTGCTGTCAATATGCCTTCAGATCGAAAACTGCAGTTTCATAAACTGTTATTTTCACAAAGTCTGAAACTGTGGGTTAGAAGCCGTTTTGTGACTTCTTTTCCTAGTGATCCATGCTTCCATGCTAGTTGTTGTTAGTTGTATGTTGTAGTGGTTCTTGACCTCTTCCGTATCATGCCTTGGTTGTGCATATTAGATTTGCGTAGCTCGTAGTTGTGGGGTGTAGAAAATGCCATGTGGCTGATTTTGGCACATTGTAGTGATTTCTTGTTTAGCTCGTAGTTGTTGAACCGTAGCTCCGTTTTGATCGTGTCCTATATGAAACTTGCTTAGAATCTCATGTAGTATCATTTTTTCTTGCTGGTTGTATGTTTTGAAGTGCTCGTGACTGTTGTTGCACACATATTGCCTTCACGCCATCATATCTTGCGGTGCTTGTATATTTTGATCCGTAGCTCCGTTGGAGATATTCTCTATGTGTAAATTGCTTGTAACGATGCATAGAATCACCTGAACCTATTTGTTTTGCTGTTTAGCAAACATTTAAAAGTGTTAGTTCACATCTGGACAGAAGTGTAAATTAACATGTGAGGTCGTTTCGGAGATGCTATATGTCATTTCCGACCTCATTTAAAATGCCTAGATAGGTCGATTAATTACGCTTCAACTCTTGCCATGTGTAACCACATTTAATATTGCCGAGTACCTAATCGAGATAAAACTAAATAACCCGTATGTGGAGTTTCATCAATATGCAACTCGTTGCATATTGAACTTCAATTAATGTGTAGTGGTTGCTTGTGTGATTTGTCATGCCGTGACTTGCATGTATTTAGCTGATCATGCATCATATGTGAATTGCATCTTGTCGTGCATATGCCGTAGTGAATATCGTGTGTTGATGCTTGTTTGTGGATTCCTCCGTCTTGATAGAGTTCAGCAAGCGTGTCGGATGTGAGGACCCGTTCGACTACATCGGTTCGTATGCTTCACGGAGTCATTCTTCTTGCAAGCAGAATCTCAGGCGAGATGACCATTTCCCCAGATACCATTACTATCATTGCCATGTTAGTTATTTCGATGCTATTGATTATGTCTCGTTGCCTACCACATGTAAAATATCAGCCTCTCAACAATGCCATGAAAATCTTCAACCTGTTCAAAACCTAGCAAACCACTGATTGGCTATGTTACCGCTTGCTTAACCTTGTGTTAGCGTTGCTAGTTGCAGGTGCAGTTGTTTCCATGTGTTAACATGGGTTCCTTGTTTTATCACCATAAGTTAATCCTATTTAATTTAATGCACCTATATACTTAGTAAAAGGTGGAAGGCTCGGCCTTTCTACCCTGGTGTTTTATTCCACCTTTGCCCCTTAGTTTCGGCTACCGGTGTCATGTTCCATAATTGAGCGCTCCTAGCACTATCGGGGTTGTTATGGGGACCCCCTTGATAATTCGTTTTAGATTAAAGCTGGTCCGGCAAGGCCCAACTTTGGTACTACATTTGCCTAATAACCTAATAAAATTGCATATGGACTTTTCGGATCCCGAGGATAATTAATCAACCCCCGGGCCAGTGCTCCGCATGAGTATTGGTCCACCCACCTAGCAGTCAGCGGTGCCACCTCGAGGCAACTCGAGGTTTGGCTACCGTCCACTATGCATAGACGGTGTGTCCTGAGAACGAGATACGCGGCTCCTATCGGGTTCGTCGACACACCAGGTGGCCTTGCTGGATTAGTTTTACCTTTGGTGAGATATCTTGTGCATCGGGATTCCGGTGATGCTTTGTGTAATCTCAGAGTTGAGGTTTTTCCACTTAGGAGTCCGACGAGATCGCGAGCTTCGTGATCGAGGATTTCTATGCGGCTTGTGTGGTGGACTAGTTGGAGCACCCCTGCAGGGTTAAATGTTTTCAGAAAGCCGTGCCTGCGGTTATGTGGCAACGTGGAAATTTGTTTAACACTGGTTCTAGACAACTTGAAGTTAACTTAAACTAAACTTGCCAACGGGGTGCGTAACCGCGACTGTCTCTTCCGTGAGTTCCCACTTCGATCGAGGACACATTGGGGTTATGTCTGACGTAGGTAGGTGTTCAGGATCATTCATTTGATCATAAGTAGTCACGTCCGCTATGCGTAGATCTCCCCCCTCTGATTTCTTGTACTCGTAAGTTTAGCCACCAACTATATGCTTGGCCGATGCTGCAACCTTACCACTTAACCTTGCCTCACCCACTAAGCTTTGCTAGTCTTGATACCTTTGGAAATGAGATTGCTGAGTCCCCTGTGGCTCACAGCTTACTACAACACCAGTTGAAGGTACAGGTAAAGGTTACTTGACGCGAGCGCGTTGATTGTCCATTTGGAGTTGCTTCTTCTTCTTCTTCATCAATCTAGGATGGGTTCCAGGCCGGCAGCCTGGGATAGCAAGGATGGACGTCGTTCTTCTTTTCTCGCTTGTTTTCGTCCTTAGTCGGACCCTACTCTTCTTCATGATGTTTATGTATTGTACTGATGTGATTGTGATGTAGCTTGTGGCGAGTGTAAGACAATTCTATATATCTCTTCTTTTCAGTACATTTACTTGTAACGATATCCATTCTTGCGAAACGACAAGATGCGCTTCTATCCCTGACGAGGCCCTCGTGCCAAATTGAGGATAGGATCGCATCTTGGGCGTTACAGTGAAGGTAACTGAGTTGACCACCAGTGTTAGATAGCTTCAACATGAATTTGACTCTATGAACATTCCACGCTTAGAGGAAGAAGATGAAGATGAAGAAGATGATGATGATGATGATGAGTCTCCTCCTCCTACTACCTCTTGGTTAAACACCAAGCCTCGGTGAGTTGATGTTCCTGCTGAGGAGACACGACAGACATCTTCAACACTTTCAGCACTAGCTCCAGCTCAAGCCCCTTCAGTATCAACTCCTCCAGCTCTAGGACATTCAGCAGAAGCCTTCACAGACGCTGTTCTATTGACTCCATCATTAGCTGCCCAGAGAGACGAGTAGTTCTATATGTTGAACTTTTTGGTAATTGTTGCCAAAGGGGGAGAAATGTATAGATCTTAGACTTCATGTGAGACAGATCTTTTGACTTTATTTGATCTCATTTGGTTTTAAAAACTTTGGTTTTTGGATGACTTTATCCTATCTATGTGATTGATCATACACTTTTATCGTGTGTGATGCTACGATATCATTTTTTATCTATCCTTGTGATGATCACTCACTTATCTTGTTGGTGTCATGTGCATTGCTATTATTTTTACGTACCACCAAGATGTATGTGACATGGAAGAGTAACCCATGATCCTAATCGATTGTGCATTTGCATTCAAACACAAATTTTACATAATGCACAAATTTAGGGGGAGCTCTTGCTTTTCACGTACTTCTCATAGCGTCGATGCTAATCATTGATTATATATTTTATCGAAGCTTTGATCTATATGTTGTCATCAATTACCAAAAAGGGGAAGATTGAAAGCACAATTTCTCCCTAGGGTGGTTTTCATAATTGATCACAACATATGCATCATTGGACTAATATGTTTTCCAAGTACATTTCGGAAAAGTTAAAAAGATGCTATGGCTTAAGGTTTATGTGGAGATGCCCCTTGATGCAAGAATGGAATAATGTTGGCTCAAGCTTCAAGCTAGAAGACTCTTCATTTTATATTTGTGAGAAATCACTTTTGAATCCATAGGAAAGACAATACTATTAAGAGTTGGTGAGGTACTAAAATGAACTGATTGCTCAAATGCTCAAAGTTAGCCACCAAAATACTCAGTCACTTTTCCCACATATCCACTCTGTCAAGTTCCACATTCACAAATTCGGTGTCACCAACATTTCCACATTGGGCGCACCGAGTTTGAATCTGAAACAAAACCCTAGACATTCCCACCAAATCGGTGCAACTGAAACTGCATCGGTGCTACCGAGTTCAGCGTGACCAACATTCTGTTGCCAAGATACACAAAATTGGAATTTCTGAGTTTGAGTATCGGTGCCACCGAGTTTGGCCATCTGACCGTTAGTCACCTTTTCGTGCCACTGAGTTGTATATATCGGTCTCACCAAGATTCAAAAGCTCACACCTTTAGTGCTAGTTGGTACCACCGAGTTGTCCACTTTGGTGTCACCGAGTTTGCACTTTTGTGTGTAATGGTTGGATTTTGGCTGCCACCTATATATACCCCTTCACCCACCTCTCATTCATGGGAGAAGCACTCAGAACACACACTTCATTGCCAGATCCATTTTCTAAGAGAGAGAACCACCTACTCATGTTTTCAGACCAAGATATTCCAATCCAATCATTTGAAACTTGGTCTCTAGCCAACCCAAACTGCTTTCCACCAAATCAACCCCTCCTACCCATGCATATTCTATCATAGAGTTATTTGTGTTGTGTAGACTATCTTTAGAAGCACAAGAGCAAGGAGTTCATTGATCTACCCCATCTATGACCTTTTGGAGGGTGGTGCCTCCTAGATTGGTTAGGTCTCGCTTGGGAGCCTCCTACTTCGTGTTGTGGAGTTGAGCCAAGATGTTTGTAAGAGCAAGGAGATCGCCTACTTTGTCAAGATCTACCGTGAGTAAGGCTAGTCCTCCGTGGACGGAAGCCGTGGTGGGATATACAAGGCCGCTTCTGTGTTGACCCTTCCTGGGTGGAGCCCTCTGTGGACTCCCGCAGCCGTTACCCTTCGTGGGTTGAAGTCTCCACTAACATGGACGTATGATAGAGACAGCTATCGGAACCATGCCAAAAATCGCCGTGTCAACCTCATGCGTTTGATCTCCCTACCTTACTCCTCTAATTACACTTGCATGTTTACTTTCCGCTCCTATACTATTAGAACTGCATGTGTAGGGTGTACTTGACTTGTTATAACTGCCGTAGCTGCCTCTCAAGTAAAATTGGGAAAAGGAAAAATAGTATCTTGTCAAGTAGTCTAATTACCCCACGTGTAGACATACTTTCGATCCTACAATGGTTCCACTTGCGTGGAACATTGTCCTTCTCCTTTGGCTACAACGTGTTCCTCAACGGGTAGGAAATATCCCACACCCATTCTTCTTATGGATTGGGGAGGAATTTCATCACCCACATCACAAAGACCACTTTGCTTCTCTTGGGAGCCATTATTTTCATCAAACTCCACTTTACATGTCTCCTCAATGATTCCATTGGACTTGTTGAGGAAATGGCAAGCATGTGAGTTTGTAGCATAACCAACAAATTTGCCCTCTTGAGTTCTAGATTCAAATTTAGACAAACAAGCAACTTTCTTGAGAATGAAACTCTTACAACCAAACACCCAGAAGTATTTGCGGTTGGGCTTGTTACTGGTAATAATTTCATAAGGAGTCTTGTTCAATCCTTTGTGGAGGTAGAGCCAATTAGATGCATGGCATTCAGTGTCGATGGGTTGAGCCGAAAAGTTGTACGGAGATTTGTAGACCACCATCATGGTCATTGCCACATCCATCAACGTATGGTTCTTCATTTCCGCATTACCATTTTGTTGAGTGGTATATGGTGCGGAGTATTGGTGCTTGATCTCCTCATCACTAAGAAAATCATCCTAGGTGTAGTTCTTAATCTCGGTGGAATTGTCACTTCTAACCATCAATATCTTTGCCTCATGTTGACCTCGATCTTAATTGGATAAGTTGATGACGGTTCGTTGGGTCTCACTCTTCCTCTTTAAGAAGTATACCCAAGTATATCTTGAGTAATCATCCGCAATCACCAAGCAATTGTTTATTTCCCAATACAATCAAAAGATTAAGGAACAATGAGATCCATGTGAATGAGGTCCAAGATCCTCTTCGATTAGATAGAAGTAGTGGGTCGGTGTATTGTCTCATGTAGCTTTCCTTTGATGCAAGCACTACAAGCACGCTCTTTGGAAAAATTCACATTTGTTAGTCCACGAATGTGATCCCCTTTGAGGGGCTTTGCAAAGAGATCTTATCGACATGTGCTTGCCAATGATGCCAAACCCATCCCACAATAACTTTGTCCATTAGGAAAGTTGCGGTCTTAGTGGGTCTTTCTGAAAAGTTAACCACATAGAGACCATTTTGGACATGCCCAACACATGCTACTTTAAGAAAATTTCTCCACAAAAGGGCCATGGTGTAAACACCAAAGAAGGTACAAAAGCCCATGAGTACAAGTTGATGAACGGAAAGTAAGTTGTATGCAAGGGTCTAAATAAGCATGACATTCTCACTGGATAATATCAGAGAGACTACCACCTTGCCAAGATCCAATACCTTTGAAATCACATCATCACCAAAGGAGACTTGAGTGGCCACAGATGGATTAGGATGAACATCCACCACCAAGTCCTTGCTTCCGATCATATGATTTGTTGCTCCACTATCAAGCAACCATGACACTCCTGTGGAAGCAAAATCCTACAAGAGATCAATCCTTGGATTTAGTTACCCCTTCCTTAATGGCTCCCTTTATGTTAGTAATAAGGATCTTAGGAACCCAAATAGATCATTCAATCTACTCATAATAAGAGTCAACAAATTTGGCCAAAACATGTCCATCACTAGCGCGACATAAAACATAAGAGGGGTTAAAGTCGTCGGCATTGTTGCACGGAGTAGTTTTTCAGTTCTTGGCATTACCACCCACAATCTTGTCTTTCTTCTTGTCATGAGTACCCTCCCCAGCCTTGACAAAGGTTTCCTTGAGCAGGGGAGGTTACTTGGTCTTGACCTTGTTGTTCTTCTTGGATTTCGGTGCAAACCCAATTCCTTCCTTTGCAACAACTTCCTTTTGATTGCTCAAAAGTCATTGAGGTTCTTGTCGCCTTGGATGCACATCACAGGCCTTTCTCAAGTTGCTCTTTCAACTTGGCATTCTACTCCATAAGATGCACATGCTCACAATAAGGGTTAGTAGAATTGCTATTATCAATTAACATGAAAGGAGGACAAGTGGCTATTTCCTTAGTGAGTTTTACTTGTAGTTGATCATGAGACTTTTTAAAAGAAGAATGATCACTCTTCAAGGCCATATGAGCCTTGTAAAGTGTGAAAAACTCTTCATTAACTCTATCATGGTCAACCCCAAGTGCAACCTTTTCGGATTGGAGGACACAAGTAAGTACAAGAGCACGATTGTGATCTATTTGTAATTTAGCAAGAACATAATTGTTTGACTCCTGAAGAGTCAAACAAAGATCTGCTCATCCTCAAGAACAATGGAAAGACCCGCTATCTCATCGGCATAGTCAGAACTATGCCCTTGTAACTTAGAGATGGTCTCTTCTTGAGACTCAATGAGATCACTAGCCTCACCTAGTTTTTCCAAGAGAGCAACAAAATGCTTCTTGGTCTCACCCTTGATTTTTCTCATGAATTTATCAAAGGAAATTTCCTCAAATTTTACCTCCTCTTTTTCATCTCTACTATCCATAGAAGGAGTAGTGGAAATGGTAGTTTTGATGTTGGAGGTTACTTTGTTGGATGCCTTGGCCATGAGGCACTTAGCAATGCGGTTCTCGTTGGGGGAGTCGAAGAGAGACACCTTTTTGGAGAGGAGGATGCAATGGCCACCGGGGCCATGGCCATAACTTCACCACTTGAATCATTATCATCATCATCATCATATGAGAATTACTCTCCTGAGCCACCAACACCTTTTGAGGCATCTTATTGGAGAAGTTGTTTTTGTTGAGGAAGGAATTGGCTTTCTCTTTGCGAATGAGCTTGGCACCATTGTCTTCCCTCTTATCATACGGGCAATCCACCACAAAGTGACTCACATTGCCACGATTGTAGAAATTCCTCACACATTGCTTGCCCTTTTACCCACTTGAATTGTTCTTGGAGAAGTTGGACCTTGAGTTTCTCTTATTGCCCCAAAATTGAAATGAAGCAAGAGACATGTGCTCGTGGTAAGCATATTTGGTGTGTTTGGGACAACCCTCCTCCTCCTCCTCTTCTTTTTCTTACTCCGAAATAACCTTGGCCTTCAAACCTAGGTTGGGTGAGGCCTTTCTCGACTGTTGTATACGATATAGAGCATTCTCGGCGGTCGTGTTCAATATGTTCATGGCAATGAATTCATCCAACACATCGCTTGAGGTCAAGGAGTGAAAGTCAAGACCTTGACGGATAATAGAGGACATTGCCTTATTGAATGGCATGATGGCCTTGAGAAACTTACGCTTGATCCAATTGTCATTTGTATCCTTTCTTCCATGATCCTGAAGAACAACGGCTTGAGTTCCTCATCATCGAGCATCACAAATTCATGGGCGTCATCAAGAACCACCTCAAAGTTGTGCCATTGAATACCTGAGTTTCCCTTGTACATGGAATCAATGTGTTCCCAATAATCCATTGTGTGAGTGAAAGGACGCAAGTGAGAAAGATATTCAATGGGGGTAGGAGACTAAAGATTGAACAAGGCCGAGTGATTGAGTTGATTGTCGGCCTCTTCTCTTGGGGTGAGGTTGCTTGGATCATGTGGGTAGTACCCTTGTTGAAATAGCACTTTCATTGTCACACAATAAAGGAACATTCCTAACATGAATGCCATAATCCTTAGGAGTTTGAGTCATCCATATTAATTGCAAACAATATGATCCGGCGGCTATGTATTCATCTTCGGCAGTAGATAAAGATATCGAGTTTTGTTTCTTGGATGACCAAGACACAAGAGATCTCCCAAGAAATTGACATGCACCCGAGGTGGATTTTCTATTAACCTTGTCTTCGGCATAGTCCGAGTAAAATAGCCAACAAGATTAAAAGAAGATCCCTTGGGATACCATATGCTATCTCATGATTCTTTTAACAGCTAATAGATGACACTCTTTAGGTGCTGCTTGTTATCGGGCACACATGCAAACACTCAACATGATATCAGGATGAGAGGCACATAGATATAGCAATGAACCAATCATTGATTGATAAACTCTTTGATCAACCGGTTTGTCCTCCTTAGTGAGGTCAATATGTCCACTAATAGGCATGCGGGTTTACATACCTTTGCACTCTTGCATATTGAACTTCCTGATTAAGTCCTTGGTGTATTTGGTTTGAGAGATAAAAGTACCTTCCCTCGATTGTTTGATTTGCAATCCAAGGAAGAATTTCAGCTTGCACGTCATTCACATCTCATATTTCTCTGACATCAACTTGCCAAACTTCTCACTAAAATATGGGTTAGTATAACGAAAGATAATACCATCCACATATATTTGGCATACAAATAGTTCACCATTTACTCTTTTAGTAAATAAGGCTGCGTCAATTTTACCAATTTCAAAACCCTTCTCAATGAGAAACTTTGTTAGGCATTTGTACCAAGCTCTAGGGACTTGTTTAAGACCATATAAAGCTTTACAAAGTTTGTAAACATGATTAGATTTTTAGGGTTCAAAAATCCGGGAGGTTGTTTGACATAAACCTCCTCCTCAATTTCACCATTTAGAAAAGCACATTTGATATATATTTTCTAAGGAGTGATATCATGGTGATTGGGATAAGCGAGAAGAATGTGAACGACTTCACGTCTAACAATGGGGGCCTAAGTTTCACCATAGTCCATACCTTCGACTTGCGTGTATCCTTGGGCTACGTGATGCGCCTTGTTGCGTACAACTTGTCCATCTTCATATTGCTTGTTTCGAAACACCCATCTTGTACCGATGATGTTGTGCTTGTCTTCGGGATTTTCAACAAGTGTCCACACTTGATTCCTCTCGAAGTTGTGTAGCTCTTCGTACCTACCATTCACCAAATCCGGATCTTCAAGGGCTTCTTCTACCTTCAAAGGATCAATGCTAGAGATGAAATGGTAGTGCTCGCAAAAGTTAGCTAAACGAGATTTAGAGAGAGTGATTCTCCCGGTTTGTATGTCACTGAAGATTTGATTCAAAGAATGATCTTTTTCCACTCTTGCTCGAACTCGTGACAACTTCTTCTTGTTGGATGGTGGACCTTCTTCATCATCATATTCTTGCACATTGTCATTAACAATGTCATCCCCTTGAGGTGGTGGTGAGATAGGTTGAGGTGGATCATCACGATGTACTTCTTCCTCTTCTTCATCATGTCGTGTACCGCATGTGGATGCCTCCATGTTGTTTTGTGGTTCGCATTGATGCGAAGTAGGAGCTTCCAATTGAATTGATGAAGTGCTTTCCTTCACCTGCATGGGACGAATGTTGCCGATAGGTAGATCTTGGATGGCTTCTGAAGGTTTCGTCGGCGTTCTAGGAACGGGGGTACCCAGACTTGCCTATCTGCGGCCCAGGGAGGCCCACTCTATCGACCAAGCATCGACAGGCTCAACAAGGCCCTCGTGAGGGGCCAAGCCACACGAGAAGGAACGACATCAAGACCCACATGAGGCCTCCTCAGGACCCCGCCGAAGCGGCAGACATTCCAAGGCAAGGCCCAGCCACACGAGTCAAAGGTGACGCCAGGAAAGGACATGCGAGCAACAGATGGCAGAGCGGGACACTTTCCCCTTTGGTGCAAAGTAGACAAGAGCGTACATGGGTCCAAAGGTTTCCCTTCTGGTGTAACGAAGCCGCTGCCGCCCGCCAGTAGGGAAACGTCATCCCCAGAACCGTCTCTGATGGCGCGAACATTTACTTTGCAGACGAAGACAACTTTTGACACGGGAAGCATGTTCCCTTGTCTTCCGCCGAAACTGGCCGTTGTGGGATCCCTTCCCACTTACGATAAGGGAAGAGGACCCTAGCCTCCACTATAAATATAGAGGGTAGGATACTTGGCAAGGGGACCAGATCATTGAAACCCCCGAGCAACACGCCTAGCCACTTGGCCTCCGGAGGCTCGAGAGCACTGTACTAGTTCATCCACCAACCTCTGTGAGAGGCAATCCACCAAAAGCACGAGTAGCGTTTTACGCCTCGCGGCGGCCCTAACCTGGGTAAACTGTTGTGTTTTGTGCTCCGCTCACCATTGTGTGAGTCCTTAGTCTTGCCCAACGACTAGAGAGCCTGGTAAACCGGATCTATTGACTGGCCTCCGCGTGCGCCCCTGAGTTCGAATCTTAGAGGTTTTGCGGAGCCCGAAATCCGACATTTGGCGCGCCAGGTAGGGGGCGCGTGTCGGAGGCTCCAGGCTAACAGCAGGAACCAGATCTCGACTCGGCAGCACCATGACAAGTGCAACCATCGACAAGTGTCGATTCGCGACGGTGGACGGCGTCCGAGCAAGCACGGCCTTCCCTGCGGTCCGGTGCATTCTCAGCGGATCGCAGGCGCCACCCTCCTACCGCCACGTCAAGCGTTTCCTGCATCGCGGGGGACGACTTGCCTAATGCCCGAGCCCTCGGAACGCTGTGTGTGGCCAGAGGTCGACATCACCTTCGGCCCCGACGATGACCCTAAAGCCACGACAGCTGCCAGCGCGCTTCCCATGCTGTGCACGCCAACCATCTCCGGCTTGAATGTCTCCAAGACCCTCATCGACGGTGGAGCGGGCCTCAACGTCATCTCGGTGGAGGCCTTCTACACGCTGCGGTTACCCTGAGAGCAGCTCTCGCCGTTGAACCCATTTTCCGGGGTTGTGGCGGGATCCGTCGTCCCCGACGGATGGATCCGTCTCCCTCTCTTGTTCGGCACTCGCTCCAACTTCCTGCACCGACCGGATCGACTTCGACGTCGCTAAGATCCACCTTCCATACAATGCTATAGTCGGCTTCCCTGCCCTCGCTCAGTTCATGGCGGCAACGCACCCGGGATACAATGTCGTCAAGATGCCAAGGAGCGGCGACGTACTTACCATCGTGGGAGACATCAAGAATGCCTCACGGGTTCTTGGGCTATCTGACTCAGTAATAGCAGACCTTCCCTAGCAACGGCACCAAAGGAATGCTGCTAGCACTCTCCGGCAATCGAAACTAGAAGAATGTTGTTGACGGCCCACCAACGTGTGGGCTCGTAGCAGTTTTCGAGGGTAGAGTATTAAACCCAAATTTGTTGGTTCGCCAGACAGGAGGTGAGAGGATACTCTCAAGTATTAGCAGCTGAATTTATCAGATTCAACCACACCTGAAAGATTAGTATCTGCAAGCAAAGTATCAGTAGCAAAGTAGCAATAGTAGCAAGCGACAGTAGCAGCAGAGCAAGACAAGTAAACGCAGCAGCAACAGTACTAACAGCAGCAGAGCAAAACAAGTAACAACAGTAGTAGGATGAAATCGTAGGCAATGGGTCGGTGATTTGTTTGGATGATATTCATCATGCAACAGTTATAACACGGAGAGATATGTGGCTAGCTCCCGTTCGTCAATGTGATGTAGGCATGCATTCCGTGTGTCGTCATACGTGCTTAGGGAAAAGAACTTGCATGACATCTATTGTCCATCCCTCCCGTGGCAGCGGGGTCCAAAAGGAAACTACGGGATATTAAGGTTCTCCTTTTAATAAAAAACCGGACCAACGCATTAGCACTTGGTGAACACATGAACTCCTCAAACTATGGTCATCACCGGGAGTGGTTCTGGTTATTGTCACTCCGGGGTTGCCGGATCATAACACATAGTAGGTAACTACAACTTGCAAGATCGGATATAAAACACAGATATATTGGTGACAACATAATAATTTCAGCTCTGAAATCATGGCACTCGGGCCCTAGTGACAAGCACTAAGCAAGGCAAAGTAGTAGCAACATCAATCTCAGAACATAGTGGATACTAGGGATCAATCCCCATCAAAACTAACTCGATTACATGATAGATCTCATCCTACTCATCACTGCCCAGCGAGCCTACGAATAGATTACTCACGAACGACGAAGAGCTTCATGGAATTGGAGAGGGAAGAAGGTTGATGATGACGATGGCGATGATTTCCCCTCTCCGGAGCCCAAAACGGACTCCAGATCTGCCCTCCAGATGAAGAACAGATTGTGGAGGCGCCTCCGTATCGCATACGGGACGAAATATTCACTTTTTATTTTTTCTGGGACGAAAGTGAACTTATAGAGCTGAGGTTGGGGGCGACAGAGCCGTGTGGGCCCCACAAGCTTGCCCACCACCACCAGGGGGGTGGCGCTGGCAGGGCTTGTGGCCCACTGGCCCACCCCCTCAGGTGGATCTTGGCAAAGGTATTTTTCATATTTTCCATAAATGTTCCCCATAAATTTTCAGGACGTTCTGAGAACTTTGATTTCTGCACAAAAATAACACCAAGGCAATTCTGCTGAAACCAGCGTCAGTCCAGGTTAGTTCCATTCAAATCATGCAAATTAGAGTCCAAAACAATGGCAAAAGAGTTTGGAAAAGTAGATACGATGGAGACGTATCAACTCCCCCAATCTTAAAACCTTGCTTGTCCTCAAGCAACTCAATTGACAAACTGAGAGAGAAAGAAAAACTTTGACAAATTATGTTTGATCTTGTTGTTGCAACTATGTCTAACTCATAACCAGAATTTCAGCAAGATCACAAGTTAACCACATAAGCAAGTGATACAAAGGTCTCACGGTAAACTAATATCAATGGCATAATCAGCGAACGAGCAAATAATAATGAGTTTCAAATACCAACAATTCAATCAAAACACTCATGAAGCAATATGAATAGGTGGTATCTCGCTAGCTCTTTCTGAGAAAGAAAAACATAAATGCAGAGCACTTTCAAAGATCAAGGGATGTCTAACATTGTAATTCATAGCAACGAAGATCCAGTCATAGTCATACTCAATATCAATCAAAAGAAAAGCATAAAAATGATAGAGGTGCTCTCCAATTGGTGCTTATAAAAGAAGAGGATGACTCGACAGGAAAATAAATAGACATGCCCTTTGTAGACGGAAGCATTAATTTGCAGAGGTGCCAGAGCTCAAGCTTTGAAAACAGAGATAATAATTTTGGGTGGCATGCTTTCATTGTCAACGCAATGACCAAGAGTTCTCAATATCTTCCATGCTACTCATGCTATAGGTGGTTCACAAACAGAAAAGTAAAGTTTTAACTCCCCCACCACCAATCAATCACACTCCACGGCTAGCCGAATCCTCGGGTACCGTCCATACTAACATCAATCCGGGGGGAGAATTGTTTTACAGTTATGTTTTTGATTTATGCATGGAACTGGGCATTCCAATTACCGGCCCCTTTTTCGTGAATGACAGTGAATAAACACATGTCGAGGATAACACTCCTAGCATGGAAGATACCAATAGCCCTGTGTCACGACATGAGCGGTTCGGGCATGCAAAACAGATTATTTCTTGAAAGCTTAGAGAGTGGCACATGCAAATTTACTTGGAAAGGCAGGTAGATACCGCAAATAGGTAGGTATGGTGGACTCTCATGGAAAAACTTTTGAGTTTATGGAAGTGGATGCACAAGCAGTATTCCGCTTAGTACAAGTGAAGACTAGCAAAAGACTGGGAAGCGACCAACTAGAGAGCGACAACAGTCATCAAGATGCAATGAGTTTGACTAACATTGAATGCAAGCATGAACAGGATATAAATCACCATGAACACGAACATCATAGAGGCTATGTTGATTTTGTTTCAACTACATGCATGAACATGCGCCAAGTCAAGCCACTTGAAACATTCAAAGGAGAATACCATCCTATCATACTACATCATAGTCATATCAAATTCTATGTTGGCATTCAAGACAAACCATTATAAGCTCTCAGCTAAATAAGCATGGCATCAGAAACTATGATCTCTAAGTTGTCATTGCAAACATGGTTCTCTCACAACAAAGCTGAATCTGGATCGACAAGCTAGTCATATTTACAAAAACAAAATAGATAGAGTTCATACCAGCTTTTTAGTCTCAGTCACTTCATCATATATCATCATTATTGCCTTTCACTTGCACGATCGAACGATGTGAACAATAATAAGAGTGCTCGTGTATTGGAGTAAGCTGAATCTGCAGGCAAACACAAAGGAGAAGACAAAGTAATATGGCTCTTTGAAAGGTAAACAGGTAAGCATGCAAGAGCCACTAAACATTGTAACCAATATCTTCTACCTTGACCCAAAGAAAAAAAGAAAACTATTTTCACGGGAAAGCTCCCAACAAGCAAAAGAAGAAAGAAAAATCTTTTTGGGTTTTCTCAAAAGGACACAAAACTAGAAAACAAGAAAACGAAAATAAACTAGCATGGATAATATAGTGGCAAAGTGTGAACACCAGCTAACAAAGTGAAAGCATAAGCATGAATGTAAAGTCGGTGAGAACACGTACGCCCCCAAGCTTAGGGTTTTGGCCTAGCTTGGTTTACTCCCATGGTGGGAAATCACCAGCTCCAGAATACTTTGGAGCAGACTGTGGATGCCACTACTGTGTGAGCTCCTCTGGCTCCCACTGATAAACTGGCGTCTGATACTCGACTGGTGGCTCGAGCACGGGCGCCTATGGTTGGGCCAAGCCCCAATATGCGTAGATTTCCGAGGGCGTAATGGTGTACCTGCCTGCATGAAGATCGAACAAAGAAGGAGCAGGCAAAGTAATAGTCTCTCGAGTACCCTGACTAAATACCAGATTATAAATCATCCGTCTACTAGCATCTCTATCCAGAAAATAATGGCGAACCATGTTGTCATAATCCAGATATTTCGCAGGGAGAAGCATCTCTCCTTCCTCTCCCAATCTAATGGGTATCTCAATGTGTCTGGCAAGATGGGTAGCATAGATACCTCCATAGACGACACCCTTGGAACGGTTGGTGTTCAACCGCTGGGCCACTATAGCACCGAGGCTGTAAGTCTTATCGTTATAAAGGCCTTCGTGCAAAACCGGAAGGTCTGGAGAACTAAGTAAGAAGTACCGAAGCACAGGAAAATGTATGCTAGCCATTCTAGCGCGAGACACTCCTCTCTCCTCTCCAACAGCAATAGAACCAATGAAATCCTCCAAGTCTCGTGGACGAGGGTCACGGATATCCCCAACATAAGGTAATTTTCACACATTGCAAAAATCCTGTAGTGTCATGCACTGGGGAACAACGTATATCATGAACTCAACCATGGGAGGATTCTTCCTTGGATAAAAGTTGATGCTTTGAACAAAAATATTGGTGAGGAGGAGGTATTGTGAGCACTTATCGTGAACGAACGCAGTAAGAACTGCGTTCTCCACCAAGTAATAAAAGTCTTCATAAAGTTCGGCGGCGCGCAAAAAATCATCACTTGGCCACTCGCACGCTCGAACATATGTGACTCGAGGGACTACGTACTTGGGGTGGTTCTTCTCATCCTCCTTGGGGTTATGGCTTGAAGAGCCTCTCAAGAACCTCCTCATCTTTTCCTTTTCTAGCTATGAAAAATTCTGAAATTTTTAGAGACTTCGAAAGAAAAGTGAATAAATATTAACCCAACTTGTAGCAACTACTCCTACTAGTGCTACTGTATCACGCGCTAAAACTACTTGGGACCAGCTAAAATCAACATTTCTAGCTCAAGAACAGGGTCACCAATGTAGGAAGAATACGCGAAGGATAAAGCACTAGAGCAAAAACTAATTGGACCAATGGAGGAGTCACTTACCAAGGAGTAATTTCCCCAAAACGGTTGGGAGAATGGTGCTTTGAGTAAGGAGATCGAAA
This sequence comes from Hordeum vulgare subsp. vulgare, assembly GCF_904849725.1. NCBI lineage: Eukaryota > Viridiplantae > Streptophyta > Magnoliopsida > Poales > Poaceae > Hordeum > Hordeum vulgare. The sequence continues at coordinate 200,363,578 of NC_058520.1, read as the reverse complement.
ATCACACCCAAATGAGCAAGAATATGGGTTTGAGCTGCGAAACAATTTTTTCTGGAGGTGGAAGAAGAGGCTGGGAGCTGGAATGAGTGGAGGGGGTCCCTATGGGCCCCACAAGCTTGCCCTCCGCCACCAGGGGGTGGCGGTGGCAGGGCTTGTGGCCCACTGGTCTGGCAACCAGGCCAGCTCTCAGGCCTAGTAATTTTTAAAAATTCCAGAAAAAATCATACTAAATTTTCAGGACCATCGGAGAACTTTTATTTTCAAGGAATTTTTCTCCGGGATGCTAAAACAGAAAACAGTAAAACTAACTAAATCTACCATTTTTCTTCTAAGCAAGAGAAAATGAAAGCTCAAAACAGAGGTATGTGACTCTTTGATTCATCCATTTCATGGTCATCGAAAGAAATCCGTCAATGGGGTTGATCAAGTCCTCATGACAAAACCTTCTCGAATCTCAAGAGAGAACGGAGAATTTTTGAATAGCCACTAAGTCACCTCAATGGGGATATGTGTCTCCCCAACAAGCAAATCATGCTTCATCTTGACACGAGGAATAGGGCATTCAAAGCTCCCAATAAGTATCGATGAAGTCTTTTCAATAGCATTGATGCAATGTACTTGATATCGTTTCTTCGGAAAGTGCACTGTGTGCTCATTACCATTGACATGGAAAGTGACATTGCCTTTGTTGCAATCTATAACAGTCCCTGCAGTGTTTAAAAAGGGTCTTCCGAGGATGACAACCATTTCATCATCCTCGGGTATATCCAAGATAACAAAGTTTGTTAAGATAGTGGTATTAGCAACCACAACAGGCACATCCTCGCAAATGCCGATAGGGAAAGCAGTTGATTTGTCGGCCATTTGCAGAGAAATTTCAGTGGGTGTCAACTTATCCAACTCAAGTCTATGATAAAGAGAGAGCGGCATAACACTAACACCGGCTCCAAGGTCACATAAGGCAGTTCTTACGTAGTTTCCTTTAATGGAGCAAGGTATAGTGGGCACTCCGGGATCACTAAGTTTCTTAGGAGTTCCACCTTTGAAAGTGTAGTTGGAAAGCATGGTGGAGATCTCAAGATCTGGTATGTTCCGTTTATTAGTCACGATATCTTTCATGTACTTGGCATACGGAGACATCTTGAGCATATCAGTTAACCGCATCTGTAGAAAGACGGGTCTGATCATCTCAATGAAGCGCTCAAAATCCTCATCATCCTTTTTCTTGGATGACTTAGTAGGAAAGGGCATAGATCTCTAAACCCATGGTTCCCTTTCTTTACCATGCTTCCTAACAGTGAAGTCATTATTATCACATCTATTAGGTTGTGGGTTATCAGGATTAACCGAAGGTTCAATCTCCACATCCTCATCATTGCTAGGTTGAGCATTATTATGAACATCGTTGTCCATATTCTCAACAGGTTCATGTTCATCACCAGATTGTGTTTCTGCATCAGACGCAGAAATATCATTAGGTTCTTCAGGTGTGACAGTATTTGGTGAACTGGCATGTAGGTTTCTATCATCCATCTTCTTCACCTTAGGATGAGTGGGTGTATCAGCATTGATTCCTTGAGAATCTTGATCAATTCTCTTAGGATGACCTTCAGGATACAAAGGTTCCTGAGTAATTTTTCCTCCTCTAGTAATGACTCTGACAGAGTTGTCATTTAATTCATTGAGCAGGTCATTGTGAGATTTAAGTACTTGTTCTACCTGAGTAGTAATCATAGAGGCATGTTTACTCAACAGCTTCAGATCATTGACATTTCTGTCTACACAAGAACTTAAATGGCTAAGCATACGAGTACTTTGTTCCAAATGTGTGCTAACATAGTCATTGAAACTCTGTTGTTTGGCAACAAAGTTGTCAAATTCATCAAAGCATAGGATAGCAGGTTTGTCAAAAGGAATATCACTCTCATCAAAGCATAGGCTAGAATTCACTTTTACTACGCAGAGAATTCACTTCTACTACCATGGATTTCTTCGATAGGTGGTAGATTTTTGACATCTTCAGAACTAATGCCTTTCTCTTGCATATCTTCGGGACTGAGGAATAGAATACCTCTTTTGTTTGGAGTTGGCTTAGGAGGTGGTTCGTGAATAGTCCAAGCATTATCGTTGATCAAGATGTTATTCAGTAGGGTCTCAGCTTGTTCTATAGTTCGTTCTCTAAAAACACAACCGGCACAACTATCTAGGTGGTCTCTAGAGGCATCGATAAGTCCGTTATAGAGGATATCAAGTATCTTGTTATTCTTAAGAGGGTGATCAGGCAAAGCATTTTGGAGTTGGCTACAGAAGTAAAATACCATATCCTGGGGACTACTCACACATCCACAAGCAAGAGAGGTGAACCAGGCTTTAGCGTCATCCTTTAGAGAGAAAGGATATAGTAGTGGCGGATCTTCTCCTCATTAGTGAAAAGGGTGGCTATATCGTGTAGTTTGGCAAGATGGGCTACGACCGTCTCAGACTCATAATCGTGAAAATGACCAGATTTGACTAGAGAAATTATCTCAGGATCGACAGAGAATTAATAATCCTTATCGGTGATAAAGATAGGTGAAGTGGCAAACTTTGGGTCGTATTTCATCCTAGCTTTCAGAGATTTTTCCGTCGACTTGAGAAGTAATTTCTCAGCGTCATAGGCATCCTTACACGAAATAAAATCGTCAGCTATCTCTTCCTCCATAACATAACCCTCAGGTATATCAGGCAATTCATATCTAGGAGAGCTAGATCTAACAGGAGCAAAAGAGGTTCTATCTCAATAGTATCGGCAGTTTCAGAAGCATCACGAGCATTGGCGGTAACTCTAGGAATATGAGCATCAAGGAATACCCCTCGTGGAACATCAGGGAAAGTAGTATCTCTAGCAGTATCAAGCATAGCATCATCAGGCAAAATAGCATCTCTAGCATCATCACGCATAGCATCTCTAGCATCATCAGGCAAAACAGTATCAGGCATAGTATCAAGCATAGCATCTCTAGTAGTAGCATCATAAACATCATCAAGCACAGGCGACATATCAAGATTTCTAGTAGGAGGTGATGTCGCAAACTTACTCATAACTGAAGGTGAATCAAGTGCAGAGCTAGATGGCAATTCCTTACCTCCCCTTGTAGTTGAGGGCAAGACTTTGGTTTTCGGATCCTTCAGATTCTTCATAGTGATCAACAGATATAAATCCCAAGTAACTCACAGAATATAGCAATACCTCCCCGGCAACGGCTCCAGAAAAATGATGACTCCGTAACAGCAGACCTTCCCTTGCAACGGCACCAGAAGAATGCTGCTAGCACTCTCCGGCTATCGAAACTAGAAGAATGTTGTTGACGGCACACCAACGCGTGGGATCGTAGCAGTTTTCAAGGGTAGAGTATTCAACCCAAATTTGTTGGTTCGCCAGACAGGAGGTGAGAGGATACTCTCAAGTATTAGTAGCTGAATTTATCAGATTCAACCACACCTGAAAGATTAGTATCTCCAAGCAAAGTATCAACAGTAGCAAGCGACAGTAGAAGCAGAGCAAGACAAGTAACAGCAGGAGCAACATTAGTAACAGCAAGAGAGCAAGACAAGTAACAGCAGTAGTAGGACGAACTCGTAGGGAATGGGTCGGTGATTTGCTTGGATGATATTCATCATGCAATAGTTATAACACGGATAGATATGTGGCTATCTCCCATTCGTCAATGTGATGTAGGCATGCATTCCGTGTGTCGTCATACGTGCTTAGGGAAAAAACTTGCATGACATCTATTGTCCATCCCTCCCATGTCAGCGGGGTCCAAAAGGAAACTACGGGATTTTAAGGTTCTCCTTTTAATAAAAAACCGGACCAACGCATTATCACTTGGTGAACACATGAACTCTTCAAACTATGGTCTTCACCGGGACTACTCCGATTATTGTCACTCCGGGGTTGCCGGATCATAACACATAGTAGGTAACTACAACTTGCAAGATCGGATCTAAAACACACATATATTGGCGACAACATAATAATTTCAGATCTGAAATTATGGCACTCGGGCCCTAGTGACAAGCATTAAGCATGGCAAAGTAGTAGCAACATCAATCTGAGAACATAGTGGATACTAGGGATCAATCCCCATCAAAACTAACTCGATTACATGATAGATCTCATCCTACTCATCACCGCCCAGCGAGCCTACGAATAGATTACTCATGAACGACGAAGAGCTTCATGGAATTGGAGAGGGAAGAAGGTTGATGATGACGATGGCGACGATTTCCCCTCTCCGGAGCCCAAAACGGACTCCAGATCTGCCCTCCAGATGAAGAACTGGTTGTGGCGGCGCCTCCGTATCGCAAACGCGACGAAATCTTCTCTTTTTATTTTTTCTGGGACGAAAGTGAACTTATAGAGCTGAGGTTGGGGGCGGCAGAGCCGTGTGGGCCCCACAAGCTTGCCCACCGCCATTAGGGGGGTGGAGGTGGCAGGGCTTGTGGCCCACTGGCCCACCCCCTCAGGTGGATCTTGGCGCATGTATTTTTCATATTTTCCAAAAATGTTCCCCGTAAATTTTCAGGACGTTCTAAGAACTTTGATTTCTGCAAAAAAATAACACCAAGGCAATTCTACTGAAAACAGTGTCAGTCCAGGTTAGTTCCATTCAAATCATGCAAATTAGAGTCCAAAACAAGGGCAAAAGAGTTTGGAGAAGTAGATACGATGGAGACGTATCACTATCCTATAAGGTCGCGGCCGCGGCGCGCGCCTACTTAGGGGCGAGGCGCGCGCCGTGGGGGACCCAGGAGACGCACACGACATCGCGCCCGTGAATAAGAAGCAGTTGTTTTCCCAGGACCGGACGGAGACAAAGCTACTGCCGGTGGAAGAAGGGAGCCTTACCCCCACCTTCACCATCGGCGCAAATCTCCCCCAAGACAAGGAGAAGGCATTGGTGATTTCCTCAGGGCAAACAAGAGCGCGTTCGCCTGGAGCGCCTCCCACCTTGTGGGGGTTCCGAGAGACATCATCGAACACCTTCTCATGGTGTCCCCGAACGTGCGTCCGGTAACGAAAAAGGCAAGGAGGCAAGCCCCGAAGAAGCAGGCGTTCATCGCTCAAGACGTGCGCAAGCTCAAGGAAGCGGGGATCATAAGGGAGGTGCACTACCCAGAATGGGTGGACAACCCGGTGGTTGTCCCAAAGAAGTGTGGGAAGGAGCGCATGTGCGTAGACTTCACGAACCTTAACAAGGCTTGCCCTCAGGACCCATTCCCGCTACCACACATTGACCAGATCATGGACTCCACCACGGAATGCAACCTCGTGTGCTTCTTGGATACATTCTCGAGCTACCACCAGATCAAGATGGCAGTGGAGGATGTCGAGAAGACAACCTTCCTATCCCCGTGCGGGGTATACTGCTACTAGTGTATGCCTTTCGGGCTGCGGAACGCCAGGACAACCTTCCAGCGGCTGATGCATATTGCCTTGGGACCACAGCTCGGGAGGAACGCGGAGGCCTACGTCTACGACATCGTGGTCATGTCAAGGCAATCAAAGACTCTGATGGAGGATCTGGAAGAGACCTTCACCAGCCTGCCGGAGGTGAACCTAAAGCTCAACCCCGAGAAGTGCGTCTTCGGAGTCCCATCACGCAAGCTACTTGGTTTCCTGGTGTCGCAACGGGGGATCGAGGCTAACCGAGTAAACTTAAATGCTATAAACAAGATGAGCACGCCCACAACCCTCAAGGAAATGCGGAAGCTGGCGGGGTGTGTCACCTCCCTGGGTCGTTTCATCTCCAAGCTTGGCGAGCGGGCATTGCCCTTCTTCAAGATCATGAAAAGGAAGGGGCCCTTCCAGTGGACCCCGGAGGCCGACGCTGCCTTCTACGAGCTCAAGCGTTACCTCACGAGCCCGCCGGTCATGGTGGCGCCTCGCCCTCGGGAGCCCCTACTTCTGTACCTCGTTGCCACCCAACACTCTGCCAGCGTCACTTTGGTGGCACTAAGGGAGGAGCAAGCTGACAAGGGTGCTACTTTGGGAAGCCACAGCGGGCACTCGCCAGATGCTCCTGAGGGCTCGCACGATTCGCGAGCTCCAACTCCCCCGCGAGCGGAGGGACCTGAGGCCTAGACTGGTGAATCAGGTCATGAAGAGCCGTGTCCTCCCAAGGCGCCAACTTTTCCTCCGGACGGTGAAGCGTCCCTACCTCCTGAAGCCAAGAAGGAGCACGACGCACCGGGCAGTCGTGTGCTCGTCGAGCACCCCGTGTACCTCGTCAGCCCGATACTGCGGGACGCTCGCTCGCGCTACCCCATGCAGGAGAAACTCCTTCTGGCGCTGTGCTACTGCAACAAAAGACCTTCCAATGGTAGTAGAAATAAGTGTGTTGACGGCACCAGGAATCCTTCTGCTACGACTATGCCTTAAGGGACTTCCTAGGCAAATATGCAAAGGATTTCCCCCGTGGCCTTGGATCCTTGCGTTGGTGTTCCCTCGAAGCGGAAAGGGTGATGTAGCGCAGCGGTGGTAAGTATTTCCCTCAGTTTGAGAACCAAGGTATCGATCCAGTGAAGGAGTATCACAAGAGCCTGCACAAACACAAAAATCTTGCTCCCAACGCTATGAAGTGGTTGTCAATCCCTTATAGATTGTTTGCCAAGTGAGAACTAAAAGCAACAAAGTAACAAAGCAAAGTAAAAGAGAAAGTGGAAACGACAGGTGTGAATAGACCCGGGGGCCGTAGTGTTTACTAGTGGCTTCTCTCGTGAAAGAAAGTAGACGGTGGGTGAACAAATTACTATCGAGCAATTGATAGACCCGCGCAAAGTCATGACGTCATCTATGGCAATGATTATATCGATAGGCATCACGTCCAAAACAAGTAGACCGATACTTTCTGCATCTACTACTATTACTCCACACGTCGACCGCTATCCAGCATGCATCTAGTGTATTAAGTCCAAAAGAATAGCGTAACGCCTTAAGCAAGATGACATGATCTAGATGGACAATCTCATATTTACGATAGATCCCACCTTGTTTCCTTGATGGCAACTACACGATGTGTGCCTTGCTGCCCCTACTGTCACTGGGAAAGGTCACCACACGGTAAGAACCCAAAACCAAGCACTTCTCGCATTGCAATAATCATAGATCTAGTTGGCTAGAAAAAACCCAAGACTTCGAGAGACTTACAAGGATATCAAATCATGTATAAAAGAAATCAGCAAAGACTCAAATATATATCATAGATAATCTGATCACAAATCCACAATTCATCGGATCTCGACAAACATACCGCCAAAGAAGATTACATCGGATAGATCTCCATGAAGATCATGGAGAACTTTGTATTGAAGATCCAAGAGAGAGAAGAAGCCATCTAGCTACTAACTACGGACCCGTAGGTCTGAAGTGAACTACTCACGAGTCACTGGAGGAGCGATGATGTTGATGTAGAAGCCCTCCAACTCCAAATTCCCATCGCGCAGGGCACCGGGAAGGGTCTCCAGATGAGATCTCGCGGAAACGAAAGCTTGCGGCGGCGGAAAAGTATTTTCGTGGATCCCTTGATTTTTTTCTGATTTTTAGGGAATATATAGGCGCAAGATCTAGGTCAGGGGGGCGCCAGGGAGGCCAAAAGCCTGCCCATCGCTGCCCCCCCGGTAGAGGATGGGGGGCTTGTGGGATCCATGTAGCCCTCCTGGCTTGGCCCACGTACAAGCCCCCTGATCTTCTTCCGTTCGGGAAAAAATCATTTCGGGGATTTTATTCCATTTGGACAACGTTCCAAAATCAGATCTGAAAAGAGCCAAAAACACAAAAAAAACAGGAACTAGCACTTGGCACTAAATTAATAAGTTAGTCCCAAAAAAGATATAAAAGGTACATAAAACATCCAAAGATGACAAGATAACAACATGAAACCATCAAAAATTATAGATAGGTTTGAGACGTATCACGCTCCTCGTTGCCTCGCGCAAGCTGCGTCACTACTTCCAAGGACTCCCGATCTAGGTCGTCTCCGCTTACCCCTTGGAGAAGATTCTGCACAACCCAAACGCGATAGGAAGGGTTGTTGAGTGGAACATTGAGCTCGAGGCCTTCAACATCGAATTCAGCACGACCAGGGTCATCAATGGAGCTGCCCTGGTCGACTTCGTAGCGGAATGGACGGACACACCAGACCAGGGGCTGGAAGGGAACCAATTCCTTGCCCCCGGAGCAGAGGCGCCTGATACGTCCAAAGTGCATCACTATTTTGTATCATAATTTGTCTCTATTCATTGATATATTTCATATTATAATGATGTACTTATAGTGTTTTGGCCTATTTTACACAGTTTACAACTTTTCGGTGCCGAAACAATAGACGCAGGATTCAGCGGAGAAAATAGCACGAAGATTTACCATATCAGAATCTCTCCAACTACGCTGAAAATTTGAGCGAAAAAGTTTCCCAACAGATCCCAAACACAGGTCGAATAAGGGCCGGAGGGGGGCCACATGTCACCCACGCGACCTACTCGCGTGGGCCACCACTAAGCCGCGCCAGGAGGCTTCCTGGGTGGTGGGTCCCACCTTCGGTGCTCTCCTTTGGCCTATATGTTCCTCTTGACCTAAAAGTTATGGGTCAGAATAGTTTTCGCGATTCCGCCGCCGCTCTTTGGCGGAAACCTACAAAGAAGAAAAGACCTTTCCGGCGGGCAGATTCTGCCGGGGAGAACTCCTCCCGGAAGGGGAGATCATCCTCATCGTCATCACCATCATCACGGGCACCATAGAATATCATCATCACCATAATCACCATCACCAGCACCATCTCCACCTTCATCCCATCTACTTCACCATTGCAATCGGAGTTGTACCTTGCACTATTCATCCCCTCTACTCTACCGGTGTTGATTACTCCTTTGTGGTGAATGCTATTGAGTTTTGTTGGAGAATTATTGTTATGACCAAATTGTTAATCATAATTTCATCACCTCTAATCATCATCTCTTTTATGTCTTGCGAGTAGTTCTGTTAGTTCTTGAGGACATGGGAAACGTCTAGATGCTAGTACTCATATGATGTTGAAGTAATATGTGTTGATTGATATTTAAGTTATGGTGTTATTCTTCCAGTGGTGTTATGTGAACGTCAACTAGATAACACTTCGCCTTTTTAAGGACTTAGGGGAATGCATCTTGTATAAAGAATGCTTATGGTGGGTTGCGGAGTGACAGAAACTTGAACCCTAGTCCGCATACTTTTGCATGAGGGAGTATTGGATCCTAAATTTTATTGGTATGGTTAGGCTTTGCCTTAATTTCACTCTTGTATTTGTGGATGCTTGCAAGAGGGATTAATCATAAGAGTGTGCTTGTCTTAGCCTAGACGGTGCACTAGTTAAGATCCACCCACATAACACTTATCAATAAAAAACATAGTACTAGACGGAATATGGCGAAAGCACTTGACTATATCTCTCGTGTGTCCTCCAGAACGCCTTAGTCTTTATAAGTTTACTCCCTCGGCTTATCCTTTCTGTCCAGAAAGATTGGGCCACTTGCTGCACCTATGCACCATTTACTTTATTTGCATTTTTTTCCTTCTTGCTATTGCTAGAAAACCCCTAAAAAGTTACCTTTCAGTATTTGAGTTATTCCTTGCTCAAGATCACTTGTCAATACCTTATGCTCCTTGTTGGGTTCGACACTCTTACTTATCGAAAAGGCTACGATAGATCCCCTACACTTGTAGGTCATCAAGAGCATTTTCTGGTGCCATTGCCGGGGAGTGTAGCGCTATTGGTAAGTGAAATTGGTAAGGAAACCTTTACATTCTACGTGTTGCTTTTGTTTTATTGTTTCTGCTTTTTGTGCCTATGGACAACTCTGCTCTTGGTTTGTTGCTTGTGGGGAACCTCCCCAACGCTATTGTGGTGAAGAAGCCTCCCCGCCTACTTAAATTGTGCCCTTTAAAATACCAACATGTATTATTGATTGTGTTTTGGATAAACGTATGCAACAGATAGACATCCGGGTGAACACTTGCTATATCTTTCACAACTATGCTCCTTATTTAAGTTTGCAGGTATATCGATGGATTTTATTATGAGAAAGCTATTCTCTCTATCATTAAAATATAAGGCTTTGGATTGGTATAGGCTTCTTGATGACTCTCATTTACTAAATTGGCGAGATCTTATGCCTCTCTTTTATGCAAAGTTTTATTCTCTTCATGAAATACACCAACATAGGAATTATATTTATAACTTTTGGTCTCGTGACGGAGAAAGCATTGCTCAAGCTTGGGGGAGATTGAAGTCTTTAATGCTCAAATGTCCCAATCATGAGATCTCCAAAGAAATTATTCTCGTCAAGATAATGAGATACTTGATACTTCCTCTAGTGGGGCATTCTCCAACCAAAGCACTGAAGCTAAGTGGGATCTTATTGAAAGGATCCATAAGAACACCGAAGACTGGGAGATTCATAAAGGCATTGAACCCGTTATAAATTATGAGTGTGCTTACATTGAGAGCTATGTGAAAACCGATTACTTCAATACCTTTCGTGCTAAGATTGGTCCTCATTCCCAGCTTCTAATTGATTTTTGCAAAGACTTTGCCTCCCATATTGACTCTTCTAAGAACAAGGAGGATCAACACCATAAACCTTTTAAGGATTTACCTATTGATATTAATGTTGTTGAACCTATCTGGCCTATAGTTGAATATGAAAAGCCCCCTTTTCACACAAGGATGAGGGAGCATTGTTTTGTCACACGCATCATGAATAAAAGTGAAAGAACGACTAATGAGCATGAGGACCTGATTAAAGTCGATCCTCAAGTTGCATTAGTCAAGGATCTTGTTACTAGTAATATTGAGGATTCCAATATAAATTTTTGTGTTGTTTCTGCTAACCTTGTTACAGCCAAGAATAAAGGACCAATTTCAGGTACTCGAGTTGTATCTCTTAAAATAGGAGATCATAATTATTATGGGCTATGTGATTTGGGATCCAGTGCTAGCACTATTCCTTTTTCACTTTATCAAGAGATCATGAATGAGATTCTACCATGTGAAATTCAAGAAGTCAATGTTACTATTCATCTTGCAAACAAAGAAACTATCTCTCCTACTGGAATTGTTTGAGATGTTGAAGTTCTATGTGGAAAGGTAAAATATCCTACCGACTTTCTAGTACTTGGTTCAGTGCAACATAGTTTTTTCCCTATTATCTTTAGTAGGCCTTTTCTTAAAACTTGTGGACCTATTATAGATTGCAGGAAAGGAAAAGTATCTGTTGAATTTAATGGTGAGACATATGAATTTAACTTTTCTAAATTCTCAAAGCAAACTCGTGGTACTGATCTACCTAGTAATGATAAAATTATTGAAGAGATTGCTTCTGTTGCTATTCCCCCTAACGATCCTTTGCAGCAATTTATGGAGGTCCACGAGAAGGATATGCATATGCAGGAAATGAATGAGCTAGATGACATATTTTTTAGACAACTTGCTATCCTAAAGCACAACCTTCCTGTTGAACCTTTGGGAATTTTATCGAAACCAAAAGAAGACGCGGTGTTTGATCTCAAACCTCTTCCCAGTACGCTCAAGTAGGCTTATTTACATGAAAAGAAAGTATATCATGTTATTATCCATTCTAACCTTTCAGGATATGAAGAAGAGCAATTATTGGAAGTCATTCGTAAACACCGAGGCGCTATTGGCTATACCCTTGATGATTCTAAGGGGATTAGTCCATCTATTTGTCAGCATACTATCAATCTTGAGCCTGAAGCTAAACCGGTTGTTATTCATCAACGACGGTTGAACCCGAAGATGAAGGATGTCGTGAGGACAGAAATCCTCAAGCTTCTAGCCGCAGGTATTATCTACTCTATAACTGATAGTAAGTGGGTAAGTCCAGTGCATTGAGTTCCCAAGAAAGGAGGTATGACTGTGGTGCCAAATGATAAGAATGAACTAATACCTCAAAGAATTATTATTGGGTATAGAATGTGTATTGATTACATGAAGTTGAACAAGGAAACCAGGAAGGACCACTACCCGTTGTCGCTCATCGACCAAATGCTTGAAAGGTTATCCAAAAACACTCACTTTTGCTATCTTTATGGGTACTCCGGCTTCTTTCAAACTCATGTTAACACTGCCTATCAAGAGAAGACCACTTTTACTTGTCCCTTTGGTACTTATGCTTATAGACGTATGCCTTTTGGTTTATGCAATGCTCCTTCTACTTTTCAAAGGTGTATGTCCGCTATCTTTCATGGTTTTTTTGAGGAAATTGTAGAGGTCCTCATGGACGATTTCTCCGTCTATGGAACCTCTTTTGACCATTGTCTCCATAACCTTAATAAAGTTTTTCAGAGATGTGAGGAGACGAACTTGGTACTCAACTAGGAGAAGTGCCACTTCATGGTCAATGAGGGAATTGTTCTTGGCCACAAGATTTCTGAAAAAGGAATCGAGGTGGACAGGGCAAAGGTTGAAGCGATCGAGAGAATTCTTTATCCAAAGGAGATTAGAGGTATTCGTAGTTTCCTCGGTCATGCTGGTTTTTATAGAAGATATATTAAAGACTTCTCTAAAACTTCAAAACCCCTCACTAATCTTCTCTAGAAGGATATTCCTTTTGTGTTTGATGAAGATTGTAAGGAAGCCTTCGAAGTTCTTAAGAAAGCCTTGATAACCGCCCCTATAGTCCAACCACCTGATTGGAATTTGCCTTTTGAAATCATGTGTGATGCTAGTGATTTTGCTGTTGGAGCTGTGTTAGGACAAAGGGTGGATATGAAATTCAATATTATCCATTATGCTAGCAAAACCCTTGAAGTGCTCAAAAGAATTACGCTACAACTCAGAAAGAATTTTTAGCGGTATTATTTTCTTGTGATAAGTTTAGGCCTTATATTGTTGATTATAAAGTCATCATTCATACTGATCATGCTGCTATTAAGTATCTTATGGAAAAGAAGGATGCCAAACGAAGGCTTATCAGATGGGTCCTTCTTCTTCAATAATTTGATTTGCAAATTGTTGATAGGAAAGGAGCAGACAACCTTGTAGCAGACAACCTTTCCAGGATGGAGTACATACCACATAATCCTATTCCAGTCAACATAGTTTTCCTGATGAACAGTTAGCTGTTTTGCAGGTGAAATCTAATTCAGATCCATGGTATGTAGATTATGCTAACTTTATTGTTGCAATTTTTTTGCCTCCGGGTCTAACATTCCAGAAGCGGAAGAAGTTCTTCCACGACTTGAGGTATTACTTTTGGGATGACCCACATCTTTTTAGAGAAGGTGTGGATGGGATCGTGAGGAGATGCATACCAGAGCATGAGCAGAAGGATATCTTGAGAAAATGTCATAGCATTCCTTATGGAGGACATCATGATGGTGAGAGGATCGCACACAAGGTTCTCCATCATGTTTTATTGGCCTACTCTCTTTAAAGATGCCAGAAATTATGTTTTATCTTGTGATAAGTGCCAGAGAGTTGGTAATATTAGTAGGAGGAATGAGATGCCTATGAATTGTTCTATAGTCATTGAGCCTTTTGGTTGCTGGGGTTTTGATTTTATGGGTCCTTTCCCTCCTTCACACAAGTACACTCACATCTTAGTAGCTGTTGATTATGTGACCAAGTGGGTTGAAGCAATCCCCACTGAAAGTGCTGATCACAAGATATCTTTGAAAATGCTCAATGATGTAATCTTCCCTAGGTTTGGTGTACCTAGGTACCTCATGACTAACGGGGGATCACATTTCACGCGGTGCTTTTAGAAAAGCTCTAGCCAAATATGATGTTAATCATAGAATTGCTTCACCTTACCACCCTCAAACAAGTGGGCAAGTTGAGCTCACAAATAGAGAGATCAAGGTGGTCTTGTAAAAGACAGTGAACAGTTCTAGAAAGGACTGGTCCAATAAGCTAGGAGATGCCTTGTGGGCGTATAGAACTGCTTACAAAAATCCTATGTGGATGTCTCCGTATAATATGGTTTATAGCAAGGCATGCCATCTACCTCTAGAGTTAGAGCACAAAGCTTTCTGGGCTGTTAGAGAGCTTAATGTTGATCCAAAGCTTGCTGGTGAAAAGCGTCTCATGAACTTGAATTCTCTAGATGAGTGGAGAAGTGAAGCTTATGAGAGCACAAAAATGTTCAAAGAAAAGGTAAAGAAGTGGCATGACAAGAGAATTTTGAAACGGGAATTTAATGTTGGTGATAAAGCATTGTTGTATAGATCTTGTTTCAGGTTTTCTCCAGGTAAATTTCTTTCCAAGTGGGAAGGACCGTACCATATCGAACAAGTCTACCGCTCAGGTGCAATGAAGATTAATAATTTTGAAGGCACAAAACCACATGTTGTGAATGGGCAAAGACTCAAGCATTACATGGCTGGAGACCCCATCAATATAGAAGTGGATGTGATACAGGTAGCCACTCACGAAGAACATATTGCAAGACTGTACCAGACACCGGCAGATGCAAAATAAGAATAGGTAAGAAATATGGTAAGGAAACTTCGCGAGCATCAATAAAAGTTTTGTATTATGTGTTTTTGCAAAATTAGGAAAATTCCGAGCCGAAGCAGAGCCAGAGAGGAGCTCCACGTGCTCCAGGAGACCTGGGGGCGCGGGCTAGCCCCTCACCGCGGCAGGAGGCCGCCTAGACCACCCGGAATCTTTCTCCAAATCTACTTTGGCTTTTTACCTTCCTTTTGGTCCAGAAAGTTTTGCTATTTATTTTCCCGGATCGTCCCGGCTTTGTATCTTGCGATTCCGTGAGTTTTCTCTTTTGATCTTTTTCTGCCAGGCTAAGAATCTATTGGTCGATATGTCTTCTTGCGACTAAAGCGGGGAAGACTACACGGGTCATCTTCTCCGCCGTGTACGACAAGATATCAACCAAGGTAAGGTCATCAGATGGGCTACTAATGAAGAGATAGCCGTAAGACAAGGGGAGATGGAGCACTTCGTGAGAGAGGAGGTCAAAATGGTCACCACCCAGCAAGAAGGAGATCCTTCATCACGAGGATCCAGCTCCAACAACCCCATCCTCGTGGGGGTTATTAACCCTCAACAGGATCTTTCTCTGAACCTTTCAGAAATTGTGCCTCCACCGGGAGCTCCACTTGTGTCATCTATTATATCCGAAGCTTACAAAATCACTAACCAATTCCATGAAGACTTCCGTGTGCTTAAAGTACAGGTGGCCATATTGGAAGCTGAGAACAAAACCCTTCGGCGCATAATAGCGGACCTGAAGAACAACAAGTAGGATGAAAAGTGAAATCTTCATGGGTAATGGCATTCCCTTAGCTTGTTCCAAGCTTGGAGGAGTGCCCGAAATATATATTTTTATCCTTTACCTTTTATGGTCATGTTTAGTGTCGTATCATGTCTAGGGAAGTTATCTTATGAAATAGGTGTTTGCATTGAGGTCTATCACTCGTTTGTGGAGAGTCTTTTATCTGTGAGCGTGTAGTGTCTATGATGGAATATTAATGAGAAGTCTATTGGTTTCTTCGTTGCACTTGGTATTCTCTCCATGCAATCGATCCTATATGTTGATTCTTATGGGGGTATTGATCTTACATATCAGGTATGGCATTGAAAACTTTATTTAATCTTGGCAAACATAGCATTGGGCATAACAACAAGCATGAGTTTTTCTAGTAGCAACATAGCAAAAACCTTTATGTTCTTATGCTTGAAATGTTATGGTGACAAGGAATACAATTTGATGTTTTATGCCAATTCTTTATGTTAAACATTATATTGTTTTGCATCCAAGTCAAGATTATTTGTCTACTCTCAAAAGCCTTTGCTAGCCAACCCTTGCACTAAGCGGGAATATTGCTTGTGCATCCATACCCTGAAACCTCAACCTTCCCAAGAGTCCACCATACCTTCCCTATACGTGGTATTTCACCGCCACTCCTAAAGTATATTACTCATGTGCTATCTTTAAACCTTCAAATATTACTCCATTTTTGTGCCTCAGCTTTATCTCATGAGGAAGTAGTATATAGTTCATGATCTTCTCATACTCGATAGGTTTTATCTTGGGTTTGCATGTCTAATCTGCAAACCCCTAATACAAGAAGGAACTGGCATGAGCGTGCCCAGCTTGTAAAAGATAATAACAACAAAGAAAACCTCGTTCACGCTTTGTTTATGAGAAATCATAAAACTTTGGTAGTGATAAACAAAGGAGACTAAGGGGATGTCATCGTCCCCACTTTGGGAGCCGTTCCCGAAAACTTGTCGAGCATGAGAAGTATTGGGCTATCTATTAGCATTCGTTGACAAATTATGCACTTCTCAAAAGCTTGTTTTGTAATCTTGTTGATTTCAAAATCTTTAAGAGCTCTAGCACATGAGTTATCCCTACTTCCCTCTGCGAAGGACCAATCTTTTACTTTTATGTTGAGTCAGTAAACCTACTTCTTTCTATCCTGAAAAAGAGCGGACACTTTATGTTGACAAAGATGGATGCATTTATATTGTTTCATCGAGAGTTGTCATATCACACCTTTCTTGATGTTATCATTAAGATAAGTAAGTTATTTGTTAAAGCCTAGCTAAAGCAAACATCTTCCTTTGAGTTAGCATTTTCACTGCTTGACTAATAACATGTTCTTTCAAAAAGCTTCAATTGATCTCATCAAAATATAAGAGGAAGAGAAAAAGTTAAAAGTTATTAGTTGTTCTTTGACAAAGGACATGTTTGCCTTGGTTTGATGAGTTTTCTTAGCTCTACTTTTGATTGTATTTGATATTACTCTTTCGTAAGGGCCTTCTGAGTTGAGATTGCTATTGAGGATGGTTGAGTTTAGTAGAGAAATTATGATGCTTCTTGTCCGTATTCTTATTTATCGACACTTCACTCTCTAAACTTGTGGACAGGTTTACCGAGCTCAGTATTCGCTTGGGGACAAGCAAGGTCTAAGCTTGGGGGAGTAGATACATCAAAAATGCATCACTATTTTGTATCATAATATGTCTCTATTCATTTATATATTTCACATTATGATGATGTACTTATAGATTTTCGCCCTATTTTACACAGTTTTCAACTTTCCGGTGCCGCAACAGTAGAAGCATGATTCAACGAAGAAAATAGCATGAAGAGTTACCATATCACAACATCTCCAACTGTGCTAGAAATTTGAGGGAAGAAGTTTCCGACCATATCCCGAAGACAGACGAAGAAGGGCCGGACGGGGGCCACATGTCACCCAGGCGACCTGCTTGCGCGGGCTACCCCTAGCCCACGCGAGTAAGCCGCCTGGGTAGTGGGTCCCACCTCCGGTGCTCTCCTTTCGCCTATATGTTCCTCTTGACCTAAAAGTTACAGGGGCAGAAGAGTTTTCGCGATTAGGCCGCCGCTTTGCGGCGGAAACCTACAAAGAAGAAAAGACCTTTCCAGCGGGCAGATTTCGTCGGGGAGAACTCCTCCCGGAAAGGGAGATTGTCCTCATCGTCATCACCATCGTCACGGGCACCATCAAGATCATCATCACCATCACTAGCACCATCTCGACCTTCATCCCATCTACTTCACCATTGCAATCGGAGTTCTACCTTGCACTATTCATCCCCTCTACTCTACTCGTGTTGATTACTCTTTCGTGGTGAATGCTTTTGAGTTTTTTTGGAGAATTATTGTTATGACCAGATTGTTAATCATATTTTCATCACCTCTGATCATCATCTCTTTTATATCTTGTGAGTAGTTCTGTTAGTTCTTGAGGACATGGGAAAAGTCTAGATGCTAGTAGTCATATGATGTTGAAGTAATATGTGTTGATTGATATTTAAGTTATGGTGTTATTCTTCTAGTGGTGTTATGTGAACGTAGACTACATAACACTTCGCCTTTTTAAGGACTTAGGGAAATGCATCGTGTATAAAGAATACTTATGGTGGGTTGCCGGAGTGACAGAATCCTCAACCCCAATTCGCATACTTTTTCATGAGGGAGAATTGGATCCTAAAGTTTATTGCTATGGTTAGGCTGTGCCTTAATTTCTCTCTTGTATTTGCGGATGCTTGCAAGAGGGATTAATTATAAGAGTGTGCTTGTCTTAGCCTAGACGATGCACTAGTTAAGATCCACCCACATAGCACTTATCAATACAAAACATAGTACTAGACGGAATATGGCGAAAGCACTTGTCTATCTGTCTCGTGTGTCCTCAAGAACGCCTTAGTCTTTATAAGTTTAGTCCCTCGGCTTATCCTTTGTGTCCAAAAGGATTGGGCCATTTGAAGCACCTAGGCACCATTTACTTTCCTTGCATTTATTTCCTTGTTGGTATTGCTAGAAAACCCATAAATCGTAACCTTTCAGTATTTGCAGTCATTCCTTGCTCAAGATCACTTGTCAATACCTTCTGCTCCTCGTTGGGTTCGACACTCTTACATATCGAAAAGGCTACCATAGATCCCCTACACTTGTGGGTCATCAGCACCCGAGGGATGGACAATGCACTTCGAAGGAGCCTTCGCGCGAATGGGAGTAGGGGCTGGCGTCCTGCTCACTTCCCTGATGGGAGACAAGCTTCGCTACGCCGTGCAGCTCTGCTTCCAATGGGGGGAGAGGGTCTCCAACAACATAGTGGAGTACGAGGGCCTCATCTCCGGCCTCAAGGCAGCGGTGGCTTTGGGTGTCTAGCGCCTCACCGTAATGGGCGACACTCAGCTCCTCGTCAACTTCTCCAACAAGGATTACACACCCAAGGACGAGCATATGGAGGCATATCTGCAAGAGGTACGTAAGATCGAGAAACGTTTTCCGGGCTTGGAGCTGCAGCATGTCCCGCGAGGCGAAAACAAGGAGGCGGATGACGTCGCCAAAAGAGCTTCGCGTCGCGAGGCTTAGGAGCCATGGGTATTTGAAGAACGACTCCTCAAGTAATCTGCGACGCTGTCAGCCGAGGACCCGGCACCGCGCGAAAAAGGAGCCCCCCCAGCACCGCCCTCCGGGGCTCCGGACTACGGCCAGGCCTCGGCGGCTCGACTGCTCCTGGCCGTGGAGGTTCAAGACGATTGTTGGATGCAGGAACTCAGAGTGTATCTACTCCGCGTTATATTATCGGAGAAGGAAGAGGATGCGGAACGCATAGTACGACAAGCCTCGTCTAACTGCGTGCGAGACGGCACCTTGTACCGCAGGCGTCAGAACGACGTTGCACTACGGTGCATTTCAAGGGAGCAGGGGTTCGAGCTACTGACCGAGATTCACGGAGGGAACTGCTGACATCACTCTTCCTCGCGCACGCTCACAGGTAAGGTGTTTAGGTCATGTTTTTACTGGCCCACAGCTCTAGACGACGCTACCGAGCTGGCAGGTCTTGTGAGGCATCCCAGTTCCATGCCAAGCAGATCCACCAGCCCACGCACGGCCACCAGACCCTCCCGCTCACCTGGCCTTTTGCATTCTGGGGGCTGGACATATTGGGGCCCTTCCCGCGAGCCTCGGGGGGTTTCCGCTTCCTCTACGTCGCCATCGACAAATTCACCAAGTGGGCGGAGGTGGAGCCCATGCGCACCATCGCGACCGGGTCTGCTGTCAAGTTCATCAAGGGCCTCATGAGCCGCTTCGACGTCCCCAACTACATCATCACTGATAACGGTTCGCAGTTCACTAGTCAGTTCTTCAAGATTTACTGTGCTAACCTCGGTACACATATATGCTATGCATTGGTGGCCCATCCGCGGAGCAATGGCCAGGCGGAGTGCGCCAACGCAGAGGTCCTGCGGGGTCTCAAAGCGAGGAGTTTCAAGAAGAAGCTCGAAGCTTGTGGCCGAGGTTGGGTCGATGAGCTCCCGTCGGTACTGTGGTCCATCCGCACCACTACAACCAAGCCCACCGACGAAACCCCGCTGATACGTCCCAAACTTGTCTATAATTTCTGCTTGTTCCATGATCTTTTGGGTGAAGTTGTTACATGTTTTGCTACACTTTTATATCATTTTACACATATTTGTACTAACCTACTAATTCAGTGCACCTAGTGCCAGTTTCTGTCTGCTCATGTCTTTTTTACAAGGGAATTTACCCAATTTTCCGAAGCCCAAAAAAATCCAGAAAAACTACATAAAAAATCAGCGAAACAGAAGCTTCGGGATCATCGAAGGAGGGACAAAGGGGGGCCACGGGCCTCCCATGCGGCCTGCTCGCGCGGCCAGGCCCTACGCCGCGCCAGGAGGTCGCCTGGGTGGGTCTCACCTCCTCCGGTGCCCTCCTTTGGCCTATATTTACAGATACGTGAGGAAACCCTCACAGACTTTCTCGAATCGCGAATTTCTCTATCATTCCGCCGCCGCAGCACTTCCGAGATCAGGAGCGTCAGGAGACCTCTTCCCGGCACCCTGCTGGAGGGAGGATTGACCTCCAGGAGTTTCTCCACCGCCATGGACGTTTCCCAGACGTGTCGTGAGTAGTCCTCCTTGGACCATTAGTCCATGACCAGTAGCTATGTGATGTATTCTCTCCAATCTTGTGCTTCAATGGTTAGTCCTTGTGAGCTGCCCTACATAATTAAGGCATCTATGTAATTCTCTTGCTATTGCTATGCTCGGTTTGTCGGGATCCGATGGATTATGAGATTATGTTCATATTGTTATGAGTTATATATTTGATTATCCTTTTATACTATGTTCCTTAGTGATTCTTGCATGTTCTCCATTTCTTTTTATTGCTTTGGCCAAGTAGTAGATCGTAACTCCAAGAGGAAGCGTTATGCATGATTATGGGTTCGGGCCCCTTGATGTCTAGCTTGAGTGACATAAACATGAGACTAGTAGATGTGCTTGTTGCCACCAGGGAGAAAACAACGGTCCTTTTGACCACGGTTCCAAGGATTGTTTACCTTGTGTATAGTTCGTTAATGCATTTTTCTGTTACTTTGAGTTTAGACTTTGGGTGGGGCTTGCAACTTAATACCGGAGAGATGTTCTGGATAGATATCTCAAGGTGGATAATTAGTAAGTAGATGTTGTTGAATAAATGGTGTACTTGTCTTGGCTTACTGCCCATTACTATTGAACCTCTAACTATCAAGGAGCATAATTAGCATTGCGGTACAATCATAATTCTGTCAATTGCCCAGCTATGATTTTCTTACCCTAGCATAGTTGTTTATCGCCTTTTGGGAGAGAGACATCACTAGTGAACATCGTGTGACTCCAGTCCATATCATTATCATTGTTTACACCCATCATTTACCGCTTTCATTTACTTTTCCGTTGCAATCACTATTACCTTCCAGCTTGTGTTTTGATCGTTTGCAGACTACAAGGCCGGAGAGATTGACAACCTCTCTGTACTCGTTGGGAGCAAAGTTATTTGTTGTGTGTGCAGGTCCACCTCTTATGCTAGCGCGAGGGTGGGAGACACCTACTTGTTGAGCCTAGGAGTGCTTCTGGTTCGATAAACCTTACAGTCGCCATGTAAGGGAAATTTTCTGCTGACTACATCTCCACCTTCCACTTGATGTATCCAACGAGGGGCGAGAAGTATATACATCATCTCGTCATCAAGTGAATTTCTGGCGCCGTTGCCGGGGAATCCAGTCTTCAAGATAGGGGAGTTGCACATTATCTTTTACCTTTGCTTTTTAGTATTGCTAGTTTTCTTTCTAGTTTTTGCTATAGAGTCCTATACCAAAAACCACAAAAAAATTAGTTGCTTAGTTCTTGCTTGTTGCCGCTGCTATGGGTTCCACTGAGAACACCAAGCTGTGTGACTTCACTAGTCACAACAACGATGACTTTATGTGCACTCCTATCGCTGCTCCTACCACTTAGGACACGTCCTATGAGATTAAACCTGCTTTATTGAACCTTGTTATGAAAGATCAATTCTCCGGTGTTGGAGATGATGATGCTTTGCACTTAAAAAATTTTGTTGAGCTCTGTGATATGAAAAAATATAAAGAAGTAGATGGTGATATTGTTAAACTTAAGCTTTTTCCTTTCTCCTTCAAAGGAGGAGCTAAAGTGTGGCTTCAATCTTTGCTTAGGAATAGCATAGATTCTTGGGGTAAATGCAAAGATGCTTTTATTGGGAAGTATTACCCGCCTGCTAAGATTATCCAGTTGAGGAGTAACATTATGATTTCTAGACAATTGGATAATGAACATGTTGCTCAAGCTTGGGAACGTATGAAATCTCTTGTTAAGAATTGCCCTACTCATGGTTTGACTACTTGGATGGTTATCCAAACTTTTTATGCAGGATTGAACTTTACCTGGCGGAATTTATTAGACTCGGCCGCGGGAGGAACCTTTATGTCAACTACACTTGGTGCTGCCACAAAGCTATTGGATGAGATGATGACAAATTATTCTCAATAGCACACCGACAGAGCTCCAACACGTAGAAAGGTAAACTCTGTTGAGGAGATCTCCTCCCTGAATGATAAGGTTGACATGATCATGACTCTACTTACTAAGCAAGGTCCTATTGATCCTCATGATGTTCCTTTAAATTCTTTTGTTTCTCAAGAAAGAGAGCAAGTGGATGTTAATTGTTTTTCCGGGAACAACTTCAATAACAATGCTTATAGGAGTAATTTTGGTAGCAATCCTAGATCGTTCCCATCCAACAACTATGGGAACAACAATAATTATCCTAGCATCAAAAACTCCACTTCTGAATTAGAGAGCATGCTTAAAGATTTTATCACTTCTCAAAAAGCCTTCAACAAGAGTGTAGAAGAGAAACTAGAAAAAATAGATAGTCTCTCTTTGAAGGTGGACAACATAGCTCATGATGTAGACGTGCTTAAAATTAGAACTTCCCCACTTGAGGAAAGGAACACCACACCCATGAATGTTATCCAAGTCCAAATTAATGAGAACATAAGAATGCTAGCCAAACTTAAAGAGAGATGGGCTAGAGAAAAGGAAGAGGAAGAGAGAATTAAAAGCCTTCCTAGACACACTACTATTGCTACTATACAAGCTGTTGAGGATCTCAAAACTTTTAGCACCCATCGCACTCCTAGTCCCAATGGACCCATTAACGGTGATGCTAATACCTCAATTATAGGACAAGAAGGTCCTATGAATTTAGAGACTACCAAAATAATGAGCTTAGATGACATTACTACCACTTTAATTAATGGTAGTAACCTTGATTTTGACAATTTTAGTCTCTCCCAAATTATCACCTTTTTGCAAACAATGGCTAAAGACCCCCACACTAGTACACTCAATATTGCCTTCACCGAGCATATTACCGATGCTCTTATTAAAGCTAGGGAGGAGAAGCTCAAGCTAGAGACTTCTATTCCTAGGAAGCTAGAAGATGGTTGGGATCCCATGGTCAAAATAAAATTGAATAATATCTCTTGCTTTGCTTTGTGTGGTGTTGGAGCTAGTGCCTCCGTGAACCCCAAAAGAATGTGTGATATGCTTGATTGGAACCTTATGATCCATGTTCTTTTGGTGTTCGTCTTGTTGATTCTTCCATAAAGAAACCCTTAGGGAGAATTGATGATGTTCTTATTATTGTCAATGATAATTATGTGCCCGTTGATTTTCTTATTATGGACATTGAATGTGATCCTTCGTGTCCAATTATTTTGGGACGTCCTTTTCTCCGCACCGTTGGTGCTATCATTGACATGAAAGAGGGAATTATTAAATCCCAATTTCATCTTAAAAAGGGAATGGAACACTTCCCTACAAAGAAGATTAAGTTACCTTATGAGTCTGTTACACTCGCAAGTTATTCTTTTGGAGTTGATAACACTTGATCTTCTTGCATTGTGCCTAGCTCAAAGGCATAAAAAAAGGGCTTGTTGGGAGGCAACCCAATTAGTTTTCACTTTCTTTTTTAGTTGTCTTGATGTGTGTTACTACTGTAGAAACATCATTGTACCTTTATTTTTAAGCTTTTGTGCCAAGTTATAGCCTCCGATTGCAAGAAAGATCAAAAGTTGTGACATGCTGTCAAGAAACATATTTTGTCTGCTTGACGAAAAAATTCGTCAAACATCACCAAATCATCTTTTTGATCTGATTTTTTTGACAGCATGCTCTATATAATTGTATTTCTGGCGTCAGTTCTCAGTGTTTTGATTTGAGTTGCAGAAGTTCCCCGAATAAATTATTTACTACCAATTGTTCTGTTTTTCACAGATTCTGCCATGTTTTGTGTTTTCATTGTTTTGAGAATCCCAAGCTTGCTTTTTATTTGCAAAAACCTTTTTGCAAGCATGAGAAGCAGTAGTTTTTCTTGAAAATATTTATTTCCAGCAGGTATTGAATTATTTTATTAAGGGAACTAACCACTCTAATCAGCTTATGATGAGTTTTCTACAAAGGGAGTTTTCAAGTATGCGATGGTAGAGATGATGAAAGAAGATGCAGGAGTGTCAAACGCTCAAGCTTGGTGATGCCCCCATGCATCCCAAGAAATATTCATGGAGACTCAAGTGTCTAAGCTTGGGGATGCCCCCGTGCATCCCCTCCTCTATCAACAACATCATTTCGTCCATCTACATGCTATATTTTTATCACTTCATATGATATATGCTATGCTTGGAGCGTCACACTATTTGCTTTTTAGTTTGTTTTAGTTTTGCTTGCTGTTCATAACAAGTCAGAACCTAGCCTACCTTGTTTGGGGGAGAGACATGCTCCATTCCACTCTAGAACACAACATAGCTTTTCATGCTTATCCTTTTTGTGTGTTCTTCATCTTCTCGTAGCTACTGTCATGCTTAGCTCTTAGTTTTCATGCTCATCTTTTTAAGAGCTATTATTTAGGTTGATTTTGGAACTCTCTTGAGTTATCATGCTTATCTTGTTTATAGAGTTGGCGTGTTGCACTTAGTTGTGTGTCTTGCGTAAGTTGGTAATTGAGGTTGCTATTTAAGTATAGTAGTAACTTGCAATAGTTTTGAGGTATTGATTTGAGTAATGTTTGGACTATTGGTGCCAAGAGCTTGAGCCTATTAGTGATAGGTGTTGTATTATGGGAAACCGTGTGTTTTTCAAAAACTAAAAAATAGTTGAGAACTCTAGCTACTAAATTGATCGCTAACCTCTCGAGGGTTGGAATATATAGAGTACGCTCATGTTACCATGAGTCGAGGATGCGCAAGGATAACCAAACCCCGAAACATTCCTCCTCGGGGTACTTGTCTCTTTGTGAATTTCCTAACTAGATAGAGTGTTACCGATAATAAGTGTATGATTTCTTCGGACTAATGTGAGTATTCGATTGTTGGCACTTCCACCATTCATACTTTGCTAGCCTCTTCGGTACCGTGCATTGCCCTTTCTCACATTGAGAGTTGGTGCAAACTCCGCCGGTGCATTCAAACCCATGACATGATACGCTCTGTCATATATAAGCCTCATTGTATCATTCCTCAAAACAGCCACCATACCTACCTATTAAGGCATTTCCATAGCCTTTCTGAGATACATTGCCATGCAACATCCATCATCTGATGACTTGATCTTCATGTCATACATGCTTTTGCTTGATCATAGAGCCGCATGCTAGTTGGGCCTTGACCTCATTACTGCTACATGACATGCTAGTATCATTGCATATCCTGCTTTAGTGACAGAGGCATACATTTGCATACATCATGATAGTTTTAACTTGTCTTTATGTTGAGTACTTCATATAAAGTGTGATCATGTTTCTTTCTATTCATGTAAAACATAGAGTGTTGCCCTTAAGCGAGGAAAAGATCCCAAAGAGGACAAAACAAAAGATCCCAAAGAGGACAAATGAGATAAAAAGAAAGAGTCAAAGAGGCCACAAAAAAAAGAAATAAAAAGAGAGAAGGGAGCAACACTATTATTCCTTTTGAAAGATCCACACTCGTACTCCATTACTATATTGGTACTACATAGAGATTATCATTCATGCATAACTATGTGGGGACCCTTACACTATAGAACTTGGTTTGCATATTCCAATGATGAGCCTCCTCAAATGAGCTCTAGGTCTTCATGAGCAAACAAGTTGGATGCACCCCCACTAGTTCCATTGGAGAGCTTACCTTAGCTCATATGTGCATCCGTTACATGGAAATCCCTACTCCTCACATCATATCTATCATTTGGCTTTCTCTCGCCTATAGTTGTCCTCATTGATGTGAGCCTTTCACACCTTTTTGTCTTCCTTCCCCATCATTATTCCATTTGCCATACTAAGTGCCAACATATCTTGCTTATGCTCATTCATTGCATGAGTGCTCAAAATCGAAAGGGAGAGGATCATTTTGACTTGTGCCTGAGAAGTGGTCGGGGGATGAGTCAAAATAAGATTCCGAAGGAGACTAAATGTGAGATTTAGTTGATTGAGTTCTCAATTAAAAAAATATTTTATCTCTAAACCCATCTCCCACTTCTTGCATGCAAACACCATTTGGAGACATTCGAGTCACGGACAGCGAGAGCTCTTCAACTTTATGTTCTTACTTTGCTAAATTCAATACTAGATATAGACTCTTGCTTGTTATTGTCTTGACTTGAATTGCATATCTCACTTGCTTTACTTTCCAGTTTGAAGGTGCGTTATATCGACTAGAGGGGGGTGAATAGGAGATTTTTAGAATTTCATCACTGAGGAAATTCCTTTTTAGGAAATTCCTCACTAATGACTAACTTACAGCGAAACAGTAAAGGATCAGGAGTGCAAAGTTTCACAACAACAGTTTTTCAGTGTGAGGAATATGAAAACAGATTGCACAGTGAGCAGGCACGCAGAAAACAGATGAGTATTAACTAGCGTGAAGAATTTGGGGTTGAGCAATTTCCGAGAAAGTCTTCAGCAAATTCTTCAAACAGTTACAGTGAAAGTCATCAACACATAATCTGAGGAATGTAAAGAGTTGAGGAATTAGAACACGTTTCACGGCGAAACAGTAGTTGATGACCCAGTTCCAACTGTTGTGACAGTTGTACATCTGGTTTGGAGCGGCTTGGTATTAAAACCAAAAGACACACAGTCCCGGGACACACAGTCCCTACCGTATTCTCCTTGGGCTAAGAACACACAGTCCTCGCCCAACACTCATGGTAAGTCTTCAGGGTAGACTTCCAAACCCTCACAAACTTGGTCACCCGGTGATCCACAATTGACTGCTGGATTGCTCTAGACCACGACGCCTAACCGTTGGGAGGATGCACAGTCCTCAAAGGTAAAAGGCTTCAGTCCCACATAGGAACAACTTCTTCAGTGATGCTCAATCACTTGGTTCTCGGTTTGTGGTTTGGTGTTTGGGGTATTTCCTCACTGATGAATTACTCTCGAAGACTCTTGAGGAATTGGCTTGCTCTTATGACAAGTGTCAGTTTCTAACGGAGCAGCCAACCAGCTAATGGTTGTGGGGGCGACTATTTATAGCCTGGGAGCATCCCGACATGATTTGACACTAATGCCCTTAAATAATATGACCGTTGGTGTGGATAAGACCAATGATGTGGCGTGGCTATCGAAACGGTCGGAACCCTCAACTGTGAGATTCCTCATGTCACTCTATTCCTCACTTGAGGCTTTTGGTAGGATTAGGCTAGGTTGAGCATCATGAGGAAATTCATTCCAAAGTGTAACTTTGACCCCCTTTAACAGTACGGTGTTCCAATTACTAAAGAGTGAAGAAAACAAAACAGAAAGAGTAAATCTTCATGCTTCAAACTCTTCAAAATGATTTTCTTCAGGACACACCGAATTCCTCAAATTCAATATCTTCATGAGGAATATCAATTTTATCGCAGATTCTTCGCGATTCAATTCTTTAGCTTCTGACCAATTTCTTCAACCGAAGATATACAATTTTAGGGGTCGATATTCATCAAATATTTCAAATTCCTCAGTGACTTATAGATCATGTGTAGACTCATGAACACATTAGATACTTAACCTATAAGTCTTCAAACCACCAAAATCACTAAGGGGCACTAGATGCACTTACAATCTCCCCCTTTTTGGTGGTTGATGACAATTAGGTTAAGTCTTCAACAGGGATAAAAATATGAAGTGTAAATACTCATTTGAGGAATTTGAAATCAAGATTCAGAGAGACTCCCCCTGAAGATGTGCATATCTTGAGGATTTTGCTTTTCACAACAAATGCACATTGATGATTTATATCATGGAGATCTCCCCCTGAGTCTTGTAAATCATGCATACATATTACATATAGTATGAAGAAATTGAAGATGAATGAGGACAAATGGTATCTGACGAATTCCAGCATGCGTGCATTAAAAACTTGAGGAATAAGCATGCGAAGAAAAACTTTCAAAAGCGTCAGAGTACCATCGAGCTTAAGTTACAACTCATTACATAAACACTTCAGAAGAGCCAAGAGTTTGTAACTTAAATATAGTTCATAAGCCCCAAAATATCCCGCGTGAAGACTAACTCTCAAGTTTCCCCCACTTTGTCATCAAGTGACAAAAAGGGACAAACTGAGGACTAACGCCCGTGAAGACTTCACTTCTTGGCGGTTGATGAAGATGCGTGAGGTTTCTTGGGAGTAGTCTTCTTCCTTGGACCGGTGGCAGTGTCGAGTTGTTCTTCATCAGACTTAGCAGTGCGGAATGAAGAAAAGGAACTGTCTTCAAGGTCTAGAACTGGAATTGGCCTGAACTTCTTCTTGGGTGGCCACGACGAGTCAAAGTCTCGCTCAAACTCCAATTCTTCAAGTTATGTCTGAGTCTTCAGATGAGCAAGTGTAGACCAGGTGCGATCAAAAACATCATGAAGATAGTGATGGTTAAGCTTCACAGAATTATGCGTTTAAGTGAGGGTTTTCACAATGGCGCCGAACTGCCGTTTGACCCACTTGTGATTCCGATCCACCTTCTGGTGAAGACTGAGGAGAAGTTCTCTGGTATTCATCACACGAGGAGCAACAGGGCTTGTAGGGTGAGTCTCAGTATCATCCCATGAAGAATATGCTTCGGGCTCTCTGAACTGGCCAATAACATACTTGCCTTTTCCTTCAACTGGCTCGAAAGTCTTCTTGTTGACCGTGATAGGAGGCATATAACCAACATGGTTCTTGAAATCAGCGTGGAAGTTGATGCATGTCCTTGTCCTGATGAATCTCATGATCCATGGGGCATATATCTTGTGATCAAAGGGACACATGGCATTGTCGGCCAAAGTCCTCAAGAAGAAATCATGTATGTTGATAGGAATACCATGGATGATGTTGAAGAGGATATTCTTGATGATGCCTACGACATCTTCTTCATCATCATGGCCTTTGATCGGCGCAAGAACACTGCAGAGTATTCTGTAAACAGACCTTGGTGCATATTTGAGCTCGTGGACGAGGAAGGTTTTTCTCGGTGGTTTCCCTTTAGCCAAAGGCTTCATGAGGACTTCCATCATCCTGTTGGGCAGCTCACGCTCACCATAAAGCTTCACGGCCTCCTCTGAGGGGATTGATAATGGCAGTTCACGTAATAGCTCAGTAGAAGGAGCCTTGTAGTGAGTGTTTTGCGTCATCCAGTCAAACACCCAGGTGTTAATATCTTCAGGATCGCCAGATATGTGAAGAGTGGCATAAAATTGAAGAATGAGCTCACTGTTCCAATCGGAGATATCTAAGCACATTGGTAGTAGTCCAGCTTCATGAAGGACGTTGAGGACTGGAGCCAGGCATGGTATTGCTTCAAGTTCAACATGAGGAATATGCGTGTGCTGGAAAATCTTGTTTCTTCCACACAGCATAGTTGTGTCCTCGTCCAAAACTTCAGATGTCTGATTTGAGGCTTGTCATAGGGATTTTCTCCAATGAAGTACATGCGTTCTTCAAAGAAGTTCTCCTTTTGAAATTGTGGTCGCTTGGAGAATGGCTGACGCTGCATTGCTTGAAGATTTTGCTGTGGAACTGGAGGGGAAACAACAATTGCAGTCTCTAGGTTGAGCACGACAAAAGCATTGTCTTGGTATGGTGCATTTTCCTCAGCATTGTCCTCAGGGTGAGGAATTTCATCAGCTTGGGCTTCAGGCTGAGGAGCATGCTCATGTTGTGCTTCATGTTGAGGAATGGGATCTGGCTGGACCTCATGCTGAGGAATGTCATCAGGTGGAGCATCCTGTTGAGGGTTCTGCTCCGGAGGAGGAATAGGTTCATTCTGAGCCTTAGTGTGAAGATCTTGGTCAGGAGGAGGAGTTGGGTCAGCTTGATACTCAGGTTGAAGATTTTTCTCAGGGCTCTGAATTTCATCAGCTTGAGGATTTTTGCTTTGTTCTTCCTCAGCTTGCTTGGTGGCAGAGCCAGAATCATCAGCTGGTGCAGCTGATCCTTGTGCAGTTTCTACCTGAGGAATGGAGGGTTGAGGATTGTTGTCAATGCGAATTTCTTCGTCAGTGTGTTCCTCACATGCAGCATCCTTCATTTCCTCATCTGGCCCTTTCTCCTGGTCTTCAAAGGTGACCATTTCATAAGATGGAGCGACGTTGAGGGGCACAGGGTCTAGTGGAGCATTTTCTTCAAGCGCTTTGAGGCGCTTGGCCTCATTGTTTTCTTCTGCTGAGGAGGCCTTTCTCTTTTTGGCTTCCTTCTCAGCAGCCCTTGTCTTCTTCACGTCTGATGCAGACGGAGTCATCTTCTTCACCTTTGAAGCTTTTGGTGAAGGTGCTTTCTCAGCAGATTCATCAGCTGGCTTTGAGGAACCAGCTGGAACAGAGTCATCAGCTGGGTTTGAAGCAGCAGCTGGATCTGGGGCAGTCTCGCGAGCTGTAGCAGATTCATCAGCTGGACTTTCCGTGGCGATTTCTTCAATTGCCGTTACATCCACACGGCTTTCTTGTGGTATTTCCTCAGCTTGAGGAGTTTCATCAGCCTAAGGAGTTTCAGCAGCTCGTTCTTCAATCAGAGGCTGAGGAGTTGGTACTGGAGGGGCAGCCTTTTTGTTGTAGTTGTCAACAGCTTCAGTTGCAAGTTTGATGAAATTGCTTTTGAGACTTTGAAGATCAGATAGCTTGGAGTACTTATCTGTCAAAGTATTCAACTCAGCCTGTGTTGACACCAGTGCATGAGGTGTCAGGTTGAGGAGATTCTGCCTGACAAATTTCTCCTTCTTGAGCTTTGCAACCTTGGCCGGTTTGGCTTGCTGCTCCTTCCACTTGGCCTACTTGATGAATGTGGCCACCATGTGGCTGATGCGAGGGGGAAGTTTCAAATCATCAAGCGGAGTGTTGGGGTCCTCATACCAGATATTTATGTAGTCTAGGAGGACTTTGGGGTCCATGGCCAGAGGAATGGCGCTACCAGAAGTTGAGCTACCCACTCCTGCTTGTTTCTGATCATAGCTTGCAAGGTTTCATCATCATATTTATCACTACCCTCTGATGCAGAAGGGACTGTGATGATTTGGCTTGGGCTTGGTTTTGTTCCTCTTCCAGCAGACACCTTAGTCTTCATAGGAGGTGGTGAAGACTTTGTCTCCAAGCTGGTTGCGGCTGGGAGTGAGGAGCTGGAGATAGCGGGCAGTGGCTTGATGACCGGCTTCTGTTCTGGTTTTGAAACCTATGGTGGCGCTGAGGATTTTGGTGCCGATGGTTTTGTAACTGATGCCAGAGCTGGTTTCTCTTGAGGCTTTGAAGCCTTTGGTTTTGATGGCACAGACTTCTGTTAAGGAATTGCCGAACCAGAGGTCTCAGTAGCAGAGGAAGTAGATGCAGTTGAAGTAGCAGCAGATGATTCATTGAATTTCCTCACAGCAGCATGTGCCTGCTTCTTAAGCTTAGCCAAGTGCTTTTCCTTTTCATCAGGCTATTCATCAAGGGTCTTGAGGCTTGAGGGATGTGCTTCTTGATGATCCTCAAGTGGAGCCCATTTGCCAGGAGGCTTCAGAGCGAATTTCTTCGCATACTTGGGAGTGACAAATCTGTATTCCTTCCACTCCTTAGCCCATCGGCGTTCTATCTCCTGAAGTCGAATCTTTCTCTTGGCCATTGTTTCATTTTCATCAGGTGTGAAGTAGTCCAAGTATATATCTTCAGGGATGTCCAAAGCTGTATGCTGCTCAAGTTTCTTGCCTCCCTTCTGCTTCCTGTCATCCTCCATTTTCTTCAGCTGAGGATTTTGCTGATGAGATTGAACTCTTGAAGATTCTGATGAGACTTGAAGATTTTCTTCAAGAAACGCTGCAAATGAGTTAATGCGATGAGAACCGAGAGATTCATCAGCTGACATGTGTGTACCTGTGAACAGAGTATAGTTGCGAGGAATGTGGAGAGGTCATATGCGTTCTCAGATTTGAAGAAAATGAAAAAGTTTGACAGTTGAGGAATTGCCTAAGCATATTGTTCTTGGGTTCCAGAGTTGTACAGATCCGAAAATTCGCACAATTGAGGAATCTCGTGAAAATCTTAGATGCTTAGTGAAGTTCATCAATAGTGTGGTGATAGCCGGTGTCTGAGGAATCAGATGCATATCGATTCTTGAGGAAAAACAGATTTCACATCTCAGATGTAAAATAGTAGATCTAACTTGCTGTAAAAATAGGGTTTTTATTTACCCTAGATGGCGCGCACGAAGAACAGAGAAGAGTTGCAGGGAGAAGCTCTTCGGTGCGTGTCCAATGCGCCCTAACCCGGCAGCAGAGGACGTCTACGGCGGCGGTGGATGAAGATGGTCCGACTCCGGCGTAGTTTCGACGATGGAAAAGTTGAGGCAGTGAAGCTCTTCTTCGCCGGCGATGAGAGTTCCAGCGGTGGCGCTAGGGTTCGGGGCTTTTGCTCTAGCAGGAGAGCGATGGAGCAAAGAAGTGTTTGTCGAGGGGGATAAGGACATATTTATAGCCAGGCAGTTACTGTTGGCGCGAAGAAAATCGGACCAAATAGCCCTTGCCTCTACGTCTCCGCAGGGCACGTGTAACTCCCGAGCAAAGCGGTGGAGATCGTGGAGATCGTGGTTATCCGAACAAGGGAAGTGGGGTTTAGTTACTATGTATTAAAGAAACATTTTTGAATATTTGAGGATTTTGTTACAAAATCATCAGCTGACAAGGATGCAGTGAGGATTTTGAACAAAGTTTCAAGTAGAACGCATATGAAGATTTGAGTAGACTGGATGAGAATAGCATAGAGTGAAAGTAGGGTCCGATCACATTCACTTAGATGAAATATCAACTTGAAGAAATAGCTATAAGTAAATGTTGTTGAGGACTTGAAATCTCAGTCTATCTAGTTAAACGAAAATCATCAAGTGTTTTTGAAGATTTGACTAACTTGAGGATTTTGTAATAAATCGTCACAATGAAGAACAACTGTTTTGAAGAAAAATAATTTTGAGGAAATGGAACTTTGAAGAAAATCAACTTGAGGAATTTCATGTTGGGCGGTGGCGTGACCCACCATATAAGAATGTTGATTACAGACGCCGCATACAATTGTCGTAGGGCCCTGAGAATCAATTTCTTCGTTGATTTCTTCACATTCAGAGTGATATTCTTCATCAGTTGAAGAAAATCGATTCATCATGTGTTGCACATCTAAGTCTTCAATTTTACATAAGTGTTAGGATGTGTGCATGTTTTTACAAAACATTTGAAGATTCTAAGATATTTAGCTCACACTGCAACTTGCAAAACCTTTTCTCATCCAAGGTCTTAGTGAAGATATCTGCAAGTTGATCATCAGTCTTCACATGATCGATGAGGATATTGCCCTTGAGGACATGGTCCCGAAGAAAGTGATGATGAATCTGGATGTGCTTAGTCTTCGAGTGATGTACTGGGTTGTATGCAATCTTGATTGCACTCTCATTGTCGCAGTAGAGAGGGACATTCTTCATGTTGATGTCGTAGTCCTTGAGGGTTTGCTTCATCCATAGTAATTGAGCACAGCATAAACCAGCAGCAATGTACTCTGCTTCGGAAGTGGAGAGTGATAGGCAGTTCTGCTTCTTTGAGGACCAGCAAACTAGTGATCCACACGGTCACCAGCATAGTCAGAATCAGAATACCCTACGACATGAAGATTTGAGCCCTTGGGATACCATAATCCTAGTGTTGGTGTGTGAGCTAAGTATCGAAGAATATGCTTCACGGCCTTATGGTGTGATTCCTTCGGTTTTGCTTGAAAACGTGCACACATACAAACACTAAGCATTATATCTGGCCTAGATGCACATAGATACAATAAAGAGCCAATCATAGAGCGATATACCTGCTGATCGAATTCTTTACCATTTTCATCAGTGCCGAGGTGGCCGTTGGTAGGCATTGGAGTCTTAGAACCGTTGCATTCATGCATGTCGAATTTCCTCAGAACATCCTTGAGGTATTTCTCCTGTGATATGAAGATTACATTGCGTTGTTGATGAATTTGAAGACATTAGAAGAATTTCAGCTCCCCCATCATAGACATCTGATATTCTTCACTCATCATGTAAGCAAATTCATCACTGTATCGTTTGTTAGTACAACCAAATATAATATCATCGACATATATCTGGCACACAAATAGCTCATTATCATAGGATTTAGTGGAAAGAGTTGGATCGAGTGAACCAGGTTTGAAGCCTTTCTTCATGAGGAATAACTTCAATGTATCATACCATGCCTGAGGGGCTTGCTTGAGACCATAAGTGCCTTTTTGAGTCTGAAGACTTTGTCTGGATTCTTTGGATCCTCAAAACCTAGGGGTTGAGCAACATATACTTCTTCCTCAAGATTACCATTGAGGAATGCACTTTTCACATCCATTTGATATAATATGATGTTATGATGATTAGCATAAGCAAGTAGTATTCGAATAGCTTCAAGTCTAGCAACATGTGCAAAAGTTTCATCGAAATCTATTCCTTCAACCTGGGTGTAGCCTTGGGCTACAAGTCGTGCCTTATTCCTCACCACTTGACCATCCTCATCTTGCTTGTTTCGGAAAATCCACTTGGTTCCGATGATATTGTGCTTGCGAGGATCTGGTCGTTTGACGAGCTCCCATACGTCATTCAGCTTGAATTGAAGAAGTTCGTCTTGCATACCTTGGATCCACTCTGGTTCCAGGAAAGTCTCAGCAACTTTTGAGGGTTTTGTGATGGATACAAAGGAAAAATGCCCACAAAAGTTAACAAAGTGTGAAGCTTTTGAGCGAGTGAGAGGACCTGGCGCGTTGATGTCATTGAGGATTTTGTCAAGTTCTACTTCATTTGCAATCCTCGAATGAGCTGGTTGAGGATTTCGTCTGGGCTGAGGAAGTGATTCTGGAGCAATTTCCTCAGGAGCACCTTCTTGATTTTCATCAGTGATGGGGATGGTTTCTTCATCAATTTCCTCAGTGGGAACAATGTCTTCAGTAGGTTTGAGCTTTATTGCTTCCTCAGGAGACAGCTTATCTGGATCAGAAGGCAATTGCTCTCTTTACGAGCCATTAGTTTCATCGAACCGCACATCTACAGTCTCAACAACTTTGTTGTGATAGTTGCTGAAGACTGTAGGTGTGCGAGTCCTTTCCATAACCAAGCATAAAACCCTCATGTGCCTTAGGTGCAAACTTTGAGCTATGGTGAGGATCTCTAATCCAACATTTTGCACCGAAGACTTTGAAATAACTTACATTGAGTTTCTTATCAGTGAGGAGTTCATATGAGGTTTTCTTGAGGAATTTGTGAAGATATACCCTGTTGATGATATGGCATGCAGTATTGATTGCTTCAGGCCAAAAGCGATGAGGAGTCTGATATTCTTCAAGCATAGTTCTTGCCATTTCAACCAGAGTCCTATTCTTCCTTTCGATGACACCGTTCTGCTGAGGAGTATAAGGAGGAGATAATTCGTGAGTAATACCTAGTTCATCAACATAATCATCAAGACCAGTGTTTTTGAACTCTGTTCCATTATCACTCCTGATATGTTTGATCTTGATGCCAAAGTTCGTCGAGGCCCTTGAAGAAAATCGTTTGAAGATTTCCTGCACTTCAGTTTTATATACGATGATATGCACCCATGTATATCTGGAATAATCATCAACTATGACGAAGCCATATAAAAATGCTGCATTGGTTAGTGTGGTATAGTGAGTAGGTCCAAATAGATCCATATGAAGCAATTCGAAGGGACGAGTAGTGGTCATGATAGTCTTCGAGGGATGCTTGGATCTGGTCATTTTCCCAGATTCACATGCACCGCATAGATGATCCTTGAGGAATTTGACTGATTCGATGCCGATGACATGCTTCTTCTTCGCGAGCTTGTGCAAATTCCTCATGCCTGCATGACCCAGTCTTCGGTGCCACAGCCATCCTTCTAAGGTTTTTGCTACTAAGCAAGTGGCTGGTTGAGGACCTGTAGAGAAATCAACAATGTACAAATCCCCTCTTCTTACACCTTCGAAGACTTTGGATCTGTCAGATTCCATGATGACAACACATCTATATCTACCAAAGATAACAATCATATCAAGATCACAAAGCATCGAGACTGACATGAGTTTAAATCCAAGGGATTCAACAAGCATCACTTTGTCCATATGCCTATCCTTGGAAATAGCCACTTTGCCAAGTCACAATACCTTGCTTTTACCTTTGTCAGCATATGTGATTTGCTTCAGAGGTGATGGAGTTAGTGGCATATTCATCAGCAAACTTTTATCACCAGTCATGTGATGTGTGCAACCACTATCAAGAACCCATTCAGTACTCTTGGGTTTGTCATCCTATAGATGAATTAGTACAGCTTACCATCTCATATGCTTCAGACTTGAAGATTGTGATATCAATTTCATCAGATAGGAATTTCATCATAACAGAATTAAAAGGACGTGTGAAATATTTCTATTTCATCAATATTAGCTTGCGTCCTATCAAGCATTTTCCTCAGGTCTCCAGCAAATTCTTGAGATGATGATTTTCATCTGGAGACCTGGCCTGCAGAAGTGATTAGTTCAATTTCTTCAGCACCCACATCTGAAGGGGTGGTAAAGCGTTCATCATCCTGCGAGCACCATATGAGAAAGGGGCATTGAAGCTAATGCACTTCTCTTAACAGTAGGGGGGTAAAGTACTCATATGAATATGCAGAGAACTTGTTTGAGGATTTATGAACATAATGATTTGAAGAATAATGCTCATATTCATATTCCTTGTAGTTTCCCTGCATGTTAGACGCATTGGCACGGGTACGAGCATAGTTTTGACCAGCTAAGGATTTTGATCCTCTTGAAGACTTTGGTCCTCCTAAGGAATTTGATCTGGGGTTCAGATTCTTCATTGGTGGTGTCATGAGGACATTCACCTGAAGATTTTCAAGACAACTTTTGGGAACCCAGATTTTCCTCAGGGGGAGGGCCATTCCTGCAGTTAGTTCCAACATATCGAGCAAATACTTCACCAGCTTGATTTTTGAACAGTTTATAGTTGGAGTCAAATGACTCATCTGAGGAATAGGATAATTCACATGAAAAACCAGTTAGATTGTTTGGATCAAAAGGAGGCCCGGTAGCAGCAACCCATGAGGTTTTGGTATACTGCTCAGGTTTCCAATAAGATCCATCAGCATTCAATTTCCTCTCGAAGGCAATTCCTTCTTTCCTCGGGTTCCTGTTCAAGATCTGCTTTTTGAGCACATCACAAAGGGTTTGATGTCCTTTGATACTTTTGTATATGTCTGTCACATACAATTCCTTCAGCACTGCATTTTCATCAATGACATTTGTGTTTTCCTCAAGTGAGGAATTTGACACTACAAGAGCAGTTGAAGAATTTGTAGTAATTGAAGCATTTGATGATTCTGGTGAAGAATTAGCAGTTTCATGTTCAATGCATTTAAGACATGGAGGAATGAATTCAGCTTGAGCAGCGCTGATCTGTTGAGCTAGTAATGAATCATTTTCCATACGAAGATCATCATGAGAAATCCTCAACTTCTCTAGATCAAGCTTCGTTTGAAGAAATTCATAGGAAAGTTTCTCATGATCAGCGAGGAGTGTGTCATGAAGATCTTGAAGATTATCAAATTTAGACTGAAGATTTTTCACATCTCAAGTGAGGATTTGGGTAAGATTCATTTCATCATTCAACAGATCATCGCTTCTATCTAGCAGTTTTGAAGCTTTTCCAGGGCAGTTTGTTGTTTAGTGGCAATGATAGCAATTTTACTGTAACTGGGGTTTTTATAATCATCAGGTTCACAGACACTTGAATTAGAGGAGGAAATATCATTCGATACCTTTGAACCTTTTGCCATGAAGCAATAGTTTGGAGCGAAGTCATCAGCATAGTCATTAGTGTGGATGGTGTTATCATTTTCTTCAAGGTTAAAGATTAATTTTCTGACGAATGTGGTTGCAACTGCAAGACTAGCTTGTCCGGATTCTGAGTCTTCATCAGAACCCTCCTCTTCATCACATTCCTCTGATTCTGCCTCGGAATCCATTTCCTTGTCAATAAGTGCCCAAGCCTTTCTAACACTAGTCTTCTTGTGCGATGAGGACTTTGAAGATGAGGATTTTGAAGATTTCTTCTTTTTCTTCGACTCATCAGAACTGTCATCCTTGTATTTCTTCTTCTTTGATTCCTTTCCCCAATGAGGACAATCAGCAATGTAGTGACCTGATTTCTTGCATTTGTGGCAGGTTCTTTTCTTGTAGTCCACAGATGAAGATTCTGATTTCCTCATATCTCTTCTTGAAGATTTACCGAACTGGCCACGTCGTGTAAACCTCTGGAATTTCCTCACGAGCATTGCAAGCTCATGTCCAAATTCTTCAGGATCACCAATGCTATCATCCGAGTCTTCTTCTTCAGATGAGGAAATTGCTCTAGCCTTTAGTGCACGTGGTCTAGAATAGCTTGGTCCATATAGATCTCCCTTTTCTTCTTGTTGGAATTCATGAGTATTGAGTCTTTCGAGAATATCTGCTGGATCAAGCATCTTATAGTCTGGTCTTTCTTGAATCATCAGAACTAAAGTATCAAATGAAGAATCCAAAGATCTTAGCAGTTTCTTCACAACTTCGTGATCAGTAATGTCTCGAGCTCCCAGTGCTTGCAGTTCATTTGATATGTCACTAAGGCGATCAAAGGTATCTTGGCAGGTTTCTTTGTCAAACCTCTTGAAGCGATTGAAGAGATTGCAAAGAACATCAACATGAGAATCACACTGGGTTGATACTCCGTCATTAACTTTGGACAATCTTTGCGAGATAAGTTTCGCTGAGCCCAAAGCACTCACTCTGCCATACTGGCCTTTTCTCAGATGGCCACAGATGATATTCTTCGCTTGAGAATCAAGTTGCTTGAATTTCTTCACATCAGCAGCAGAGACACTAGCAGAGATGATGGGGACGCCATGTTCCACAATATACCAAAGATCATTGTCAATAGCTTGTAGATGCATCTGCATATTGGTCTTCCAGAAGGGAAATTCCATTCCTTCGAAAGTAGGACATGCTGCAGTAACCTTAATCATGCCTGCAGTCGACATAACTAAAACTCCAGGTGGTTAAACCAAAATCACACAGAACAAGGGATTACCTTGCTCTGAGACCAATTGAAAGTGCGTTATATCGACTAGAGGGGGTGAATAGGAGATTTTTAGAATTTCATCACTGAGGAAATTCCTCACTAATGACTAACTTACAGCTGAAACAGTAAAGGATCAGGAGTGCAAAGTTTCACTATAGAAGTTTTTAAGGATGATGAATGTGAAAACAAATTGCACAATAAGCAGGCACGCAGAAAACAGATGAGGATTAACTTGCATGAAGAATTTGGGGTTGAGGAATTTCAGAGAAAGTCTTTAGCAAATTCTTCAAATAGTGACAGTGAAAATCATCAACACATATTCTGAGGAATATAAAGAGTTGAGGAATTAGAACCCGTTTCACAGCGAAGACAGTAGTTGATGACCCAGTTCCAACTACTGTGACAGTTGTACATCTGGTTTGGAGCGGCTTGGTATTGAAACCAAAAGACACATAGTCCCGGGACACACAGTCCCTACCGTATTCTCCTTGGGCTAAGAACACACAGTCCTCGCCCAATACTCGTGGTAAGTCTTCAGGGAAGACTTCCAAACCCTCACAAACTTGGTCACCCAACGATCCACAATTAACTGGTGGATTGCTCTAGACCATGACGCCTAACCGTCTGGAGGATGCACGGTCCTCAAAGGTAAAAGGCTTGAGTCCCACACAGGAACAACTTCTTCAGTGATGCTCAATCACTTGGTTCTCGGTTTGTGGTTTGGTGTTTTGGGTATTTCCTCACTGATGAATTACTCTTGAAGACTCTGAGGAATATGGGTTGCTCTTATGACAAGTGTCAGTTTCTAACGGAGCAGCCAACCAACTAATGGTTGTGGGGGGCGACTATCTATAGCCTCGGAGCATCCCGACATGATTTGACATTAATGCCCTTAAATAATATGACCGTTGGTTTGGATAAGACCAATGATGTGGCGTGGCTATCGAAACGGTCGGGACCCTCAACTCTGAGAGTCCGCATGTCACGCATATTCCTCACTTGAGGCTTTTTGTAGGATTAGGCTTGGGTTGAGCATCATGAGGAAATTCATTCCAATGTGTTACCTAGACCCCCTTTAACAGTACGGTGTTCCTATTACTCAAGTGTGAAGAAAACAAAACAGAAAGAGTAAATCTTCATGCTTCAAAGTCTTCAGAATGATTTTCTTCAGGACACACCGAATTCCTCAATTTCAATATCTTCATGAGGAATATCAATTTCATCGCAAATTTTTCACGATTCAAATCTTCAGCTTCAGACCAATTTCTTCAACCGAAGATATACATTTTTAGGGGTCGATATTCATCGAATATTTCAAACTCCTCAGCGGCTTATAGATCATGTGTACACTCAAGAACACATTAGATACTTAACCTATAAGTCTTCAAACCACCAAAATCACTAAGGGGCACTAGATGCACTTACAAAGTTCTTATATGTGTGTTAGCATGTCACCACAAAAATTATTGTGTTATCATTTATCTACTCGAGGATGAGCAGAAATTAAGCTTGGGGATGTTGATATGTCCCAAACGTATCTACAATGTGTGCTTGTTCTATGATCCTTTGGGTTTCATTGTTACATGTTTTGCTACACTTTTATATGAGTTGCACATATTTGGACTAACCTACTAACTAAGTGGACTCATTGCCAGTTTCTGTGTGCTGATGTCTTTTTTGCAGGGGCTTTTTTACCCAATTTTCCGAAGCCCAAAAAAATCCAGAAAAAATATTAAAAAATCAGCGAAACAGAAGCCTCGGGATCACCGAAGGAGGGCCAGAGCCGGGCCTGTGGCCTCCAAGGCGGCCTATTGGTGCCGCCAGGCCCTAAGCCACGCCAGGAGCTCACTGATACGTCTCAAACTTATCTATAATTTTTTATGTTTTCACGCTGTTATCTTGTCTTCTTGGGTTGTTTTATGTACCTTTTATATCTTTTTTGGGACTAACTTATTAATTCAGTGCCAAGTGTGAGTTCCTAATTTTTCCGTGTTTTTGACTCTTTTCAGATCTGATTTTGGAACGGAGTCCAAACGGAATAAAAACCCCAAAATGATTTTTTTTCCCGAACGGAAGAAGACCAGGGGGCCTTTGGGCCAAGCCAGGTGGGCTCCAAGGAGCCCACAAGCCCCCACTCCGCCACGAGGGGGGAGGCGGCGGTGGGCAGGCTTTTGGCCTCCCTGGCCGCCCCCTGACCTAGGTCTTTGGCCTATAAATTCCCAAATATTCCGCAAAAAGTCAGGGGAGCCTCGAAAATACTTTTCCGCCGCCGCAAGCTTCCGTTTCCGGGAGATCTCATCTGGAGACCCTTCCCGACACCGTGCCGTAGGGGACTTTGGAGTTGGAGGGCTTCTTCATCATCATCATCGCACCTCCAATGACTCGTGAGTAGTTCA
This sequence comes from Hordeum vulgare subsp. vulgare, assembly GCF_904849725.1. NCBI lineage: Eukaryota > Viridiplantae > Streptophyta > Magnoliopsida > Poales > Poaceae > Hordeum > Hordeum vulgare. Next base: position 200,321,680 of record NC_058520.1, on the reverse strand, counting down.
CTTCAGACCTACGGGTCCGTAGTTATTAGCTAGATGGCTTCTTCTCTCTCTTGGATCTTCAATACAAAGTTCTCCATGATCTTCATGGAGATCTATCCGATGTAATCTTCTATGGCGGTGTGTTTGTCGAGATCCGATGAACCATGGACTTGTGATCAGATTATCTATGATATATATTTGAGTCTTTGCTGATTTCTTATATGCATGATTTGATATCCTTTTAAGTCTCTCCGAGTCTTGGGTTTTGTTTGGCCAACTAGATCTATGATTCTTGCAATGGGAGAAGTGCTTGGTTTTGGTTCTCCCATGTGGTGACCTTTCCCAGTGATAGTAGGGGCAGCAAGGCACACATCAAGCAGTTGCCATCAAGGGTAAAAAGATGGGGTTTTATCATTGGTTTGAGATTATCCCTCTACATCATGTCATCTTGCTTAAGGAATTACTCTGTTCTTATGGACTTAATACAATAGATGCATGCTGGATAGCGGTCGACGTGTGGAGTAATAGTAGTAGATGCAGAAAGTATCGGTCTACTTGTTTCGGACGTGATGCCTATGGAAATAATCATTGCATAGATATCGTCACGACTCTGCACAGTTCTATCAATTGCTCGATAGTAATTTGTTCACCCACCGTCTACTTGCTTTCATGAGAGAAGCCACTAGTAAACACTACGGCCCCGGGGTCTATTCACATCCTTCGTTTACATCTCTGCTTTTACTTTGCTTTGTTACTTTGTTGCTTTCAGTTCTCACTTGGAAAAAATCTATAAGGGATTGACAACCCTTTCATAGGGTTATGTGCAAGCTTTTGTGTTTGTGCAGGATCTTGAGGTACTCTTCCGCCGGATTGATACCTTGGTTCTCAAACTGAGGGAAATACTTACCGTCGTTGTGCTACATCACCCTTTCTGCTTCGAGGGAACACCAACGCAAGGCTCCAAGGCCACGGGGGAAATCTTTTGCATACTTGCCTAGGAAGTCCCTTAAGGCGTAGCCGTAGCTGAAGGATTCCTGGTGCCGTCGACACAACTATTTCTGGCGCCATTGCAAGGGATACACAACAAACATCAGAAGTATTTCTGGCGCCGTTGCCAGGGATACACAGCAAACATCAGAAGTATTTCGGGCGCCGTTGCCGGGGAGGAGAAATCAAGATCTATCCAAGTAGGTCTCACAAACTATTCTCTTGCATTTACTTTTGTTGCCAGTTGCCTGTCATTTTCCTCTCCCCCACTTCACATTTGTCGTTTTCATTCGCCTTTCTCCTTCGCCGTTTTCTTTTGCCCTTGCCGTTTTCCTTTGCCGATTTCTTCCTTGCTTGTGTGCTTGTTTGTTTGTTGAAGACATTATGTCTGAAAACACCAAACTTAGCGACTTCTCGAGCACTATAATAATGATTTTATTAGTACTCCGATTGCTCCCGCCACTAGTGCGGAATCGTATGAAATCAACGCAGCTCTGCTGAATCTTGTTATCAAAGAGCAATTCTCTGGCCTTCCTAGTGAAGATGCCGCATCCCATCTCAACACCTTCATTGAGCTTTGTGATATGCAAAAGAAAAGAGATGTGGATAATGACGTGATTAAGTTGAAACTTTTTCCTTTCTCGTAGCGAGATCGCGCAAAAACTTGGTTTTCTTCTTTGCCTAAAAATAGTATCGATTCTTGGGATAGGTGCAAAGATGCTTACATATCCAAGTATTTTCCGCCGGCTAAGATCATCTCCTTACGTAACGATATCATGAATTTCAAGAAACTTGATCATGAACACGTTGCACAATCTTGGGAGAGGATGAAGCTTATGATTAGAAATTGTCCTGCTCATGGCTTGAGTTTGTGGATGATTATACAAATCTTTTACGCTGGCTTGAATTTCTCTTCTCGCAATATCTTGGACTCTGCCTTAGGTGGAACGTTCATGGAAATCACGTTAGGAGACGCTACAAAACTCCTAGACAATATCCTGACAGACTACTCTCAGTGGCACACTGAAAGGTCGCCTGCTAGCAAAAAGGTGCACGCTATAGAAGAGATTAACTCGCTTAGTGCTAAGATGGACGAGTTGATGAATTTGGTTGCTAGTAGAAACGCTACCATAGATCCTAATGACATGCCACTATCTTCTTTGATTGAGAGTAGCAACGCTAGTCTGGACGAGAATTTTGTCGGTAGGAACAATTTTGGCAACAATAATGCCTTTTGAGGAAACTATGTTCCTAGGCCTTTGCCTAATAACTCCTCTAACAATGGTGGCCATTCCTACGGAAACACTTATGGAAATCATAACAAATTACCCTCTGATCTAGGGTGTAATATCAAAGAGTTCATCAACTCTCAAAAGATTTTCAATGCGTCCATAGAGGAAAAACTACTCAAAATAGACGATTTGGCTAAGAGCGTTGATAGGATTTCTTGTGATATTGATGCTTTGAAAGTTAGATACGCTCCTCCCAAGATCAACTTGGATGAAACTTTGAAAGCTATGCGTATCTCCATGAATGAGAGCAATGAAAGAACCGCCCCAATTCGCGCTAGACATGAATGGTTTAAAAGGGTGCATTCTAGTGATGCAAATCACAAAGATCTTAAAGTGCTTGGTGTGTCTCCTCTTGAATCTTTGTTTTCGCGTGTCAAACCTACTTATGGAGGGGCTGGATATGAATCCACTTTGGTTGAAAAACGCCCCAATGATTCAGAGTCCACCTATCTTGATGATAAAGGTGTGGAGAGTGGAGTAGAAGAAGTCAAAATTTTGGGTAGTAATGAAACTCCCACTTTGGATTTCAAGGAATTCAATTATGATTATTGCTCCTTGTTTGAATGCATTTCTTTGATGCAATCCATTGCAAACTCTCCACATGCTTATATCCAAAGCAAAGCCTTTACCGCGCATATCGTAGATCCTATGATGAAATCTCTTGAAGAGAAGTTCGAACTAGAAGTCTCTATACCTAGAAAACTTCATGATGTGTGGGAACCAACTATCAAAATCAAGATAAAAAAAACTATGAGTGCAATGCTTTGTGTGATTTGGGCGCTAGTGTTTCCGCAATTCCAAAGTCTTTATGTGATATTCTTGGTTTTCATGAGATTGAAGAGTGTTCTCTTAATTTGCCTCTTGCGGATTGTACCGTCAAGAAGCCCATGGGGAAGATCGATGATGTTCTTATTGTTGCAAATAAGAACTATGTACCCGTGGATTTCATTGTACTTGACATAGATTGCAATCCTTCATGTCCCATTATTCTTGGTAGACCTTTCCTAAGGACTATTGGTGCTATCATCGATATGAAGGAAGGGAATATTAGATTTCAATTTCCCTTAAAGAAGGGCATGGAGCACTTTCCTAGAAAGAAAATAAGATTGCCTTATGAATCTATGATCAGGCTACCTATGGTTTGAGCACCAAAGATGACTATACGTGATTCCATCACTTTCGCCTAGCTAAGGGCGTTAAACAAAAACGCTTGTTGGGAGGCAACCCAACGAATCTATCCTTTTTCTTTATGTTTTTTGTTTTCCACACTTTCATAATTCTGTGATGATTGTGTTTTTTGTGTTTCTTTTTGCGTTTGTGCCAAGCAAAACCGTTATGATTAGTCTTGAGGATGATCGTTTGGTCATGCTGGAAAAGACAGAAATGTTCTGCTCACGAAAAGAATTTTCAGTTTTTTCTGTAAGAGCTTTTGAGTTGATTCTTTTTGCTACTGATTTCTACGCAAATTCTTCAGACTGTCGTAATTTGTCAGAATTTGTGAAGTAACACAGTTATACGAAACATACAGATTGCTACAGACTGGTCTGCTGTTAAGAGATTCTGTTTTTGTTGTGTTGGTTGCTTATTTTGATGAAACTATGGATAGTATCGGGGGGTATTAGCCATGGAAGATTGAAAGTACAGTAACCCAACATAAGCACAAGTATAATTTAAGTTGCTACAGTACCTAAGGAAGTGGTGGTTTGGTTTGTTGTACTAATGTTATCACGAGTTTTTGTTTATGTTTCGTGTTGTGAAGTTTTCAAGTTTTGGATGAAGTTCTTATGGACAAAAAGATAAAGAGTGGCAAGAGATCAACCTTGGGGATGCCAAGGCACCCCAAGAGATTCAAGGATGCCGAAAAATCCTAAGCTTGGTGATGCCCCGGGAAGGCATCCCCTCTCTCGTCTTCAATCCATCGGTAATGTTACTTGGGGCTATATTTTTATTCACCACATGTTTTGTGTTTTTGCTTGGAGCATCTTGTATTGTAGGAGTCTTTTATTTTTGTTGTGTCACAATCATCCTTGCTGCACACCTAGAGAGAGAGACATGCACTCACCGTGATTTTGTCGAGCTTCACTTATATCTTTTGGTAGACAATTCAGCTCACATGTGCTTCACTTATATCTTTTGAGCTAGATACTTTTGCTCTATGTGCTTCACTTATATCTTTTAGAGCACAGCGGTGCATGTCTTGGTAGTGGATCTATGCTTTGAAAGTAGTTTCAAAAGGGGTAGTTATCCAAAGGGATACGAAAACTTCCACCTTCATGTGCATTGAATAGTTAGGGACGTTTGATTCATCTCAATTAGTTTTGAGTTGTGGTTATGGTAATATTGAAGTCATGCTAGTAAGGTGTTGTGGATCTAGAAATACTTGTGTTGAAGTTAGTGATTCCCGTAGCATGCACGTATGGTGAACCGCTATGTGATGAAATCTGAGCATGATTAGTCTATTGATTGTCATCCTTTGTGTGGCGGTCGGGATCGCGCGATGGTTTATACCTACCAACCCTTCCCCTAGGAGTATGCGTCGAATGCTTTGTTTCGATTACTAATAAAACTTTTGCGACAAGTATATGAGTTCTCCATGACTAATGTTGAGTCCATGGTTTAGATGCACTTTCACCTTCCACCATCACTATCTTCTTAGTGCCGCGCAACTTTCGCCGGTGCACAAAACCCACCATTAGCCTCCCTCAAAACAGCAACCACACCTACCTACTATGGCTTTTTCAAATTCATTCCGAGATATATTGCCATGCAAGTACCACCATGATATGTGCCACCACGTCTACATTTCCTTTGCACGATCGTAAGTGTAACGACCAAACCTCGAAGGATTTGAGTCTCTGTGCTTTACTGTGCTAGTCCCTGGATCGACTCGCTAGCACACACAGTATAGATGAAAACCAGAATAGCAAGTGCATCATTTATAATAACGTATGATCCAGAATTTATAAAATATAACAATCTGCATAGCACTTAGCTAGCTTTATTCTAATAAACAGCGGAAAAGTAGCAGAATAATAACGATGAGTCCCATCATAGCCCACTGGCGATGTTGAGTGAAGACTCGCGACCCTAACGGTACCTTACTCCTCGTCTGAATATCCTGCAACATGATACGTTGCAGCCATATAGGTCAATACTTTGAATGTATTGGCAAGTTGCACAGGAAAAAAATAATATAACAGACCTACATGTATATGCATAGTATAACAAGAGAAAGGCTGATGGTTATTTTGCAGAAAGCTGATTTTATCCTCATAGCTACCTAATAGTCAAGTTTTAGTTTGTTTGCTACAATAACTCACATATGGTTGAATTGGCATCTCCAACTCCAACCTATTACCATTATTAAGTTTCCCATCAAATTTTATTAAGTGTGTCATCTGTCAAGATCATCCAACAACTGTAATGGCCTAGCTGCTCAAAATTGTCCATAACCGGGGACACGGCTAATCATGATTAGTTTATACACTCTGCAGAGGTTTGCACACTGTACCCACTAGACCCAACCCGAAGATTGAGACGAAGTCTTTCAGAAGCAGTCACCTCCACCCAACGGCAAGCCGGTACACCTATTCATATCTACATCTGCTAGCTTTGCCCAGGCAAGGTTCTCACAACCTACTCAACTAAGCTAGAGCCCATATAGCTAGTGGTTGCGCACGGAAGCTACTAGTCACTAAGTCTGTCTGATCTTTTTGAACCTGGGCGGCATTCCACTTACATTCAGATGGTAGAAACCATGATGTTCTTGAAACCACCCAGCAATACCATATCCTCCCAGAGGTGTATTATTTCCTTAATTACTACTCAAATTTATTTTGTAGTAATCCTCACATAAACTCAATGAATACAGAAACCAATTCCCGTCTACATAGCATAGCAAAATATATCTAACACGATCTTCATGACAAGGGAATATAGCTCAATAGCATAGCAATAATAATATTCCTATACATGCATAATTTTCATAGGGTGATATAATACTACATGCATAGAAAAATAATAGGTAAAGGATGATCAATATGTAACTTGCCTTGATTCTGATTCAGAAAGTCACACCCCTGACAATAGTTTGCGTCGCACTCCGCACAATCTACACGTTGCAAACAATCACACCAATCAATCACCACAATCAAATAACACCAAATAAAATCGTCGGCAATAAAACAACTTGTTTAAAACCAAAGCATAAATAGCATGGCAGCAGGTATAAAATCATCTACATGCTGATACGATGACAACGCAAAAAGAATCAACTAAACCGGATGAACGGTTTGCAAAATATGGCCTCCGGTAGGTTTAAAATAATCTGTTTTAACAAAAAAAAATTTAATTTTCGTAAAACTGAAAAGTACTGGTTCTAACATGTTCTACTCATCAATACGAGATCACAGGAAAAAGAATTTCCTGAATCGGAGTTACGAGTAAAAAGATAAACGCGTTTCAAAATTATACTGATAATCTGACAGAGCTAAAAACAGATTAAAAAGAGATTGAATTTCGCCCAGAAGCTGTTCATCGGGGTTTGATGAAACGGCTCGTGCGTGCGTTCTCACCACGAACAGCGGGGGAAAACGGGTTGGTCTTGGTGCGTCTTCTCCGTCGGCGCTTCTCCGGTGGCTGTCGGACGAACGACGAAACGAACGGCCGGATGGCGCGAACTCCGGTGAAGCTGTTGCCACTCCGGTGAACTTGGTACTGCAGGGTATCGGCGAACTCGAGGTGGCGGCGGCTTCTACCGTGCACGAGGGAATTGCGCGACGTGCAACAGGACGGATCGGGGCTGTAGCAGCTCCTGGCGACGCAAGGGCTTTGCTCGCGAGCTCGAAGGCGGCTCCTGTACGCGAGCAATAAGAGGCGGAGGCGGCTTCTACGCGAGTACGCGAGGTGAGTCCTGGGCGGTCTCCTCGTCCGGCTCGGGCAAGTGCCCTAGTGCTCGTGGCCACCTGGACAGGAGCCTGCGTGGTCAACGCTGGGGCTCGGTTCCTGGGATGTGCTAGCTGGAGATGTGGCTCGGTGGAGCATGTTGCTCTGGTGGCTGGTGCACGTGGTGCAATGCCCCATCTGGCTCGCTGGAGCTGGCTGGCTGAGCCTGGCTCGGCCTGGCCAGCTGGTGGGCTAGCCATTTTTTTTTAGTAAAAAAAAAATATAGAGAAAAAAAATATATATTAAAATAATAACGATAATATACGTATACAAAAATACCTACATATGTATATTAAAACAATCGCATATAGTAATTTATAATTATAGATATATATAGATACATATATTAAAATCTAATATAGGTATATATATATAAGTATAAAATAAATATCCTAATAAATACTAAAGGAAACCTAGTTCCACCTAACGCAAAATTTTGAAAAAAAGTTTTAATGCAATAGGCCACACAAATAGCATTTAAAAACTTAACTAAAAATAAATTTCGGCCATTATAAAATTTGCGAAACCAAGACGATAACTCCAAATGACATTTTAAATATCATAAACTTTTTATTTCACACGGGAGAAGTCATATTATCTCCACTCAAATAAATTGCCCGAAGTTGCAAAAAGAATAAAATTTTCAGAAGAACAAATAATGCATAAAAATATGAGATGCATATGAATGATCTATTAACATCCGAATTTAGGAAAATTGGGATGTTACAAACCTACCCCCCTTAGGATGAATCTCGCCCTCGAGATTCGGGTTGGCTAGCAAATAGGTGTGGGTGCTCCTGCTTGAGATTCTCCTCTCGTTCCCAAGTAGCCTCTTCTTCGGTATGATGATCCCACTGAACTTTGCATAACCTGATTGTCTTGGTGCGAGTAACTCTCTCTGCTGTCTCCAGAATCTTAACAGGCTTCTCCTCATATGTCAAGTCAGTCTCCAACTGAATTGCCTCAAGTGGCACTGTATCTCTCAAAGGAACATTTGCCATCTCGGCATGACACTTCTTTAGCTGGGATACGTGAAACACATTATGAACTCCTGACAAAGCTTCTGGCAACTCCAGCTGATAAGCTACTTCTCCTCGACGCTCCAAGATCTTGTAAGGCCCCACAAACCGTGGTGCTAACTTACCTTTGATCCCAAACCTCTTAATTCCACGAAGTGGTGAAACTCTAAGGTATGCACGGTCTCCTACCTCATATGTCACCTCCTTGCGCTTTGCATCTGCATAACTCTTTTGTCTGGACTGTGCTATTTTCAACCTATCACGAACCAACCTGACTTTCTCCTCAGCACCTCTAATCAAGTCTGGTCCAAAGAACTGACGCTCTCCAACCTCATCCCACATCAATGGCGTCCTGCACTTCCTGCCATACAGAAACTCAAACGGTGCCATCTGCAGACTAGCCTGATAACTGTTATTATATGAGAACTCTGCATATGGTAAATTATCATCCCAACTGGACCCGTAGTCCAAAGCACAAGCTCTCAACATATCCTCCAATATCTGATTCACCCTCTCAGTCTGCCCATCTGTCTGTGGATGGAATGCTGTACTGAACTCCAGTCTAGTACCCAATGATTCATGCAACTGACGCCAAAATTTAGAAGTGAACTGAGTACCTCTATCAGACACTACCTTCTTTGGAACTCCATGCAGACAGACAATTCTGGACATATAAATCTTAGCTAGCTTAGCACTGGTATAGGTAGTCTTTACCGGGATGAAGTGAGCGACTTTAGTCAAACGATCAACAACTACCCAAATAGAATCATAACCTGATCGAGTCCTGGGTAATCCACTGATGAAATCCATACCAATCTGATCCCACTTCCAATCAGGTATAGGCAATGGTTGTAACAAACCTGCTGGTTTCTGATGTTCTGCTTTAACTCTCTGGCACACATCACATACTGCAATATACTCCGCAATTTCCCTCTTCAGGCTAGGCCACCAAAATCTCTCCCTCAAATCCAAATACATCTTAGTATTACCTGGGTGGATAGAATAAGGTGAATCATGCGCCTCCTGAAGAATCAATTTCCTTATATCTGCATCCTGAGGTACACAAATACGCTTCTCAAACCATATGGCTCCATGTTCATCCTCATGGAAATCCTTTGCTTTCCCTTTTAGCATATTCTCCTTTATCTCAGCAATATACTTATCATCCTTTTGAGCTTCTCTAATTCTGTCAAGCAAAGTAGGTCTTACCTCAAGTGTAGCCAAATAGCCTCTAGGGACCATATCCAATCTCAGATTTCTGAACTGCTCACATAACTCCGGTGGCAGATCCTCAATATCAATTGCATTAGCATGGCTCCTACGGCTCAATGCATCAGCAACAACATTAGCCTTACCAGGATGATACTGCACATTCAAATCATAATCCTTAATAAGCTCCAACCATCTCCTCTGTCTAAGGTTCAACTCCCTCTGAGTAAATATGTACTTCAAGCTCTTATGATCAGTAAATATATCACAATGATTACCAACGAGATAATGCCTCCAAGTTTTCAATGCATGCACAACTGAGGCTAACTCCAAATCATGTGTAGGATAATTATGCTCATGATTCTTAAGCTGACGTGAAGCATAAGAAACAACTTTACCTTCCTGCATCAAAACACTCCCAAGTCCCTGACGAGAAGCATCACAATATACCTGAAAGTCTTTATGTATGTCTGGCAGAGTTAAAACTGGTGCTGTGACTAAACGTTGCTTCAACTCCTGAAAGCTAGCTTCACAATCATCAGTCCAAACAAACTTACTTCCCTTCTTCAACAATTCAGTCATAGGCTTTGCAATCTTTGAGAAATTCTCAATAAACCTCCTGTAATAACCTGCTAAGCCCAAAAAGCTGCGAATCTCACCAACTGACGTGGGTGTCTCCCACTCTGTAACAGCAGCAACCTTGGATGGATCAACTGCCACTCCATTACCTGATATAACATGGCCAAGGAATGCTACCTCATCCAGCCAAAACTCACATTTACTGAACTTGGCATACAATTGGTGCTCCCTCAGTTTCTCCAACACCAAACGCAAATGCACCTCATGCTCTTGCTTATTCTTGGAGAACACCAATATATCATCAATGAAAACAACCACAAATTTATCCAAGAACTCCATAAACACCTTGTTCATCATATTCATGAAGTATGCTGGGGCATTAGTCAATCCAAATGACATAACAGTATACTCATACAGCCCATACCTCGTAGTGAAATCAGTCTTTGGAATATCTTGCTCACGAATCTTTAATTGATGATAACCAGAGCGAAGATCAATCTTAGAAAACACAGTAGCTCCCTCCAACTGGTCAAACAGATCATTTATCATAGGCAAAGGATACTTATTCTTAATGGTTACCTCATTCAGAGAACGATAATCAACACACATCCTCAAGGTTCCATCCTTCTTCTCCACAAACAAAACAGGGGCTCCCCAAGGTGATGAACTTGGGCGAATAAATCCTTGTGCCTGTAACTCCCTCAACTGCTTTTTCAATTCCTCCAACTCTTGAGGAGGCATTCTGTATGGTCTCTTTGCAATAGGTCCAGTACCAGGTATTAAATCAATAAGAAACTCAATATCTCTATCTGGTGGCATACCTGGCAACTCCTCCGGAAACACATCTGGATAATCCTTCACAACTGGCACCTCCTCCAAGCTACCCCCCTTAAGAGAGTTCACCTGCATCCTCTTATGCTCGTACTTACATACATATTTGACTCTCCTCCCTCCTGGTGCACTGAGAGAAATAGATCGACTAGCACAATCGATAACTCCTTCATATTTGGCCATCCAATCCATACCCAAAATAATATCAAGACCTTGTGACTTCAATATGATCAAATCTGTCGAGAAAACATGCTTCCCAACAGACAAGGGCATCTGAAAACATCCCAAACTTGCTGCCATCTCAGCCCCAGGAGAACTTACTAGAATAGGTGACTTAAGGACTACGGTAGGCAGCTTATGTTTATCCACAAATACCCGTGATATGAATGAATGCGATGCACCAGTATCAAAAAGAACAAGAGCGGGTACTGAATTGATCAAGAACTTACCAATCACTGCATCAGGCTCATTATAGACCTCCTCCACATTAACGTGGTTAACATGACCCTTTTGAAAGGGGTTTGGCTTGATGACTCCAGAGCTCCCCTTACCATTATTGCTCTCTGGACAAGCATTGGAGTAGTGGCCCATCTTTCTGCACTTGAAGCACTGGACCTGATTAAGGTCCCTCTGCACTGGCACATTCTGGCGGTTCTGGTTATTATTACCTCCATTACCATTACCATTGCCATTGTTGCCCTTGTGTCCATTATGATGATGGTGGCCATTATGATTGTGGCCATTACCTCCATGATGATGATGTCCATTACCTCCATGATGATGATGTCCATTACCTCCATGATTATGATATGAAGTGCGTGGCTTCTGCGGTGGTCCTGAATTAAACTTGTTGTTGCTATACTTCCTCTTGCGGTTCTCTATTGCCTGATGCTTTCCCTCAAGCACAATAGCCTTATCAACAAGCTCCTGATAATTACCAAAAGTGGCCACAGTCAATTGAACTCCCAAATCATCATTCAGGCCCTCCAAGAACTTCTCTTGTCTAGCTGCATCAGTATTAACATCATTAGGAGCATAACGTGCAAGTTTGTTGAACTCCTCCACATACTCATTAACTGAGCGACCTCCCTGACGCAAGCTGCGAAACTCCTTCTTCTTTAGACTCATGGCGCCAGCAGACACATGTGCGGCGCGGAAAGCTGCCTCAAACTGCGCCCATGTGATAGTATCAATGGGATAGGTGACCAAGTAGTTGTCCCACCAAGCTGCGGCAGGACCCTCCAATAGATGTGAGGCAAACCTCACCCTCTCTGCATCAGTGCATCCAACGGTCTGCAGATTCCTACCAATAGAACGAAGCCAATCATCCGCCATAATAGGTTCAGGGCTGCTGGAGAACCTCTGAGGATTCAACCTCAAGAACCTAGTGAGCATATCCATAGGTGGCGGAGGCGGTGGGTTGTTGTTGTTATTGTTGGCCAAACTCTGGGCAAGCAACTGGATCAACTGGCCTTGTCCCTCAAGTATCTGCCGCACATATTGCGGTGCATCATTGCCATTGCCATCATTGTTGCCTGCTCCTGCATTCCCGTCCCTAGGCTCACGTCCCGGCCGCATCTGGTGGGCAAGAATAGATAAGAAAATAGATAGAATAGGTCTAAAGGAATATAGATATTCTACCCATATGCATATTATGATCAAGGTAATATATATGAGGCAACAAAACATCATAACAAATAACACAAACAAGCATAACAATAATCAAACATATCTATATATATAGTCGAATAATTCCAACAAGATCCTAGTTTAACAACAAGCAAAATAACAATCAAGCAAGCAACCTAGTATCGTCATGCCACAAGCGGGCATAAACAGATACACTAACACGTTAATAGCGCAAGTAAAACAAGATAATTGGTGGTCTCAGCACTAGTTCCTACTTAAGCTGGTCAAGATACTAGAGTGGTTGTCTAATGAAAGAGTAAGATGTAGACAAAGTGTATAGAATAAATTTAGACTCCTATGGCTTTTCTAATCCATTTTCTAGGGTCACGACCTACAGTCAACGCATTGCTCTGATACCATCTGTAACGACCAAACCTCGAAGGATTTGAGTCTCTGTGCTTTACTGTGCTAGTCCCTGGATCGACTCGCTAGCACACACAGTATAGATGAAAACCAGAATAGCAAGTGCATCATTTATAATAACGTATGATCCAGAATTTATAAAATATAACAATCTGCATAGCACTTAGCTAGCTTTATTCTAATAAACAGCGGAAAAGTAGCAGAATAATAACGATGAGTCCCATCATAGCCCACTGGCGATGTTGAGTGAAGACTCGCGACCCTAACGGTACCTTACTCCTCGTCTGAATATCCTGCAACATGATACGTTGCAGCCATATAGGTCAATACTTTGAATGTATTGGCAAGTTGCACAGGAAAAAAATAATATAACAGACCTACATGTATATGCATAGTATAACAAGAGAAAGGCTGATGGTTATTTTGCAGAAAGCTGATTTTATCCTCATAGCTACCTAATAGTCAAGTTTTAGTTTGTTTGCTACAATAACTCACATATGGTTGAATTGGCATCTCCAACTCCAACCTATTACCATTATTAAGTTTCCCATCAAATTTTATTAAGTGTGTCATCTGTCAAGATCATCCAACAACTGTAATGGCCTAGCTGCTCAAAATTGTCCATAACCGGGGACACGGCTAATCATGATTAGTTTATACACTCTGCAGAGGTTTGCACATTGTACCCACTAGACCCAACCCGAAGATTGAGACGAAGTCTTTCAGAAGCAGTCACCTCCACCCAACGGCAAGCCGGTACACCTATTCATATCTACATCTGCTAGCTTTGCCCAGGCAAGGTTCTCACAACCTACTCAACTAAGCTAGAGCCCATATAGCTAGTGGTTGCGCACGGAAGCTACTAGTCACTAAGTCTGTCTGATCTTTTTGAACCTGGGCGGCATTCCACTTACATTCAGAGGGTAGAAACCATGATGTTCTTGAAACCACCCAGCAATACCATATCCTCCCAGAGGTGTATTATTTCCTTAATTACTACTCAAATTTATTTTGTAGTAATCCTCACATAAACTCAATGAATACAGAAACCAATTCCCGTCTACATAGCATAGCAAAATATATCTAACACGATCTTCATGACAAGGGAATATAGCTCAATAGCATAGCAATAATAATATTCCTATACATGCATAATTTTCATAGGGTGATATAATACTACATGCATAGAAAAATAATAGGTAAAGGATGATCAATATGTAACTTGCCTTGATTCTGATTCAGAAAGTCACACCCCTGACAATAGTTTGCGTCGCACTCCGCACAATCTACACGTTGCAAACAATCACACCAATCAATCACCACAATCAAATAACACCAAATAAAATCGTCGGCAATAAAACAACTTGTTTAAAACCAAAGCATAAATAGCATGGCAGCAGGTATAAAATCATCTACATGCTGATACGATGACAACGCAAAAAGAATCAACTAAACCGGATGAACGGTTTGCAAAATATGGCCTCCGGTAGGTTTAAAATAATCTGTTTTAACAAAAAAAAAATTAATTTTCGTAAAACTGAAAAGTACTGGTTCTAACATGTTCTACTCATCAATACGAGATCACAGGAAAAAGAATTTCCTGAATCGGAGTTACGAGTAAAAAGATAAACGCGTTTCAAAATTATACTGATAATCTGACAGAGCTAAAAACAGATTAAAAAGAGATTGAATTTCGCCCAGAAGCTGTTCATCGGGGTTTGATGAAACGGCTCGTGCGTGCGTTCTCACCACGAACAGCGGGGGAAAACGGGTTGGTCTTGGTGCGTCTTCTCCGTCGGCGCTTCTCCGGTGGCTGTCGGACGAACGACGAAACGAACGGCCGGATGGCGCGAACTCCGGTGAAGCTGTTGCCACTCCGGTGAACTTGGTACTGCAGGGTATCGGCGAACTCGAGGTGGCGGCGGCTTCTACCGTGCACGAGGGAATTGCGCGACGTGCAACAGGACGGATCGGGGCTGTAGCAGCTCCTGGCGACGCAAGGGCTTTGTTCGCGAGCTCGAAGGCGGCTCCTGTACGCGAGCAATAAGAGGCGGAGGCGGCTTCTACGCGAGTACGCGAGGTGAGTCCTGGGCGGTCTCCTCGTCCGGCTCGGGCAAGTGCCCTAGTGCTCGTGGCCACCTGGACAGGAGCCTGCGTGGTCAACGCTGGGGCTCGGTTCCTGGGATGTGCTAGCTGGAGATGTGGCTCGGTGGAGCATGTTGCTCTGGTGGCTGGTGCACGTGGTGCAATGCCCCATCTGGCTCGCTGGAGCTGGCTGGCTGAGCCTGGCTCGGCCTGGCCAGCTGGTGGGCTAGACATTTTTTTTTTAGTAAAAAAAAAAATATAGAGAAAAAAAAAATATATTAAAATAATAACGATAATATACGTATACAAAAATACCTACATATGTATATTAAAACAATCGCATATAGTAATTTATAATTATAGATATATATAGATACATATATTAAAATCTAATATAGGTATATATATATAAGTATAAAATAAATATCCTAATAAATACTAAAGGAAACCTAGTTCCACCTAACGCAAAATTTTGAAAAAAAGTTTTAATGCAATAGGCCACACAAATAGCATTTAAAAACTTAACTAAAAATAAATTTCGGGCATTATAAAATTTGCGAAACCAAGACGATAACTCCAAATGACATTTTAAATATCATAAACTTTTTATTTCACACGGGAGAAGTCATATTATCTCCACTCAAATAAATTGCCCGAAGTTGCAAAAAGAATAAAATTTTCAGAAGAACAAATAATGCATAAAAATATGAGATGCATATGAATGATCTATTAACATCCGAATTTAGGAAAATTGGGATGTTACAGTAAGATAGCTAGCATGATGTTTCCATTGATGTCTACGCCATGCTAGATCATTGCCACGGTACACTACCGAAGGCATTCCATACAGAGTCATAGTTGCTCTAAGTTTTGAGTTGAAAGTGTGATGATTGTCATTATTGGAGCATTGTCCCATGTGAGGAAATAAAAGAGGCCAAATAAGCCCATAAAAAAGAGGCCAAAGAGCCCACCAAAATAAAAAAATGAGAGAAAAGGAGAGAAGGGACAATGCTACCAATTTTTCCACACTTGTGCATTTTGAGCACCATGATCTTCATGATTGAGAGTCTCTCGTTTTGTCACCACCATATAGCTAGTGGGAAATTCTCATTATATAACTTGGCTTGTATATTCCAATGATAGGCTTCCTCAAAATTGCCTTAGGTCTTCGTGAGCAAGCAAGTTGGATGCACATCCAATAGTTTTCTTTAAGAGCTTTCACATACTTGTAGCTCTAGTGCATCATTTGCATGGCAATCCCTACTCATTCACATTGATATCAATTGATGAGCATCTCCACAGCTCATTGATATGCCTAGTTAATGTGACTATCTTCTCCTTTTCGTCTTGCAACCCCCACCACATTCCAGACCATCTATAGTGGCTCACGCTCATGTATTGCGTGAGAGTTGAAAAGGTTTGAGAAAGTAAAGGTGTGAAACAATTACTTGGCCAATACCGGGGTTGTGCATGATTTAAATTCATTGTGCAATGATGATAGAGCATAGCCAGACTATATGCTTTTGTAGGGATAACTTTCTTTTGGCCTTGTTATTTTGAAAGTTCATGATTACTTTGTTGTTTTGCTTGAATTATTATTGTTTCCACGTCAATAGCAAACTATTGTTTTGAATCTAATGGATCTGACAATTCACGTCACATAAGAGGAATTACAAAGGACACCTATGCTAGGTAGCATGAAAGCATCAAAAATTCATTCTTATCACTTCCCTACTCGAGGACGAGCAGGAGTTAAGCTTGGGGATGCTTGATACGTCTCAAACATATCTATAATTTTTGATGTTTTCACGTTGTTATCTTGTCTTCTTTGGTTGTTTTATGTACCCGTCATATCTTTTTTGGGACTAACTTATTAATTCAGTGCCAAGTGCCAGTTCCTGTTTTTTCCGTGTTTTTGACTCTTTTGAGATCCGATTTTGGAATGGAGTCCAAATGGAATAAAAAACCCGAAATGATTTTTTCCCGAACGGAAGAAGACCAGGGGGCCTTTGGGCCAAGTCAGGTGGGCTCCAGGGAGCCCACAAGCCCCCACTCCGCCACCAGGGGGAGGCGGTGGTGGGCAGGCTTGTGGCCTCCCTCGCCACCCCCTGACCTAGGTCTTTGGCCTATAAATTCCAAAATATTCCGCAAAAAATCAGGGGAGCCTCGAAAATACTTTTCCGCCGCCGCAAGCTTCCGTTTCCGTGAGATCTCATCTGGAGACCCTTCCCGACACCATGTCGGAGGGGACTTTGGAGTTGGAGGGCTTCTTTATCATCATCACCGCCCCTCCAATGAATCGTGAGTAGTTCACTTCAGACCTACGGGTCCGTAGTTACTAGCTAGATGGCTTCTTCTCTCTCTTGGATCTTCAATACAAAATTCTCCATGATCTTCATGGAGATCTATCCGATGTAATCTTCTTTGGCGGTGTGTTTGTGGAGATCCTATGAATTGTGTACTTGTGATCAGATTATCTATGATATATATTTGAGTCTTTGCTGATTTCTTATATACATGATTTGATATCCTTGTAAGTCTCTCGGAGTCTTGGGTTTTCTTTCGCCAACTAGATCTATGATTCTTGCAATGGGAGAAGTGCTTAGTTTTGGGTTCTGCCATGTGGTGACCTTTCCCAGTGATAGTAGGGGCAGCAAGGCACACATCAAGCAGTTGCCATCAAGAGTAAAAAGATGGGGGGTTTTATCATTGGTTTGAGATTATCCCTCTACATCATGTCATCTTGCTTAAGGCGTTACTCTGTTCTTACGGACTTAATACACTAGATGCATGCTGGATAGTGGTTGACGTGCGGAGTAATAGTAGTCGATGTAGAAAGTATCGGTCTACTTGTTTCGGACATGATGCCTATAGAAATAATCATTGCATAGATATCGTCACGACGCTGCACAGTTCTATCAATTGCTCGATTGTAATTTGTTCACCCACCGTCTACTTGCTTTCATGAGAGAAGCCACTAGTAAACACTACGGCCCCCGGGTCTATTCACATCCTTCGTTTACATCTCCGCTTTTACTTTGCTTTGTTACTTTGTTGCTTTCAATTCTCACTTGGCAAACAATCTATAAGGGATTGGCAACCCCTTCGTAGTGTTGGGTCCAAGCTTTTGTGTTTGTGCAGGATCTTGAGATACTCTTCCGCTGGATTGATACCTTGGTTCTCAAACTGAGGGAAATACTTACCGTCGCTGTGCTACATCACCCTTTTCGCTTCGAGGGAACACCAACACAAGGCTCCAAGGCCACGGGGGAAATCCTTTGCATACTTGCCTAGGAAGTCCCTTAAGGCGTAGCCGTAGCTGAAGGATTCCTGGTTCCGTCGACACAACTATTTCTGGCGTCGTTGCAAGGGATACACAGCAAACATCAGAAGTATTTCTGGCGCCGTTGCCGGGGATACACAGCAAACATCAGAAGTATTTCTGGCGCCGTTGTCGGGGAGGAGAAATCAATATCTATCCAAGTAGGTCTCACAAACTCTTCTCTTGCATTTACTTTTGTTGCCAGTTGCCTCTCGTTTTCCTCTCCCCCACTTCATATTTCCTGTTTTCATTCGCCTTTCTCCTTCGCTGTTTTCTTTTGCCCTTGCCGTTTTCCTTTGCCGGTTTCTTGCTTGTTTGTGTGCTTGTTTGTTTGTTGAAGACTTCATGTCTGAAAACACCAAACTTTGCGACTTCTCGAGCACTAATAATAATGATTTTATTAGTACTCCGATTTCTCCCGCCACTAGTGCGGAATCGTATGAAATCAACGCAGCTGTGCTGAATCTTGTTATGAAAGAGCAATTCTCTGTCCTTCCTAGTGAAGATGTCGCGTCCCATCTAAATACCTTCATTGAGCTTTGTGATATGCAAAAGAAAAGAGATGTGGATAATGACGTGATTAAGTTGAAACTTTTTCCTTTCTCGTTGCGAGATCGCGCAACAACTTGGTTTTCTTCTTTGCCTAAAAATAGTATCGATTCTTGGAATAGGTGCAAAGATGCTTACATATCCAAGTATTTTCCGCCGGCTAAGATCATCTCCTTACGTAATGATATCATGAATTTCAAGCAACTTGATCATGAACACGTTGCACAATCTTGGGAGAAGATGAAGCTTATGATTAGAAATTGACCTGCTCATGGCTTGAGTTTGTGGATGATTATACAAATCTTTTACGCTGGCTTGAATTTCGCTTCTCGCAATATCTTGGAATCCGCCTCAGGTGGAACGTTCATGGAAATCACGTTAGGAGACGCTACAAAACTCCTAGACAATATCATGACCAACTACTCTGAGTGGCACACTGAAAGATCGCCTGCTAGCAAAAAGGTGCACGCTATAGAAGAGATTAACTCGCTTAGTGCTAAGATGGACGAGTTGATGAATTTGGTTGCTAGTAGAAACGCTACCGTAGATCCTAATGACATGCCACTATCTTATTTGACTGAGAGTAGCAACGCTAGTCTGGACGTAAATTTTGTCAGTAGGAACAATTTTGGCAACAATAATGCTTTTAGAGGAAACTATGTTCCGCCGGATTGATACCTTGGTTCTCAAACTGAGGGAAATACTTATCGTCGCTGTGCTACATCACCCTTTCCGCTTCAAGGGAACACCAACGCAAGGCTCCAAGGCCACGGGGGAAATCCTTTGCATACTTGCCAAGGAAGTCCCTTAAGGCATAGCCATAGCTAAAGGATTCCTGGTGCCTTCGACACAACTGTTTGTGGCACCGTTGCAAGGGATACACAGCAAACATCAGTCACCTGGGTGGGTCCCACCTCCTCTGATGCCCTGCTTTGGCCTATATTTAGAGATCCATGAGGAAACCCTCGCAGACTTTCTGGAATCGAGAATTCCTCTATCGTTCCGCCAGTGCAGCGCTTCCGAGATCGGGAGTGTGACGAGACCTCTTCCCGGCACCCCACCGTAGGGAGGATTGACCTCCAGGAGCTTCTCTACCGCCATGGACGCTTCCCAGACGTGTCGTGAGTAGTCCTCCTTGGACCATGAGTCCATGACTAGTAGCTATGTGATGTCTTCTCTCTAATCTTGTGCTTCAATGGTTAGTCCTTGTGAGCTGCCCTACATGATCAAGGCATTTATGTAATTCTCTTGCTATTGCTATGCTCAGTTTGTTGGGATCCGATGGATTATGAGATTATATTCAGATTGTTATGAGTTATATATTTGATTATCCTTTTATATTATGTTCCTTGGTGATTCTTGTATGTTCTCTGTTGCTTTTTATTGCTTTGGCCAAGTAGTAGATCGTAACTCCAAGAGGGGAGCGTTATGCATGATTGTGGGTTCGGGCCCCTCGATGTCTAGCTTGAGTAACAAAAACATGAGACTAGGGGATGTGCTTGTTTCCACCAGGGAGAAAACAACGGTGCTTGTGACCACGGTTGCAAGGATTGTTTACCTTACGCAAAGTTGGTTAATGCACTTGTCCATTGCTTTGAGTTTACACTTTGCGTGGGGCTCGAAACTTAATACCAGAGACATGTTCTGTATAGATATCTCAAGGTGGATGATTTGTAAGTAGATGGTGATGAATAAATGGTCTACTTGTCTTGGCATAGTGGCCATTACTATTGAACCTCTAACTATCAAGGAGCATAATTAGCATTGCGGTGCGATCATAATTCTGTCAATTACCCAACTGTGATTTGTTTACCCTAGCATAGTTGTTTATCGTCTTTTGGGAGAGAGACATCACTAGTGAACATCATGTGACTCCGGTCCATATCACCGTCATTGTTTACACCTCCATCATTTACCGCTTTCATTTACTTTTTTGTTGCAATCACTATTACCTCCCCGCTTGTGTTTTGATCCTTTGCAAACTACAAGGCCGGAGAGATTGACAACCTATCTGTACTCGTTGGGAGCAAAGTTATTTGTTGTGGGTGCAGTTCCACGTCTTCTGCTAGCGCTAGGGTGGGAGACACCTACTTGTTGAGCCTAGGAGTCCTCCTGGTTCGATAAACCTTACAGTCTCAGTGTAAGGGAAATTTGCTGCTAACTACATATCCACCTTCCACTTGGGGTATCCAACGAGGGGCGAGAAGTATATACATCACCCGCTCTGCCTCGTCTACGAAGCATAGGCGGTTCTTCCCCATGAAACCAAGCACCGCTCTCTGTGGGTATTGGCGTTTGATGATGAGCATCAGGAGGCTGCGTGTGGGACGGACCTCGTACTTGGAGAGGAGGTGCACCGTCGGGCCTCTCTCCAAGCTGCGAGGTACCAGCAGGCCTTGTGGCGCTACCACTGCCGGAACATCCGCTCAAGGACCCTCGAAGTCGGCGACCTCGTCCTTAGGCGGGTCCAATCCAGGGAAGGCTTGCATATGCTTTCGCCCATGTGGGAAGGCCCATTCAAGGTTGTCCACGTCTCTAGGCCTGGCTCCATGCGTCTTGAGACTCAAGAAGGAGTTCCCATCCAGAACGCGTGGAACATCCAGCACCTCCGCAAGTTCTACCCACGACGACTCTGCGCCGCCCCTGCAATGCCCCGCGCCGCCTTTGCATCGACCCTGCATCGTCCTTCAATTCTTCCGGAACGTACTTCATCCCATGACACTGTCAGGTAATAACGAGCCGAGGCTGTATACGCCCAGGGCCCCCCGAGGACGCGGAAGGGGTCCATCCCACGCTAGTGGGGAAGACAAAGGAAATCAACATAGTCTACCCATGACTTCCGGAATCAGGCGCCTAATGCCTTGGGGGTAGGGACACTCGTGAGGCCAAAGCGTCCTCGCGAACTCCCACATACACCCCCATCGTGACACTCTCCCGTAATAACGAGCCAAGGCTATATACGCCCAGGGCCCCCCGAGGACGCGGAAGGGATCCACCCCACGCCTAGGATGCTCAAAGCTGGGGGCGACGGAGGCGGAGAATACATTAGGTGCCGGACGCGGCTTGCATTTGCTTTTTCTCGCTTGGATTTACTGGTATTTATGAAATCAAAACTCCATGCCTTTCCAAATAAAGCTTTCCGCAAACACTTATTTTTCCTGCAACTCTTCGCAGCATGCTCTTTTCCTCTAAGTCGTGTGTTTGTCTGCCCTCACCTGCTCGTACCCCGCGAGCAGGGGCTGGGGGCACGGTGCCGGCACCTCGCCAAAGCCTTGACGCCCGAATCCACGTGTGGCACTCACTAATGAGTCGGCATACTCACGCCAACCAGCACTCGCTCAAGAGGTCCATTCGCGGCTTGACGCACCGTCCTGGAGAGGGAACAAGATTTGGTTTTTCCACACAACAACTGTTTATCTTGGGACAGTTTGAGCGCCTAAGGGGGCTCCTGAGCACAACGCCTAAGGAGCCTTACCGGTCATAAAGACACCTGGAACGTCGGTGCCGGGGCCTGGCCCCGTGAGGAACCACCTTGGTAACGGGTCGCGCCTCACGACAGCGAGGAAATGTGCGGCGCCGGGAACTGCCGACGCAGAGCTTCCTGAATGTAGGTTGGGGACCTCCAAAAACAGAACTCGCGAGGCCTCTTGAATGTCTAAGGGGGCTCCTGAGCATCATGCCTCAGGAACCTTACCGGTCGCAAAGCCACCTGGTACCCGGGTGCCAGGTCCTTGTTCCGCAAGGGGCAACCTTGACAAGTCGCACCTCGCGGCACGGAAATGTGCGGGGCTGGCACCTGTCGACGTAGAGCCACTTGAATGACTAAGGGGGCTCCTAAGCACATCGCCTCTGGAGCCTTACCGGTCACAAAGCCACCTGGCACCCTGGTGCCAGGGCTTTGCCCCGTGAGGAACGAACTTGGTAACGGATCGTGCCTCACGACGGCAGGGAGATGTGCAGGACCGGGTCCAGCAGACATAGAGCATCGACCCACTTCACGTGCATCAAGGAAAACACCAACCGACTAACAGGCCCACCCTGCGAGCACCACAATCATGCATCACAACGAAGGAGTTCCTCGCAAGCGTACCAAGCTAAGTATCTAAACCAACATTGAAGCAACATCACTAACAAAAGGAGGCAGCCGCCCAAGTCCATTACACGCCCGAAGGGCCTATCCCAGCTTCTATGCATGCAGGGTCAAAAGCAAGGAGGAGACAGCTAGCGATGGAGATCCCGGAGGAGGGTCGCCTCCGCTGGCATCCAGCACCGGCACACCGACACTCAGTTCCTGTCCTCCTCCTCCTTCACAGGCGCTGCAGGAGCAGACAGGCGGCGCAGCGCCTGGGGGCTCCTGCCCGAGGCTCGGGCATGGCGACGAGGCGGCTCATCATAGCTGTTGTCGCTGCTGTCGCTCGGACTCCTTCCGGAGGAGGTATCGCCGTCGTTGGGGGATCGGCGCCCGCCATCGGAGACGGGCTCGTCCACCGAACCGCCATGGCCGGCGTCCTCCGGGCAGCAACCCACGCGATCACCCTCGACCGCGATGATCTTGACGAAGAGTGTTGCCTCCCCGTCGTACATCAAGAGGAGGTAGCGCCTCCACTTTAGGCCTCGGGCGCGGGCGAAAGACTGCCACCCGCGGTTCATATACATGTAACCGTCGGGGGTGACCTCAACCTCCACCCAGGATGCCCCGCCGCAGCAGCCGTCGGGCTGGAACCAGAGGCCCTGAGGCCCGCCGGCCAGCAACGCCTACGCTAAGAAGTTCGGAAGCTAGAGCCAACCGATTTCCGACCTCTCAACCCACGTCATGAACTCCATCGCCGTATCGGTCGAGTGGAGCCGCTGGCGAGGCGGCCGGGTGGCCATCACCGACCTCCCACTCCGGCTGCTGCGGGCACCCGCTCTAGTTGACGCCACGCCATTGCCCATGATGGAGATCCCCGGGCGGGCGGAACCAGGACCGCACCCGCCGAAGGCCGCTGACGGCCCCGCCGCATACTTCTGGGGGTGGCCTCGCCCCCTCTTGGCAGGTGGAGCAGTAGGACCTTCGCCAAGGGCCTTCCCCTGGTCCATGGCAGAGAATCTCCTCACCGGCGCCGTGCTGAGAGAATGAAGGGCTCAAGGTGGGAAGCAGAGAAGACTGGACGACGCAAGCCTTATCGCCCTCGCGGGGTTAATAGGCGGCCCAAAGCGGGCTAGCGTCCCCTCGCGTCACCGGGCCCGCGCAATTCGCAAGGGGACGCGCCCACATGGCAGGCGCAAATGCGTCACCCCCAAGGAGTAATGATGGCCGGTGCTGCACCCAGGCGTCACATCAATTTGACCAAGCGTGCCTCTAGGCGCTTGGGGAACAGGAGTAGCCACCAGGCTGCATGGCGCACATGAAGCCTGGCCCACAAACATTTAGGGCCCGCGGCGCTTCGGACTGCCTCCAAGGCTTTGCCATGAAGTCGGCCCCGGCGCCTTGGGCACTAGGGTTACTGTCGGCGTTCTCGGAACGGGGGTACCCAGACTCGCGTGTCTACGGCCCAGGGAGGCCCACTCCATCGACCAAGCATCGACAAGCTCGACAAGGCCCTCGTGAGGGGCCAAGCCTCACAAGGAGGAACGACATCAAGACCCATAGGAGGCCTACTCAGGACCCCGATCGAGGTGGCGGACATTCCGAGCCAAGGCCCGGCCTGAGGAGTCAAAGGTGATGCTAGGAAAGGACATGCGAGCAGCAGATGGCAGAGCGGGGAAGTTTCCCCTTTGGTGCAAAGTGGAAAGGAGCGTACAGGGGTCCAAAGTTTTCCCTTCTGGCACAACGAAGCCGCCGCCGCCCGCCAGTAGGGCAAACATCATCCCCGGGCCCATCTCTAATGGCGCGGGCAGTTACTTTGCAGGTGAAGACCACTTTTGACACGGGAAGCATGTTCCCTTGTCTTCCGCCGAAACCGGCCGTTATGGGATCCCTTTCCGCCTACGATAAGGGAAGAGGACCCTGCCCTCCACTATAAATGGAGAGGGTATGATACTTGGTAAAGGGATCGGATCATTCAAACCCCCGAGCAACACGCCTAGCCACTTGG
The DNA here is from genome assembly GCF_904849725.1 of Hordeum vulgare subsp. vulgare. Lineage (NCBI taxonomy): Eukaryota > Viridiplantae > Streptophyta > Magnoliopsida > Poales > Poaceae > Hordeum > Hordeum vulgare. The sequence goes on along the minus strand of NC_058520.1, from coordinate 200,296,755 downwards.
GTTCCGGAGGCTCAAGAGCATTGTACTAGTCCATCCACCAACCTTCATGAGAGGCAATCCACCAAAAGTAGGAGCAGCGTTTTACGCCTCGCGGCGGCCCGAACCTGGGTAAACTGTTGTGTTCTGTGCTCCCCTCACCATCATGTGAGTCCTTAGTCTTGCCCAACGAGTAGCGAGCCTAGTAAACCAGATCTGTTGAGTGACCTCTGCGTGCGCCCCCGAGTTCGAATCTTAGAGGTTTTGCGGAGCCCGAAATCCGACAGGTTCCTTATCTCCTACATCATTTGGCAATTGATCGACTTGCGAACTATTAGATTCGTCAAACTTCACATTTACTGTCTCTTCAACATCTCGAGTGAAGTTGTTGTAGACACGCTAAGTGTGCGAGTTTGAGCCGTAACCGAGTAGGAAACCTTCATGAGATTTAGGAGCAAATTTAGAGCGGCGATGCTTATCAAGAATGTAGCACTTAGAGCCGAATACTCGGGTTTGTTACAGGTGAGTTGCTCGTACGCTGTTTTACCAAGAAGCTTCTGCAAGTAGATTAGGTTTATGCCATGGCAAGCTATTTCCACGGCTTCTGCCCAAAAGTGTCTTGGCGTCTTGTATTTGTCAAGCATCGTTCTATCCATCTCTATGAGAGTCCGGTTCTTCCTATCAACAACTCCATTTTGTTGAGGTGTGTATATCACCGAGAACTCATGTGAGATACCTTCTTTGTCAAGAAAAGTATCCACATTCGTGTTCTTGAACTCCGTTCCGTTGTCGCTCCGAACTTCCTTGATTTTCACTTCAAACTGATTTTGAGCTTTCCGAGCGAAGTTCTTGCAGATCATTTGTACCTACGACTTATCATCAAGAAAGAATACCCATGTAAATATGGAAAAATAATCAACAATGACGAAACCATAAGAATTTCCACGATGCTCTTGTAAGCACTGGGACCAAAGAGATGCATGTGAAGCAGCTCGAGTGGCCTTCTTGTAGTTATGATGTTCTTGACGGGATGACTTCCACCAACTTTCTTTCCTGCTTGACAACACTAGAAAGTATATCTTTGTCAAAGATAACAGCTCTAACACCAAGAATATGATCACGTTTGATGAGTATGTCAAGGTTACGCATACCTACATGTCCTAACCTTCTATGTCGTAACCAACCTTTAGAAGATTTTGCAATAAGACATGTACGAGGTTTGGATTTTTTTGTGAAATCGACAATGTATAGATCACCTCTACGGAAACCATTAAAGACCATGTTATAGTTATCACGGTGAAACACTTGGTAGTTAACTTCCGTAAATAGCAGATTGAAGCCAAAGTATGCTATTCTAGATACGGAAAGAAGATTGTAGCCAAGGGATTCAACAAGCATGGCATTTTGAATGGAAGTATCATGAGATATGTCCACCTTACCAAGACCAAGTACCTTACCCTTGGAGCTATCTCCAAAAGTCACATACCTTCGAGGTCCATGGTTTGGTGTGATCTCGTGGAACATGTCTTTATCTCTGGTCATGTGATCAGTGCATCCATTGTCGAGAACCCACTCCTTTCCACCGGCCATGTAGTTGCTAAGGTTCGCCATAAGAATAAGGTTAATCATGGTCTTCTCATACTCGATGTCAAACTTCTCATCTTCATTGTAGTAGCCATGCTCCATATTGTCGTCGTGGGACAAAATATCCTCGTTAGAAACTAGAATTTCATCAGAATTTTGACTATCACAATGTTCATATTTATGCATGCGAATGGCTTGAACAATGACATTGTTAATGGTAATGACATGTCCTTTAGCATGCATGAGGTCACGAAGCTCAAAAAGGCATTTAACAAACTTAGGATCGGTTGGCTTCATTTTGTGAAAGGAAATGCATCTATGCAAAATGATCTCAAGATTTTTCAGTGAATAGTCGGGATATATTTTCTCTAAGTCTTTCCACAAAGTGTGAGCACACTCAAAATTTTGCAATTGATTAAGCACATTTCTTGGTGGTCCTCTAATGATTAGGTTTATGGTTTTAAGATTACCAAGCATATAAAGTTCTTCATCATGAGAAGGATTCAAATGATCAATGGGAGACTCGTAGGGATATTTAACATACTTGCACAAATGGAATTCATCAAATATAACAAGCATTTCATACTTCCATTTTCTAAAATATTCCCCATCAAGAATAGGCACTCTACAACTAATATTTCCCAAGCTACGCACATCCATCTGCCTCCAATGGTGTTTAAACCAAGGATTTGGAGTCCTTGCTTTGATACCAATTGAGAGATCGATAGAAGAGATGTCTAGGGAGGGGGGGTGAATAGAATACTTGCATAATTAAAATCCTAGCGTTTCCCCAACTTAATGGTTAGTAGGTTTTAGCCAGTCAAACAAGTCTAGTGCACCCTACACATGCTAGCCAACAAATATGGCAGCTGAAGAATAAATACTTTGCACATGTAGTAAGGAGTAGAGTTTAGGAAGATCAAACGCGAAGAAGTTGACACGCCGATTTTTGGCATGGTTCCAATAGGTGGCGCTATCGTACGTCAATGTTAGTGGAGACTTCAACCCATGAAGGGTAACAACTGCGAGAGTCCATGGAGTGCTCAACCCACAAGGGGTCCACGAAGAAGCGACCTTGTCTATTCCAGCATGGCTTCCGTCCACACAGGACTAGCCTCACTCACGGTAGATCTTCACGAAGTAGGCGACAACCTTGCCATTACAAACATCTTGGTTCAACTCCACAACACGAAGTAGGAGGCTCCCAAGCGGTAGCTAACAAATCTAGGAGGCACCAGCGTCCAAAAGGTCATAGATGTGGTAGAACGATGAACTCCTTTCTCTTATGCTTCAAAAGATAGTCTCCTCAATACTCAATCACTCTCTCTCTCTCTCTCTCAGATTTGGCATGGGTAGGAGAGATTGATCTTGTGGAAAGAAACTTGGGGAGGCTAAATTTCAAGGTTCAAATGGTTGGAATGGAATCTCTTGATCTCAACACATGAGTAGGTGGCTCTCTCTCAAAAAAATGGATCTGGTAAATGTAAGTGTGTTCTGAGTGCTTCATGTGTGAATGAGAGGTAGGTGGAGGGGTATATATAGGCAACCTCTAAAATCCAACCGTTACACCATAATTGACCAACTCGGTGACACCGAAGTTACAAACTTGGTGGTACTTACTTGCTCAAAAGGTAGCAACTTTGAATCTCGGTGGAACCGATATACACAGCTTGGTAGAACCGAAAAGGTGACTAATGGTCAGATGGCACAACTTGGAAATTCCGATTTTGTGTACCGAGAAATAGAAGGTTGGCCACCCAAACTCATTAGCACCAATGCAGAACCGGTTGCACCAAAAAGGTAGGGTATGGCTGGGATTTTTCTAAGTGTAAAATCAGTATGGCTGAGTGACAAAAGTTTGGTGGCACCTATTTTCAATTTTGGCTTGGGATAGATATATTTTATGGAAGAATGGCTGAGTATTTTTGGTGGCTATCTCTAATCTCTTGAGCAACCAATTTATCATAATACCTCATCCCCTTTTAATAGTATTGGCTTTCCTATGGACTCAAAGTGATTTCTCACAAAGTGTAAAATGAAGAATCTTCTTGCTTGAAGCTTTAGACAATCCTATTCCTTCCTTCATCAAGGGGCTTCTCCTCACAAACATATAGCAAAAGCTCTTTGTGGACTGTACCTGAAATATACTAGGTAGAAGTATTAGTTCAATAGACAATGTATGTTGACATGAATTATCAAAACCACCAAATAGAACAGACGCTTTCAGCAAGCCGATTATTCTAAGTGTCTGACTGCCGAAGAATGTACACATCAACGTTGGAGGCCAGTTCGGGGGCTACTAAGGGATTTTTGGTTTAAGGGGTCCTCGGGCGGTCGGGTTATCCCTTATGGGCCGCATCATTGAAGACCGGATTGTGTGACAACTTTATGATCAAGATGGAATGCTCCAAATACTAGGCGTGCACTCCAAGTCAAGAGGACCAGGTCAGCCCATCCGTCCCCGGCCGAGGTCAGTAACATGTAACCCTAGGAACCCTGGTGTTTATATAAATAGAGGTTCTTATGTATAGAGACAGGTTATCTCATGTAGGGTTTCGCTCACAGGATCTTGAGGTAGATCGACTCTGTAATCATCATTCTACATCAATATAATCAAGCAGGACGTAGAGTTTTACCTCCTTAAGGGGTCTCGAACGTGGGTAAATACTGTCTCCCCTTCTCTCTTGAAACCCATCGATCCAAGGTGTACAGTTCGGGACCCCCTACCCGAGATCTGTCGGTTTTGACACCGACACATGTGAATAGATTTATAGAAGTTGGAAAAGACGAGCATCACAAAACACGAACATTTTGCAAAATTTGAACTTAGAATGTCAGTTTAAGAATTCACAACAGTGGGTTTTTGTTCCACATGTAAGTGCATCTAGTGCTACTTAGTGATTTTGGTGTATTGAAGACTTAAAGGTTAAGAGAATAATTTGTTTGTGAGTGTACACATGCTCTATAAGTCGGTGAGGAGTTTGAGTTATTCGAAGAATATCGACCCCTAAGAATGAATGTCTTTGGTTGAAGACTTCAGTAATTCCTCGAAGACTTTGAAAGCAAGGAAATTTGTGTGTCCTTGAAGATATTGATGCGAGGACTTTGAAGCATGAAGACTTTTGTTTTCGTAGTTTAATTTCCTTTCTTTTGAGTCATGGGACCATGGTACAGTTAAACTGGGTCAAGGCAAAACTAAGGAAAAGTTTCCAAGCGATGCTCATCTCAAAGAATAGACATACCCAATCCTTCGAGTGAAGCCTTTGAAAATCTTTTACAGTTTAGTCAAATTCTTCGGTGACAGAGACGAAGATCTTCTGGACTTTGAGGAAATTTCTCCAATTGAGGAGTTAGGTTTTCGTCAATGCGAATTACCTACAAGTCAGGAATATGAGAGACATGATGACTTTCATATATTGAAACTTCCTACCGTTGTTGTGCTGCGGGCCAGCTGTCCCCAAACCTTATCCACGTAACGGTCATATCAATGGGGCATTTATGTAAAATCATGTCGGGATTGCTCCCACACTATAAATAGCCGCCCCCATAGCTTGTTGGTTGCTCTCCAAGAGAAAGTGACACTTGCCATTTGAGAGCACGCCATTCCTCGAAGACTTTGAGAGAAAATATCCGTGAGGAAAAACCCCAAACACCCAAACCAAAACCCAAAACCCAAAGTGATTGAGCATCACTGAAGAGATTTTTCGTGTGTGGAACTGATGCTTGTTACCTTTGAATACTATGCATCTTCCAAATGGTTAGGTGTCACTGGTCTAGAGCATCTAGTAGTAAATTGTGGATAGCTGGGTGACCAAGTTTGTGAGGCTTTGGAAGTCTGCCCTGAATACTTACCCTGAGTCTTGGGCGAGGACTGTGTGTCCTTAGCTCAAGGAGAATATGGTAAGGACTTAGTGTCCTTGGACTGTGTGTCCTTTGGTTTAAATCCCAAGCCGCTCCGGACTAGACGTACGACTGTCACAACAATTGGAACTGGGTCATCAAATCATTGTCTTCATCGTGTATGTGGTTTTTTTCCCACAACCCTTCTATTTCCTCATTTATGTCTTGATGAAATTGATCATTACTATTTGAAGAATTTGGCTGAAGTCTTCCACAATTTCCTCATCTCAAATTCTTCATTTCACTTGTTCTTCATCTACGTATCCTGATCACGCTACTCGTGTGAATTGTGTGTTTCATTTCATCATGAAGACTATGCTTTTGCTATATTGCACATTCGCCTAATTACTTATTCCGCTGCACGCTGTTCGTGACTAAGCAATTTCCTCACAAGGAAATTCCTCGTTGAAGAATTAAAAAAATCACCTATTCATCCCCCCTAGCCGATATAACACACTTTCAATTGGTATTAGAGCAAGGTACTCCATTGTTCTGCGTGTATTTTTTTAACCACGTGGATTTATGTTATGTCGACCGCAGGTGTGATCAAGGTCACTACGGGTTATCCTACCTTTGAAGGTACGAACTACCCCTACTGGAAGAAGAAGATGTGCACGCATCTTGAAGCAATTGACAATGATCTCTGGTACGTTGTGGCAAGAGGTGTTCCCACTATGTCGGAAACTATCAACACTGCTGATGTGAAGAGATTCAAGCAACTCGATTCTACAACGAAGAATATTCTCTGTGGCCATTTGAATAAAGGTCAGTATGGCAGAATTAGTTCTTTGGGAACTTCAAAACTCATCTCGGACAGGTTGTCCAAGGTCAACGAAGGAGTATCTACTCAACGCGACTCTCGGGTTGATGTTCATCACAATCTCTTCAACCGTTTCAAAAGACTCGATAATGAGAGTTGTCAGCAAACTTTTGATCGCCTCCCTGATATCTCCAATGAGCTATAGCTTCTTGGGGCCAATGACATCACCGACCATGAGGTGGTGAAGAAACTACCGAGATCTCTTGATTCTTCATTCGATACACTGGTTCTGATGATTCAAGAGCGACGAGACTACAAGTTACTAGATCTTGCTGATGTTCTTGAGAGACTTAATACTCATGAATTCAAACAAGATGAGAAGAGAGATCTCTATGGACCAAGCTATTGAAGATCTCGTGCATTGAAGGCAAAGGTTGATTCCTCATCTGAAGAAGAAGAATGAGATTGCAGTCTTGGTGATCCTGAAGAATTTCGTGAGGAACTTGTATGCTTGTGAGGAAATCCCAGATATTCTCCAGACGAGGTAAGTTTGGAAAATCTTCAAGAAGAGATGTGAGGAAATCAGAATCTTCATCTGAGGACTACAAGAAAAGAACCTGCCATAAATGCAAGAAGTATGGTCACTACATTGCTGATTATCATCGCTTGGTGAATGAATCAAAGAAGAAGAAGTACAAGGATGATAGTTTTAATGACTCGAACAAATAGAAGAAATATTCAAAATCCTCATCATCAAAGTGCTCACCGCACTAGAAGAACAATTTCAAAAATGCTCGGGCTCTTATTGGAAAGAAAATGGATTCTGAGGAAGAATCTGAGGAATGTGATGAAGAGGAAGGATATGAGGAGTCAGAGTCTGGTGTGGCAAGTCCAGTCCTTTCTATCGCATTCGCCAGCAAGTCTATCTTCGACCTCAAAGAAAATGACAACATCCACATCACTGATGACTGCAACGACGACTTTGGTCCCACCTGTTGATTCATGGAAAAAGATTTGAAGGTAACCAAACACACTTCCTCTTCTCACTCAAGTGACTGTGAACCCGACGATTATCACAAACCAAGTTACTACAAGCTTGCTAATATTGCCACCAAGAAAAAAATGCGCTTGATAAGCTTCAAAAACTGCTAGACAAAAGCGATGACCTGTTGAACAAGGAAATAGATCGGATTCAAACCCTGAATGATGATGTTCAAAGTCTTTAGTCTAAGATTGATAGTCTTCAAAAACGTCATGACACTCTCTTGGCTGAACATGAGAAGCTTTCTTATGAATTTATTCAAATAAAGCAATATCTTGAGAAACTAAGGGTGTCTCATGGTGATATTCAAAGTGAAAATTATTCTTTGCTTGCTCAATAGATCAGTACCGCTCAGGAAGAATTCATTCCACCATGCATGAAATGCATCGAACGTGAATCTGCTAATTCTTCACCTGAAATTTCAAATTCTTCTATTGTTATAAATTCTTCAACTTTATGTCGGGCACATATTCCTCACTTGAGGAAACCACAAATGTCACTAATGAAAATGCAGTGTTGAAGGAATTGTATGTGATAGGCATATAGAAAAGCCTCAAAGGGCATCAAACACTTTGCGATATGCTCAAAAAGCAGATTCTGAACAGAAACCCTAGGAAAGAGGGTATTGCATTTGACACGAAACTGAATGGTGATGGATCATACTTGAAAACTGAGCGGTATCACAAAACCTCATGGGTCGTTGCAAAAGGACCTCCTATTGTTCGATCTACATTATCAGGCTTTGCATCTGAAACTTCATATTTCTCTGATGACTCATTTGACTCCAACTATAAACTGTTCAAATGAGAATGTTGAAGTATTTGCTAGATATGTTGGAACTAACTGCAGGAATGGACCACCCTTGAGGAAAACCTGAATTCTCAGATGCAGCTTGGAAAGTCTTCAAGTGAATGACCTCATGACACCACCCCCGAAGAACAGGAACCCCATATCAAATTCCTCAAGTTCGCCAAAGTCTTCACGAGGATCAAATTCCTCATATGGTAAAAATTCTACTCATACTCGTTCTAATACTTCTGATGTGCAGGGAGACTAGAAGAGTCATGAATATGTGCACTATTCCTTAAACCATTATGTTCATAAGTCCTCGAAGAATTTCCCTGCATATGCATTCGAGTACACTAACCCCCTCATGTGAAACGAAGTGCATTAGTTTCAATGCCAAAATTCTCATATGGTGCTCTTAGGATTATGAACTCTTTGCCACCCCTTCAGATGTGGGTGGTGACAAAATTAAACTAACCACTTTTACACATCAGGTTTCTAGATGAACTTGATCATTTGAAGAATTTTCTGGAGACCCGAGGAAATTCTTGAAAGGACGCAAGCTAATCATGATGAAATGATTATCATTTCACACATCCTCATATTATCTTAACACTACTTTATGTGATGAAATTCATGTGTGATGAATTTGATATCATATTCTTCACCTTGAAGCATATGAGATGGTAAGCAGTACTAATTCATCTGCAGGATGACACCCCGAAACCATTGAGTGGATTCTTAAGAGTGAATGTACAAATCACATGACTGGCGACAAGAGTCTATTGATGAACATTCCATTAACTCCATCACCACTGAAGCATATCACCTACGCACACAAAGGAAAAAAGCAAGGGCCTTGGTAAGGTGGCTATATCCAAGGACCGACACATGGACAAAGGCATGCTTGTCGAATCCCTTGGGTTTAACCTAATGTCTATCTCAATGCTTTTGTGATCTTGATATCATTGTCATTTTTGGAAAATATCGTTGCATAGTCATGATGGAATCTAAAAAATCCAAAGTCTTCGAAGGCTTTAGGAGAGGAGACTTGTACATTGTAGATTTCTCTATAGGTCCACAGTCGGCCATGTGTCTACTTGCAAAAGCCTCAGAGGGCTGGTTGTGGCATCATTGAATTTGTCATGTAGGCATGAGGAATCTACACGCACTTGCAAAGAAGAAACATGTCATTGGCATCGAGGGTGTCAAATTCCTCAAACATTATCGAGGGTGAAAAAATGACTAGATCCAAGCACCCCTCAAAGACTATCATGACCACCACTCATCCTTTCGAATTGCTTCATATGGACCTATTGGACCCACTCATTATGCTACTCTAACCAATGCAGCTTCTCTATATGGCTTTGTCATTGTTGATGACTATTCATGTTATACTTGGGTGCATATAATCTATTACAAAACTAAAGTGCAGGAAGTCATCAAATGATTTTCCTCAAGGGCCTCGATGAACTTCGGTGTCAAGATCAAGCACATCAGGAGTGACAATGGGACAGAGTTCAAGAACACTAGTCATGATGACTATGTTGATGAACTTGGTATTACTCATGAGAAGTCTGCCCCTTATACACCGCAACAAAATGGCGTCGTGGAGCACAAGAGCATGACTCTTGTTGAGATGGCTTGCACTATGCTTGACGAATAGCAGACTCCTCGTTGCTTCTGGCCTGAGGCAATCAACACTGCCTACGACATCATCAACAGGGTATATCTTCACAAATTCCTCAAGAAGACCTAGTATGAACTCCTGACTGACAAGAACCCCAATGTAAGTTATTTCAAAGTGTTCGATGCAAGATGCTGGATTAGAGATCCTCACAACACTTCTAAATTTGCACCGAAAGCACATGATAGTTTCATGTTTGGTTATGGAAACGACTCGCATACCTATGGAGTCTTCAAAAACTATCACAACAAAGTTGTTGAAACTTTAGATGTGCGGTTCGATGAAACTAACGGCTCGCAAAGAGAGCACCAGCCTCCCGTGCTAGATAAAATGCCTCTGGAGGAATCCATTATGTTCAAGGCTACTAAAGATATCATTCCCACTGTAGAATCACTGCCTGTTGAAGAAGTCATCCCAAACAATTAAGAAATTCGGGCTAGTGCATGTCAGGAAGTTGCCCCTCATCAAATTCCCGAACCCGATCAAAGTCTTCAATGTGCACATCCAAGGATTGCACGTGAAGTGCAAATTCACAAAATTCTCGATGATATCAATGCACTAGGTCCCCTCACTCGCTCAAAAACTTCACATTTAATTAACTTTTGTGGGCACACTTCCTTTGTGTCTAACATAGAACCCTCAAAAGTTGATGAAGCCTTCATGAAGACTGAGTGGATTCAAGCAATGCAAGAAGAACTTCATCAATTCAAGCTTAACAATGTGTGGGAACTTGTCAAGCAGCCTCATACTCGCAAGCACAATATCATCGGTACAAAGTGGATCTACCAAAAAAAGATGGTGAGGTAGTGAGGAACAAGGCATGACTTGTAGCACAAGGCTACACACAGGTTGAAGGAATTGACTTTGATGAAACTTTTGCACCTGATGCTAGACTTGAAGTTGTTCATAAATTGCTTGCTTGTCATAACCATAATAATATCACCTTATATTAAATGGATGTGAAAAGCGCATTGCTCAATGGCAAGCGTGAGGAAGAAGTTTATGTTGCTCACGCCCCACGTTTTGAAGACCCGAAGCATCCTGACAAAGTCTTCAGACTCAAAAAGGATCTCTATGGACTCAAGCAAGCCCCTCGGGCGTGGTATGAGACATTGCAGGAATTCCTCATGAAGAATGGCTTCAAACCCGGTTCACTTGATCCAACTCTTTTCACAAAATCCTATAACAACAAACTATTTGTGTGCCAAACATATGTAGACGATATTATATATGGTTTTACTGAAAAACATTAAAGTGATGAATTTGGCTACATGATGGGTGAAGAATATTAAATGTCCATGATGGGGAGTTGAAATTCTTCCTATGACTACAAATTCGTCATCAACGCAATGGCATCTTCATCTCACAAGAGAAATACCTCAAGGATGTCCTGAAGAAATTCGGTATGCAAGAATGCAAAGGCGTCAAAATTCCAATGCCTACCAACGACCACCTCTACACTGACGAAAATGGTAAAGATTTCGATCACAAGCTATACCGCTCCATGATTGTCTCTTTATTGTACCTATGTGCATCTAGGTGATACGTCTCCAACATATCTTTTTTTTTGCTTGTTCCATGCTATGATATTATTATTCTTGGATGTTTTTATTATCATTTTATACCTTTTTATATCATTTTTGGGGACTAACCTATTAACTTAGTGCCAAGTGCCAGTTCCTGTTTTTTGCCCTGTTTTGTTTCGCAAGAAATCAATATCACATAACATCAAATCGTCCCGAAACTTTTTGAGGATTTTTTGTATTGAAGATAAGGATCACCTGGAACTTGGAGGCCAAGGAAGATCTTGCTGGAGGGCCCCATACAACACCAGGGTGCGCCCCAGGGGGGAGCGCTCTCTGATGTTGTGTGGGCCCCTCCACGCTCCATTTGCGCACCTCCTCCACTACAAATTCAGCAATATTCCAAAACCCTCAAGGGAGTCCATGAAATACTTTTTCCACCGCTTCAAGCATCTGTTCTCACAAGATCCCATGTGGAGGCCTTCTCCGTTAATCCACCGGAGGGGAAAGTCATCACGGAGGGGCTCTAGATCAACCTTGCCGCCTCTCCGATGATGCGTGAGTAGTTCACCACAGACATACGGGCCCGTAGGAAGTAGCTAGATGGCTCTCTGTCTCTCTCTTTGTATCTCAATACAACGGTCTCCATGATCTTGATGAAGATCCATTCGATGTAATGACTTTGTGGGGTGTGTTTGTTGGGATCCGATGAATTGTGAGTTTATGATCAGATCTATCCTTGTTCTATTTGAGTTCTTTGGTGATCTCTTTTATGCATGATTTAGTATAGCCATGTATTTCTTCTCCGAGGTTTTCCTTTGGTTTGACAAAGTAGATTAGATGTTCTTACAATAGGAAGAGGTGCTCGGTAATGGGTTAGACCTTGCGGTGTTGAGTCCTAGTGACAAAAGGGGCGTTGATACGCATGTGTTGTTGCCATTAAGGATAACAAGTTGGGATGAATTCTTATATGCTTTTCTCTTGACTAGATCATGTCATCGTTCTTAATGCATTGCCTTGTTTCTATGAACTTAATACACTAGATGCATGCCGGATAAAGATCGATGTGTGAAGTAATAGTAGTAGATGCAGGTAGGAGTCGGATTACTTGATTTGGATGTGATGCCTATATCATGATCATTGCCATGGATGGCGTCATAATTATTTTCTTTTCTATCAACTGTCCAACAATAATTTGTTTACACACTGTATGTTTTTTCTTGAGATAGATGCCACTAGTGAATCCTACGACCCCCGGGTCTACTTTTAGTATAAGATCAATCGTTAACTTATACAAAATTACCAAAAATACTTGCTGTACTTTTTTATATTTATTTATTTATCATTTAATCTCTCTTCTTGAGTGCCGAGAGATTCACAACCTCTCGTCTGCGTTGGGTGCGAAGGTTTGCGTTGTTGCTTGGTTCTCCTACTGGATTGATAACCTTGGTTTCTTAACTCAGGGAAATACGTACACTACTCTGCAGCATCATCCTCTCCTTTTCAAGGATAAAAATCCAATGCAGTTTACAAGTAGCAGGAAGATTTTCTTTGCGCTGTTGTCGGGGAGGATCGAGCCAACATCATCAACTTGCCAATCTCTGGCGCCACTACCAACTACCTACACTCTGACTCCCCGGTAGTTAAGCTACAATAACCACACACTAATTGTACCACGTCATCAAGTTTATCTAAAATAAATTGTCACTTCATAAAAATCAAAGCAAATTTCATATTCAAGTTAAAGTCAAAATAATGTTTATTCAAACAACAAAACAATAATGTTCGATGTGTTGCAAATATTCCCTAAGCTTTTATAGAATTGCAACTCATAATTTTGTAAACTGTTTCGAGCCTCAAAATATTTAAAACACATGCCAATTCGTTTTTTTTAAATACCCCTTTTTAGTTACGTGGTTTCTAAATAATTTTCAAAAGGCTCCCTAAACAATTGTGGCACTGTATAAAACTACACTAGTAATAATGGGCATTGTGCCATATTTTTACGAAGTATATTGTTTACAAAAGTATAATAATAACAACGGAAACTATTATAAAAGAAACACAAAAGGGAAAAAAGAACCCCCCCACCAGGGCCGACCCACCTATACCGGCCCATTCAAGCCTAGTCACAGGGGGGGTATATAAACCTCCCCATGACCTAACCCCAACCGGTCTCCCCACTCCCTCCCGTGCACCGCCACCCCATCCACACGAGGGGATACATCCCCTCGTCCCATAAACCCGAGCACCAGACCCCCACGAGGCCACCCTCGTTGCCCTCGTTCTCCCTCGCTCGCCCAACCTCCACCAACCCCCATCGCCAACCACCACCGAAGCTCCCTCCGGCCATGGCTACACCCAGCGCCACCTCCATCCACCAAGCCTCCCTCTCCCTTGCCAGGGCCGAGCCCCCCACCGGCCGCCATGCTCCAGTCCTCCTCCGGTGAGCCCAACCCCCTCGCCAGACCCCCAATTCCCCTCGAGCCTAGCGACTCCGCCTCCGCCTCCCTCCACCGCACCACCGGCCGGCCCACCTCCCTCCTCGGACCTCCGTCACGCTGCTAGCCGCCAGCCCCAGCGCCTCCTCCGGCCCAACTCCCCGTCGCCGGCCTCCTCCAACGCCGCCTCCTCCTCCGGTCCTCCTTCGGTCGGATTCAGTCGCCCCCACCTCATGTTCCCTCGGCTTCCCTCCACCATCGGCTTCCACCTCGCCGACCACCATCTCCTCCCCACCGGACGGTTCCTTCCTTGCCGGACTACACCACAGCACGCCGCTCGCCGTCGTCGACTCGCTCCACCGAGCCCCCTCGAGCCCATGTGGCATAACTACACGGCTCGGAGAGCTACCCCCGCATCCTTCATCTGTTGGAAATATGCCCTAGAGGCAATAATAAATTAGTTATTATTATATTTCTTTGTTCATGATAATCGTTTATTATCCATGCTATAATTGTATTGATTGGAAACACAATACTTGTGTGGATACATAGACAAAACACTGTCCCTAGTAAGCCTCGAGTTGACTAGCTCATTGATCAAAGATGGCCAAGGTTTCCTGGCCATAGGCAAGTGTTGTTACTTGATAACGGGATCACATCATTAGGAGAATCATGTGATGGACTAGACCCAAACTAATAGACGTAGCATGTTGATCGTGTCATTTTGTTGCTACTGTTTTCTGCGTGTCAAGTATTTGTTCCTATGACCATGAGATCATATAAGTCACTGACACCGGAGGAATGCTTTGTGTGTATCAAACGTCGCAACGTAACTGGGTGACTATAAAGATGCTCTACAGGTATCTCCGAAGGTGTTAGTTGAGTTAGTATGGATCGAGACTGGGATTTGTCACTCCGTGTGACGGAGAGGTATCTCGGGGCCCACTCGGTAATAAAACATCACACACAAGCCTTGCAAGCAATGTGACTTAGTATAAGTTCCGGAATCTTGTATGACGGAACGAGTAAAGAGACTTGCCGGTAAACGAGATTGAAATAGGTATGCGGATACTGACGATCGAATCTCGGGCAAGTAACATACCGAAGGACAAAGGGAATGACATACGGGATTATATGAATCCTTGGCACTAAGGTTCAAACGATAAGATCTTCGTAGAATATGTAGGATCCAATATGGGCATCCAGGTCCCTCTATTGGATATTGACCGAGGAGTCACTCGGGTCATGTCTACATAGTTCTCGAGCCCGTAGGGTCTGCACACTTAAGGTTCGACGATGTTTTATGCGTATTTGAGTTATATGGTTGGTTACCTAATGTTGTTCGGAGTCCCGGATGAGATCACGGACGTCACAAGGGTTTCCGGAATGGTCCGGAAACGAAGATTGATATATAGGATGACCTCATTTGATTACCAGAAGGTTTTCGGAGTTACCGGGAATGTACCGGGAATGACGAATGGGTTCCGGGTGTTCACCGGGCGGGCAACCCACCCCGGGGAAGCCCATAGGCCTTGGGGGTGGCGCACCAGCCCTTAGTGGGCTGGTGGGACAGCCCAAGAAGGCCCTATGCGCCATAGGAAGAAAATCAAAGAGAAAAGAAAAAAAAGGAGGAGGTGGGAAAGGGAAGAAGGACTCCACCTTCCAAACCAAGTTGGATTCGGTTTGGGAGGGGAGACCTTCCCCCCTTTTGGTTCGGCTGACCCCCTTGGGGCTCCTTGAGCCCCAAGGCAAGGGCCCCCCCCCCTCTCCCACCTATATATACGGAGGTTTTAGGGCTGATTTGAGACGACTTTTCCACGGCAGCCCGACCACATACCTCCACGGTTTTTCCTCTAGATCGCGTTTCTGCGGAGCCCGGGCGGAGCCCTACCGAGACAAGATCATCACCAACCTCCGGAGCGCCGTCACGCTGCCGGGGAACTCTTCTACCCCTCCGTCTCTCTTGCTGGATCAAGAAGGCCGAGATCATCGTCGAGCTGTACGTGTGCTGAACACGGACATGCCGTCCGTTCGGCACTAGATCGTGGGACTGATCGCGGGACGGTTCGCGGGGCGGATCGAGGGACGTGAGGACGTTCCACTACATCAACCGCATTCACTAATGCTTCTGCTGTACGGTCTACAAGGGTACGTAGATCACACATCCCCTCTCGTAGATGGACATCACCATGATAGGTCTTCGTGCGCGTAGAATTTTTTTTGTTTCCCATGCGACGTTCCTCAACGGTGGCATCATGAGGTAGGTTCATGCGTAGTTGTCTTCTCGAGTAGAACACAAAAGTTTTTGTGGGCGGTGATGTGCGTTTTACTGCCCTCCTTAGTCTTTTCTTGATTCCGCGGTATTGTTGGATTGAAGCGGCTTGGACCAACATTACTCGTACGCTTACGAGAGACTCGTTTCATCGCTACGAGTAACCCCGTTGCTCAAAGATGACTGGCAAGTGTCAGTTTCTCCAACTTTAGTTGAATCGGATTTGACAGAGGAGGTCCTTGGATGAGGTTAAATAGCAACTCATATATCTCCGTTGTTGTGTTTGCGTAAGTAAGATGCGATCCTACTAGATACCCATGGTCACCACGTAAAACATGCAACAACAAAATTAGAGGACGTCTAACTTGTTTTTGCAGGGAATGCTTGTGATATGATATGGCCAACGATGTGATGTGATATATTGGATGTATGAGATGATCATGTTGTAATAGATAATATCGACTTGCACGTCGATGGTACGGCAACCGGCAGGAGCCATAGGGTTGTCTTTATACTAACGTTTGTGCTTGCAGATGCGTTTACTATTTTGCTAGGATGTAGCTTAGTAGTAATAGCATGAGTAGCACGACAACCCCGATGGCGACACGTTGATGGAGATCATGATGACGGAGATCATGGTGTGACGCCGGTGACAAGAAGATCGTGCCGGTGCTTTGCTGATGGAGATCAAGGAGCACGTGATGATGGCCATATCATGTCACTTATGAATTGCATGTGATGTTAATCCTTTTATGCACCTTATTTTGCTTAGAACGACGGTAGCATTATGAGGTGATCTCTCACTAAAATTTCAAGACGAAATTGTGTTCTCCCCGACTGTGCACCGTTGCGACAGTTCTTCGTTTCGAGACACCACGTGATGATCGGGTGTGACAGACTCAACGTTCACATACAATGGGTGCAAAACAGTTGCACACGCGGAACACTCGGGTTAAGCTTGACGAGCCTAGCATGTGCAGACATGGCCTCGGAACACATGAGACCGAAAGGTCGAACATGAATCGTATAGTTGATATGATTAGCATAGAGATGCTTACCACTGAAACTATTCTCGACTCACGTGATGATCGGACTTGAGATAGTGGATTTGGATCATGTACCACTCAAATGACTAGAGAGATGTACTTTTTGAGTGGGAGTTCTTAAGTAATATGATTAATTGAACTAATTGTCATGAACATAGTCTAATGGTCTTTGCGAATTGCGATGTAGCTTGCGCTATAGCTCTACTGTTTTTTATATGTTCCTAGAGAAAATTTAGTTGAAACTTGATAGTAGCACACTTTGCAGAGGATTGTCCTCGTTGCTGCGCAGAAGGCTTATGTCCTTAATGCACCACTCGGTGTGCTGCACCTCGAGCATCGTCTGTGGATGCTGTGAACATCTGACATACACGTTTCTGATGACTACACGATAGTTCAGTGCAAAATACTTAATGGCTTAGAAGCAAGGCGCCGAAGACGTTTCGAAACGTCACGGAACATAAGTGATGTTCTAAAGAGATGAAATTGTGATTTCATGCTTGTGCCCTTGTTAAGAGGTACGAGACCTCCGACAAGATTCTTTGTCCACAAAGTAAAGGAGAAAAGCTCAATCGTTGAGCATGTGCTCAGATTGTCTGGGTACGACAATCGCTTGAATCAAGTGGGAGTTGATCTTCCAGATGAGATAGTGATGGTTCTCCAAACTCACTGCCACCAAGCTGTGAGAGCTTCGTGGTGAACTATAACATATCAAGGATATATACAATGATCCTTGAGCGATTCGCGATGTTTGACACTGCGAAAGTAGAAATCAAGAAGGAGCATCAATAGTTGATGGTTAGTAAAACCACCAAGTTTCAAGAAAGGCAAGGGCTAGAAGGGATACTTCGTGAAACGGCAAAACAGTTGCTGCACTAATGAAGAGACCCAACATTAAACCCAAACCCAAGACTAAGTGCTTCTATAATGAGGGGAACAGTCACTGAGGCGGAGCAACTCTAGATACTTGGTAGATAAGAAGGCTGGCAAAAAGTCGAAAGAAGTATATTTGATATACATGATGTTGATGTGTACTTTACTAGTACTCCTAGTAGCACGAGGGTATTGGATAC
Organism: Hordeum vulgare subsp. vulgare; assembly: GCF_904849725.1. Taxonomy (NCBI): domain Eukaryota; kingdom Viridiplantae; phylum Streptophyta; class Magnoliopsida; order Poales; family Poaceae; genus Hordeum; species Hordeum vulgare. The sequence continues at coordinate 200,278,668 of NC_058520.1, read as the reverse complement.
CGGTTCGGTTGCTAAGTGATTAGTAACACGAAATGAAAGCTACGGCATAAACGGAGACTAGCTAAAGGCGAGGTGACGATACGTGTTGGAAGTGTTTCCAAGGTTGATATGATCAAACGTCGCACGCTCCCTCTACCATCGGGATTGGTGTTAAACCTAAATAATTGTTATTTGGTGCTTGCGTTAAGCATGAACATGATTGTATCGTGTTTATTGCAATACGATTATTCATTTAAAGAGAATAATGGTTACTCTATTTTCTTGAATAATCACCTTCAATGGTTTATTGAATCTCGGTCGTAGTGTTACACATGTTCATGATATTGGTGCCAAAAGATACGAGGTAATGATGATAGGACCACTTACTTGTGGCACTGCCACTTGAGTCATGTTGGTATAAATTGCATGAAGAGGCTCCATGCTGATGGATCTTTATACTCACTTGATTTTGAATCACTAGTGACATGCAAATCATACCACATGAGCAAGGCCTTGTTTTCATTGAGATGAAATAAGATAGTAACTTGTTCGAAGTGATACATTTTGATGTATGCAGTCCAATAGGTGCTGAGGCACGCAGTGGATATCATTATGTTCTTACTTCAATAACGATTTGAGTAGATACTAGAGTATTTTCTTAATGAATCACAGGTCTGAAATATTGAAAAGTTCAATTCTGTTCCGGAGTGAAGTTCGTCGTAACAAGAGGATAAAGTGTCTACGATATGATCATAGAAATGAATATCTGAGTTACGAGTTTTGGTACGCAGTTAAGACAATGTGGAAATTGTTTCGCGGTTCATGCCACCTAGAACATCATAGTGTGATGATGTGTCTGAATGTCATAGCCACACACTATTTGGTATGGTGCATGCTATGATGTCTCTTATCGAATTACCACTATCGTTTATGGGTTAAGCATTAGAGACAACCGCATTCACTTTAAATAGGGCACCACGTATTTCCGTTGAGATGACACAGTATAGACTGAGGTTTAGAGAAATCTAAACTGTCGTTTCTTGAAAGTTTCGGGTTTCGACACTTATGTGAAAAAGTTTCAGTCTGATAAGCTCGAACCCAAAGCGGATAAATGCATCTTCATAGGATATCCAAAACAGTTGGGTACATCTCCTATCTCAGATCCGAAAGCAAAGTGTTTGTTTCTAGAAACGTATCCTTTCTCGAGGAAAGGTTTCTCTCGAAAGAATTGAGTGGGAGGGTGGTAGAACTTGATGAGGTTATTGAACCATCACTTCGACCAGTGTGTAGCAGGGCGGAGGAAGTTGTTCCTGTGGCGCCTACACCAATTGAAGTGAAAGCTGATGATGGTGATCATCGAGCATCAGATCAATTTACTACAAGCCTCGTAGGTTGACAAGGTCGCGTACTACTACAGAGTGGTACGGTAACCCTGTCTTGGAGGTCATGTTGTTGAGCACCAGTGAACCTACGAGTTATGGAGAAAGCAATGGTGGGCCCAGATTCCGACAAATGGCTGGAAGCCATGAAATCCGAGAGAGGATCCATGTATGAAAACAAAGAGTAGACTTTGGAAGAACTACTTGATGGTCATAGGACTATTGAGTAAAGATGGATCTTTGAAAGGAAGACAGACGATGATAGTGATAAGTCACTATTAAGAAAAGCTCGACTTGTCGCAAAGATGTTTCCGACAAGATCAAACAGTTGACTGTGATGAGACTTTCTCACTCGTAGCGATGCTAAAAGTATGTTAGAATTATGTTAGTAGTTGCTGCATTATTTATGAAATATTGCATGTAGGATGTCAAAACATTGTTTCCTCGACGGTTTCCTTGAGCAAACATTGTATGAGATACAACCATGAGGTTTTGTCGATCCTAAAGATACTAGCGAGCATGCAAGCTCCAGCGATCCTTAAATGGACTGGTGCAAGCATCTCGGAGTTGGAATATACACTTTGATGAGATGATCAAAGATTTTGGGTTTGTACAAGGTTTATGAGAAACTTGTATTTCCAAAGAAGTGAGTGGGAGCACTATAGAATTTCTGATAAGTATATGTGGTTGACACATTGTGGATCAGAAGTAATGTAGAATTTGTGTAAAGCATACAAGGTTGTTTGAAAGGAGTTTTCAAAGGAGTGCCTGGATTGCGCTACTTGAACGTTGAGCATCAAAGATCTACGGAGATAGATCGAAATCGCTTAATGGAAGTTTCAACAAGATGCATGCCTTGACAAGTTTTTGAAGGAGTTCAAAATAGATCAGCGAAGAAGGAGTTCTTGGTTGCGTTGTAAGGTGTGAATTTGAGTAAGACTCAAAACCCGACCATGGCAGAATAAAGAGAATAGACGAAGGTCGTCTTCTATGCCTTAGCCGTAGACTCTAAAGTATGCCATGCTGAGTACCGCACCTGATGTGTGCCTTGCAGCAAGTATGTTGAGAGGTACAGAGAGTGATCCATGATTGAATCACTAGCAGCGGTCAAAATTTATCCTTAGTAACTGATGGACTAAGGAATTTTTCTCGATTATGGAGGTGGTTAAAGAGTTCGTCGTAAAGGGTTACGTCGATGCAAGCTTTGATACTAATCCGAATAACTATGAGTAGTGAAACGGATTCGTATTGTAGAGTAGATATTTGGAGTATTTCCGAATAGCACATAGTAGCAGCATCTATAAAATGACATAAAGGTTTGTAAAGAACACACGGACCTGAAAGTTTCAGAACCGTTGACTAAAACCTCTTTCACGAGCAAGACGTGATCAGACCCCATAAATATATGGGTGTTGGGTTCGTTGGAATCACATGGTGATGTGAACTAGATTATTGACTCTAGTGCAAGTGGGAGACTATTGGAAATATGCCCTAGAGGCAACAATAAATTAGTTATTATTATATTTCTTTGTTCATGATAATCGTTTATTATCCATGCTATAATTGTATTGATTGGAAACATAATAGTTGTGTGGATACATAGACAAAACACTGTCCCTAGTAAGCCTCTAGTTGACTAGCTCGTTGATCAAAGATGGCCAAGGTTTCCTGGCCATAGGCAAGTGTTGTTACTTGATAATGGGATAACATCATTAGGAGAATCATGTGATGGACTAGACCCAAACTAATAGACGTAGCATGTTGATCGTGTCATTTTGTTGCTACTGTTTTCTGCGTGTCAAGTATTTGTTCCTATGACCATGAGATCATATAAGTCACTGAGACCGAAGGAATGCTTTGTGTGTATCAAACGTCGCAACGTAACTGGGTGACTATAAAGATGCTCTACAGGTATCTCCGAAGGTGTTAGTTGAGTTAGTATGGATCGAGACTGGGATTTGTCACTCCGTGTGACGGAGAGGTATCTCGGGGCCCACTCGGTAATACAACATCATACACAAGCCTTGCAAGCAATGTGACTTAGTATAAGTTACGGGATCTTGTATTACGGAACGAGTAAAGAGACTTGCCGGTAAACGAGATTGAAATAGGTATGCGGATACTGACGATCGAATCTCGGGCAAGTAACATACCGAAGGACAAAGGGAATGACATATGGGATTATATGAATCCTTGGCACTGAGGTTCAAACGATAAGATCTTCGTAGAATATGCAGGATCCAATATAGGCATCCAGGTCCCTCTATTGGATATTGACCGAGGAGTCACTCGGGTCATGTGTACATAGTTCTCGAGCCCGTAGGGTCTGCACACTTAAGGTTCGACGATGTTTTATGCGTATTTGAGTTATATGGTTGGTTACCGAATGTTGTTGGGAGTCCCGGATGAGATCACGGACGTCACGAGGGTTTCCGTAATGGTCCGGAAACGAAGATTGATTTATAGGATGACCTCATTTGATTACCGGAAGGTTTTCGGAGTTACCCGGAATGTACCGGGAATAACGAATGGGTTCCGGGTGTTCACCAGGGGGGGCAACCCACCCCGGGGAAGCCCATAGGCCTTGGGGGTGGCACACCAGCCCTTAGTGGGCTGGTTGGACAGCCCAAGAATGCGCTATGCGCCATAGGAAAAAATCAAAGAGAAAAGAAAAAAAAGAAGGAGGTGGGAAAGGGAAGAAGGACTCCACCTTCCAAACCAAGTTGGATTCGGTTTGGGAGGGGAGACCTTCCCCCCTTTTGGTTCGGCCGACCCCCTTGGGGCTCCTTGAGCCCCAAGGCAAGGCCCCCCTCTCCCACCTATATATACGGAGGTTTTAGGGTTGATTTGAGACCACTTTTCCACGGCAGCCCGACTACATACCTCCACGGTTTTTCCTCTAGATCGCGTTTCTGCGGAGCTCGGGCGGAGCCCTGCCAAGACAACATCATCACCAACCTCCGGAGTGCCGTCACGCTGCCGGAGAACTCTTCTACCTCTCCATCTCTCTTGCTAGATCAAGAAGGCCGAGATCATCGTCGAGCTATACGTGTGCTGAACACGGAGGTGTCGTCCGTTCGGCACTAGATCGTGGGACTGATCGCGGGACGGTTCGCGGGGCGGATCGAGGGACGTGAGGACGTTCCACTACATCAACCGCGTTCACTAATGCTTCTGCTGTATGGTCTACAAGGGTACGTAGATCACACATCCCCTCTCGTAGATGGACATCACCATGATAGGTCTTCGTGCGCGTAGGAAAATTTTTGTTTCCCATGCGACGTTCCCCAACATCATCTCCCTACTCCAGCGAGCCGCCGGCTCCGTGCTCGCATGAACCGTGGCCGCGCCCCACTACCTCGCCCCTAAATTAATAAATTGGACAATTAGGACTAATTAGTAATGATATTAATAAATTGATTAATTGGACTAATTAGTTGTTTAAACAGTAGTTACTATTTTGGACAATTAGGATTTAATATTTACATAAATAATGATAGTAATGATAATAAAATAATAATTAATATTATAATTAATTAACTAGTGGATTAATTAATTAGATAATATAATGTTTAAAAGATTAGATATATTTAATTAAATAAATTATTAGCTAATTCGTTGATTAAAATAAATTAAATGCTCTAAGCAGAGCATGACATGTGGGTCCCACCCCACTAATTAACCTGATTAAATATTTTTTAAACCCTAAAAATAAAAGTGACTATGACAGATGGGACCCACTGGTCATATTTGAACAGTCAAAATCCTATTGACTACTGATGTCATGCTGACATCACATGGTGTCATATTTAGTTAGCTAAATTGTTTAAATCTGTTTAATTCCTCATAAATAATAATACTTTAAAAATTAATATAAAATAAACTGTAAGTGAGATGAAAATATTTTGAACATGAAAGTTCATCTGCAAAACGGGACGAACCCGGATACGCTGTGTGTTCGTTTGTCTCGCGTCCCTAGCATAGCAAACATTGAACTTTTCCACCGTTTTCGTGTGACCGGTAGTAGCCAAAGACCCGGGGAATATCTTCCGACATTTTCCCAACCCGTCTATGACGGATAACAGTGCGTTAGCTCATGCCTAACCCTGCTTTGACATGTCATGCTTAGTGTTTACATCAGTGTTATATTTATTGTTTCTTCCCCCCTCTTCTTACCGGTAAACCCTGAGACTAACGCTGGTGCCGGGTACTACTACTGTAATGCCCAAGATGCGACCCTATCCTTAATTTGGCACGAGGGCCTCGTCAGGGATAGAAGCGCATCTCGTCGTTTTGCAAGAATGGATATCGTTACAAGTACATGTACTGAAAAGAGGAGATATATGGAATTGGCTTACACTCGCCACAAGCTACATCAGAGTCACATCAGTACAATACATAAATATCATGAAGAAGAGTAGGGTCCGACTACGGACGAAAAAAATGAGAAAAATAACGACGTCCATCCTTGCTATCCCAGGTTGCTGGCCTTGAACCCATCCTAGATAGATGAAGAAGAAGAAGAAACTCCAAATGAACAATCAACACGCTCGCGTGTTAATATTCTTTAACTGTACCTGCAACTGGTGTTGTAGTAATTTGTGAGCCACAGGGGACTCAGCAATCTCATTTCCAAAGGTATCAAGACTAGCAAAGTTTAATGGGTAATGTATGGTTAAGTGGTGAGGCTGCAGCAAACGACTAAGCGTTATCTTGGGAGGAACTGGGATCTCCTCAGGAGCTTCTTCCTCAGCTTCTTCTGGGTCTTCAAACATAGAAGTCTTTCTGCCAACAAGATGGATAGTTCTCTTTCTGGGCCTCTTCATGCCAGCCTTCTTTGCAGGTGCTAAATTGGTAGTAGCTTTGCCCTTCCTGACATACTTAGGTGCTCTTTGTTCAGCATCACTGGCAGACATCTTCCTGATAGATTTCCTTGGAGGAGCCTTAGGAGGGGATGAAGTTTCTTCTGGAAAAAAGTCTGAGTCTTCGTCATCAGAAATTATCTTCCTCCTTTGTGTGGTGGCTGCCTTGGGCAAGCCATGGGAACTAGGAGAACTAGGGTATGAAGCAGTCCTCTCTAGACTAGTGCCAGCTTCCAAGTCAACACTCTGCTCTCTAAAATCATTCAGACTGACATCTGAACCTGACATATTGACTGACAAGCACAGCAGCAAACAACATAACCTATGAAGTGGATGTAGGAGAGACAAAATGGATGAGCATCACAAAATTCAGATATTTTTGAGAACTTGAAGTCTGAAACTCAGGGTATGATCTTCTGCACGATGTAAATCGGGGGCATCGAGTTGGCATTTTCGGAGTCACCGAGAAAACGGACTCTCTTAACAGAAATTGGTAGTCATTTTCGGTGGCACGAAAAATAGATGCTCGGCCTCACGGAGTTGCTTCTCAGGAACCCTAAAAAAGGAATCGGTGGAACCAATTTTGCAAACTCGGTCTCACCGAGTTGCATTCTGCGGTAGATGAGATCCGAAATTTCCTACTTCTTCTACTCTACACGATTTATCTGGTGGATGGAAGTATTTGCACATGGTGGAAAGAAGGAAAATATGTCCCAATGCGTAAGAATCAGATGGGGACCGCAAGGGAGATCAAACCGTACCCTAACTTGGTTGCGTTCGGCTATGGCGACGATGGTAGGGTAGATTGCGTCGACGGCGGTGAATCCTAGCGGCGGCGGCGCTCGGGGAGTCAAGGCGATGACCTGGGGTCTCAAGGGACAACGAGGGTTTGAGGAACGAACCGTTTTGAAGATGTGAAATCAAAAGGTCTGGTCCGCAGGTATATATACCCGTGCGCTGTCGGTGTCACCGAGATGGCAAAATTGGTGTCACCGAGTTCCTCAACTGTCAGTAGACAAGGAAACTCGTTGTAACCGAGTTGGCGATTCCGGTGGTACCGTGATGAGAAAACCTGATCAACATTGGAAAATCGGTGGCTCCGAGTTTGTGGAGTTGGTCACACCGAGTTTCTCCAGAGGTTTTGGAAGGCAGCCTTTGACGATACTGAACTCCGAGTGCACCTTCACACAGAGGGATCGACTAGTGCTTGTTCAAGTTTTGTGATGAACCATGAATAGAACTTGAGATGAGATAGCATAGATAGCTAGAGAAGGGTCCTAGGCATTCTTGTCCATCCAATTAGCAAAACATAAAACAAAAGCCATATAACAACCATTGGATGTCCTCGAATGATTAAATTCATGCAGACCAACATGCTCACACAGAATCATGATACAAACATGGTGAACCTGCACAAACATCCTAGCAGCTATCAAGCACTTGGGCGATGACAAGGTCATCTATATATGAGTATATTGACATAGGAGCCAAGCAAGAATACTTGATCATAGGTCATACTCACCGTTAAGAACAAGTGGGGTTACCACTTTTATATAATCATTAATGTATTCATATCCTTAGGAGATGCTTATACTCAAGTAGTAGAGTAAATCTCCCCCTTGATATGATATCCCCACTAAGAGGGTTCAACTAACCTTGGGTTTTTGTCGCAGAAGACTTCAAGTAGGTGAAGTAGCGGTGGATGCTCAAAGTTGATGAAGATCATCTTGAGTTGGGAGCAATCCTTGTTGTTTTCATACTCTTCTCACCTACATGGGTTAGTCCCAAAGAAAAAGGGAACATATGCAAGTATATCTATGGACATGGAGTGAAGCACAAATGGAATTATGTCCAAAGATGCATTGATTACCTAGTTCCTTGCTTACCTTTGAGGAAATGTGTGACTCCTTGAACTAATGCATAAGGTTGAGGTTGATTGCATATAGCTCTTGCCAAATGAATAAGAGTGAATTTCATTGGCAGAGTCAACCCTCAAGAACTTCTAGTTCTTCCTCTTGGAAATCCACACCAAATTGATGGGAATCCTTGGAGTTGTTGTAGCACTTGTTGAGGTACAGCTAGTAGTATACTTGGGAACCCACTTCACCTTGGCTTGGGGGTATTCTTCAAATAGGTCAATGTCAACTTGAAGCTTTCCCTTGCCTTTGTGGTCTTGTGCTGGAAGGTCATCTTGTGAGCTTGTTCTTTCGGAATGAGTGGACTTCTCCTCTTGGGGAACAATCATGGGAGTGGGATATGGACCTTCTTCCCAAACATCTCGGTTGACATTGAAATAGCCAACACCTTGTTTGTTCCGATGTCCTCCTTGCTTGCGCATGATACATCTCCAACGTATCTATAATTTTTTATTGTTCCATGCTATTATATTATCAACTTGGGATGTCTTATATGCCTTTTTATATATTTTTGGGACTAACCTATTAACTCAGTGCCTAGTGTCACTTTCTATTTTTTCCGTGTTTTTGACCTTTTTCAGAAAATAATATTAAACAGAGTCCAAACAGAATAAAACCTGCGGGGTGATTTTTTTCCATAACAGAAGATACCCAGAAGACTTGAGAACCAAGGCAGGAGGTCTCGTGGGAGGTCACGAGACCCCTAGGCGCGCCCTAGGAGGCGCGCCTAGCGGGCTCGTGGGCCCCCCTTGCCTCATTGGCCCTACCTCTTTCGCCTATAAATTCCCTAAAATCCCGAAACAAACAGAGAGAGCCACGAAAATACTTTTCCGCCGCCACAAACTTTTGACTCCGGGAGATCCCATCTGGGGACCGTTCAGGTGCCCTGTCGGAGGGGGATTCGGACACGGAGGGCTTCTTCATCAACACCATTGCCTCTCCGATGATGCGTGAGTAGTTCACCACAGACCTTTGGGTCCATAGCTAGTATCTAGATGGCTTCTTCTCTCTCTGGGATCTTCAATACAAAGTTCTCCATGATCTTCATGGAGATCTATTCGACGTAACTTTCTTTTGCGGTGTCTTTGTCGAGATCCGATGAATTGTGGATTTATGATCAGATTATCTATGAATATTATTTGAGTCTCCTCTGATTTCTTATATGCATGATTTCGTATCCTTGTAATTCTCTTCGAGTTATGGGCTTCGTTTGGCCAACTTGATCTATAGTTCTTGCAATGGGAGAAGTGCTTGGTTTTGGGTTCATACCGTGCGGTGTCCTCACCTAGTGACAGAAGGGGTAGCGAGCCATGCATCATGTTGTAGCCATCAAGGGTAAAAAGATGGGGGTTATATCATATTGCATGAATTTATTCGTCTACATCATGTCATCTTGCTTAAGGCGTTACTCTCTTTGTTATGAACTCAATACACTAGATGCATGCTGGATAGCGGTCGATGTGTGGAGTAATAGTAGTAGATGTAGAAAGTATCGGTCTACTTGTCTCGGACGTGATGTCTATATGTATGATCATTGCCTTAGATATCGTCATGCTTTGCACGATTCTATCAATTGCTCGACAGTAATTCGTTCACCCACCGTAATACTTGCTATCATGAGAGAAGCCTCTAGTGAAAACTATGCCCCCCAGGTCTATTTTACACATTATATATTCAGATCTACATACAAAAATACCAAAAATACCTTGCTGCACTTTTATCTATTTACCTTTCATCACTATCAGATCTCACCTTGCAAGTAATCGTGAAGGGATTGACAACCCCTTTATCGCGTTGGGTGCAAGTTTGTTTGTTTTTGCACAGGTTCATTGGTGCCTCATCTTGATACTCCTACTGGATTGATACCTTGGTTCTCAAACTGAGGGAAATACTTATCTCTACTTTGCTGCATCACCCTTTCCTCTTCAAGGGAAAAACCAACGCAAGCTCAAGAAGTAGCAAGAAGAATTTCTGGCGCCGTTGCCGGGGAGTATTCAAGTGAAGCATATCTACCAAGTAACTATCGCAAACTCATCTCTTGCATTTACATTATTTTCCATTTGCCTCTCGTTTTCCTCTCCCCCACTTCTAAAAAAACAAAATTTACAAAAATATTTGCCTTTTTTCGTTCGCCCTTTCTTTTGCTTGCTTTCTGTTTGCTTGTGTGCTTGTCTGCTTGCTAAGTCACCATGTCTGAAAACACTAAATTGTGTGACTTCTCCAATACTAATAACAATGATTTTATTAGTACTCCAATTGCTCCCGCCACTAGTGCGGATTCATATGAAATTAATGCTGCCTTGTTGAATCTTGTTATGAAAGAGCAATTTTTCGGCCTTCCTAGTGAAGATGCCGCATCCCATTTTTATACCTTTATTGGGTTATGCGATATGCAAAATAAGAAATATGTGGATCATGATATGATTAAATTGAAGCTATTTCCGTTCTCATTACGAGATCGAGCAAAAACTTGGTTTTCATCTTTACCCAAAAATAGCATTGATTCATGGAACAAGTGTAAAGATGCCTTTATTTCCAAGTATTTTCCACCATCTAAGATTATCTCTCTCCGTAATGATATCATGAATTTTAAGCAACTAGATCACGAACATGTTGCACAATCTTGGGAGAGAATGAAACTGATGATTAGAAACTGTCCCGCTCATGGCCTGAGTCTTTGGATGCTTATACAAATTTTCTATGCTGGTTTGAATTTTGCTTCTAGAAATATCTTGGATTCCGCCTCTAGTAGAACTTTTATGGAAATCACACTACGAGAAGGTACAAAACTCCTATATAATATCATGACAAATTATTCTCAATGGCACATAGAAAGGTCACCTAATAGTAAAAAAGTGCATGCTATAGAAGAAATTAACTCTTTGAGTGCTAAGATAGATGAGTTAATGAAGTTGTTTGCTAGTAAAAGTGCTCCTCTAGATCCAAATGATATGCCTTTATCTTCCTTGATTGAGAACTGCAATGAAAATTTGGATGTTAATTTTGTTGGTAGGAATAATTTTGGTAACAACAATACTTATAGAGGTAACTTTAATCCTAGGCCTTTTCCTAGTAATCCCTCTAATAATTTTGGCAATTCCTACAACAATGCTCATGGAAATTATAGTAAAATACCCTCTGATCTTGAGAGTAATATTAAGGAGTTTATTACTTCGCAAAAGATTTTCAATGCTCCCATAGAAGAAAAACTGCTTAAAATCGACAACTTGGCTAGGACTGTTGATAGAATGTCTCTTGATATTGATGCTTTGAAATCGAGATTCGTTCCTCCCAAGATTAATATGGATGAAACTTTGAAAGCTATGTGTGTTTCTATGAATGAGAGTAAATAAAGAACCGCCCAAATTCGTTCTAGACATGAATGGCTTAAAAAGGCGTGTTCACGTGATGAGAATCACGAAGATCTTAAAGTACTTGGTGTGACTCCTATTGAATCCTTGTTTTCTAATGTCAATCCTAATAATGATGGGGCTGGATGTGAATCCACTTTGGTTGAGAAACGCCCCCAATGATTCGGAGTCTTTTTATCTTGATGCTAAAAATACTATAAGTAGAGTAGAGGATATCAAAACTTTGAGTAATGATGAAATTACTACTTTGGATTTCAAGGAATTTAATTATGATAGTTGCTCTTAGATTGAATGTATTTGCTTGATGCAATCCATGCTAAACTATCCACATGTTTATAGACAAAATAAGGCTTTTACCAATCATATCGTTGATGCTATGATGAAGTCTCTTCAAGAGAAACTTGAGTTGGAAATATCTATTCCTAGAAAACTTCATGTTGAGTGGGAACCTACTATACAAATCAAGATTAAAAATTATGAATGCCATGCTTTGCGTGATTTGGGTGCTAGTGTTTCCACAATTCCAAAATCTTTATGTGATGTTGTAGGTTTCAATGAGATTGATAAGTGCTCTCTTTATTTGCATCTTGCGTATTCTACTATTAAGAAACCTATGGGACGGATCAATGATGTTCTTATTATTGCAAATAGGAACTATGTGCCCGTAGATTTCATTGTGCTTGATATTGATTGCAATCCGACATGTCCCATTATTCTTGGTAGACCTTTCCTTAGGACTATTGGTGTTGTTATTGATATGAAGGAAGGGAATATTAAATTTCAATTTCGATTAAAGAAGGGCATGGAACACTTTCCTAGAAAAAAATAAGACTGCCTTATGAATCCATTATGAGAGCTACTTATGGTTTGAGCACTAAAGATGACGATACTTGACTCTATTGCCTTATGCCTAGCTAAGTGCGTTAAACAATAGCGCTTGTTGGGAGGCAACCCAATGAATAAAATTATTTTTGCTTTTCACTTTATGTTTTGTTGAGTACACATCATCATGATTATGCTATGATTGTGTTTTTTATGTTTTAATTAGTGTTTGTGCCAAGTAGAACCTTTATGATTAGTTTTGGTGATATTTGTTTCATCATGCTGAAAAAGAGAGAAACTTTGCGCTCACGAAATTATTTTTAATTCCTATCCAGAAAGAGCTTTTGAGTTTATTCTTTTTGCTGCCGATTTATATGCAAATTTCCCTAATTTTCATAATTTGTGAGAATTTTGGGGATAGCAGAGGTATACGAAATATACAGATTGCTACTGACTGTTATGTTTTTGACAGATTCTATTTTTGTTGTGTTGATTACTTATTTTGATGAAACTATGGTTAGTATCGGGGGGTACGAGCCATGGAGAAGTGAGAATACAGTAATACAACATCAATCTAAATGGAAATTAAGTTTACTACAGTACCTAAAAAGTTGGTGGTTTGTTTTCTTATGCTAATGATATCACGAGTTTTTGTTTAAGTTTTGTGTTGTGAAGTTTTCAAGTTTTGCGTGATGTTCTTATGGACAATGGAATAAAGAGTGGAAAGAGACTAATCTTGGGGATGCCCAAGTCATCCCAAGCCAAATTCAAGGACACCAAAAAGCCTAAGCTTGGGGATGCCCCGGGAAGGCTTCCCCTCTTTCGTCTTCAATCCATCGGTTACGTTACTTGGAGCTATATTTTTACTTACCACATGATATGTGTTTTTCTTGGAGCGTTGTGTATTATAGGAGTCTTTACTTTTTTTTATCACAATCTTCCTTGTTGCACACCTTTTTTGAGAGGGACATGCACTCATCGTGAATTTGTTAGAATACTCAATGAGCTTCACTTATATCTTTTGAGCTAGGCAATTTAGCTCCCATGAGCTTCACTTATATCTTTTGAGCTAGATAAATTTGCTCTAGTGCTTCACTTAAATCTTTTTAGAGCACGGCGGTGTCATATTTTGTAGAAATAAAAACTCTCGATCTTCACTTATATCATTTTGAGAGTGCTCTCTCTAAGTAACTTGGTAATTGGCGTGTGCTATGAAATTAGTCCTAAATATGATAGGCACCCAAAGAGGATATAATAAAAACGTTCATATTCAAGTGCATTGATTAGTAAGAGAATTTTGATTCCTCACAATTAGTTTTGAGATATGGATATGGTAATATTAGAGTCATATTAGTAGGGTGTTGTGAATCTAGAAATACTTGTGTTGAGGTTAGTGATTCCCGTAGCATGCACGTATGGTGAACCGCTATGTTAGGAAGTCGGAACATAATTGATTTATTGATTGTCATCCTTTGTGTGGCGGTCGGGATCGCGCGATGGTTAACACCTACCAACCCTTCCCCTAGGAGTATGTGTTTAGCACTTTGTTTCGATTACTAATAAAACTTTCGCAATAAGTATATGAGTTCTTCATGACTAATGTGAGTCCATGGTATAGATGCACTCCCACCTTCCACCATTGCTAGACTCTCTAGTGCCGCGCAGCTTTCACCGGTGCACAAACCCACCATATACCTTCGTCAAAACAGCCACCATACCTACCTATTATGGCATTTTCATAGCCATTCCGAGATATATTGCCATGCAACTTCCACTGTTCCGTCTCATGACATGTGTCGTCATTTTCATATTGCCATTGCATGATCGTAAGATAGCTAGCGAGATGTTTCAACATCATACGCTAAGCTAGATCGTTGCACATCCCGGTGCACTGCCGGAAGTGTTGGAAATATGCCCTAGAGGCAATAATAAAATGGTTATTATCATATTTCCTTGTTCATGATAATCGTCTATCGTTCATGCTATAATTGTATTAACAGGAAACAGTAATACATGTGTGAATGAAGAGATCACAATGTGTCCCTAGCAAGCCTCTAGTTGGCTAGCTCGTTGGTCAATAGATGATCATAGTTTCCTAATCATGGACATTTGGATGTCATTGATAGCGGGATCACATCATTGGGAGAATGATGTGGTGGACAAGACCCAATCCTAAGCCTAGCACTAGATCGTATTGTTCGTATGCTAATGCTTTTCTAATGTCAAGTATCTTTTCCTTCGACCGTGAGATTGTGCAACTCCCGGATACCGTAGGAGTGCTTTGGGTGTATCAAACGTCACAACGTAACTGGGTGACTATAAAGGTGCACTACGGGTACCTCCGAAAGTGTCTGTTGGGTTGGCACGAATCGAGATCGGGATTTGTCACTCCGTGTGACGGAGAGGTATCTCTGGGCCCACTCGGTAGAACATCATCATGAGCTCAATGTGACTAAGGAGTTAGTCACACGATGACGAACTACGGAACGAGTAAAGAGACTTACCGGTAACGAGATTGAACAAGGTATAGGTATACCGACGATCGAATCTCGGGCAAGTTCTATACCGACAGACAAAGGGAATCGTATACGGGATTGATTGAATCCTTGACATCGTGGTTCATCCGATGAGATCATCGTGGAGCTAGTGGGAGCCACCATGGGTATCCAGACCCCGCTGATGGTTATTGGCCAGAGAGGTGTCTCGGTCATGTCTGCCTGTCTCCCGAACCCGTAGGGTCTACACACTTAAGGTTCGATGACGCTAGGGTTATAGGGAATTGTTATACGAGATTACCGAAAGTTGTTCGGAGTCCTGGATGAGATCCAGGACGTCGCGAGGAGCTCCGGAATGGTCCGGAGGTAAAGATTGATATATAGGACGGATGGTTTCGGACACCGGAAGTGTTTCGGGCATCACCGGTAACGTACCGGGACCACCGAAGGGGGGCTGCGACCCCAAGAGGTAAGATGGGCTAAGTGGGGGTGGGAACCAGACCCTAGTTGGGCTGGTACGCCTCCCCACTCAGCCCATGGCGCAGGGGAAAGAAAAAGAGGGGGGAACCCTAACTTAGGTGGGCCTTAGGCCCACCAGAGGGGTGCGCCACCCCCTCCTCCCCATCTGGCCGCCACAAACCCCATCTGGGAGGGCTGCCGCACCCCCTAGGGTGGGAACCCTAGGGGTGGCACCCCCTCTCCCCTTCCCCTATATATAGTGGGCACTTTTGGCCTTTGGAGGACACAGTTTTCCCTCTCCCTCGGCGCAGCCCTGCACTTCTCCCTCCTCCTCTCTGCCGGCGCTTGGCGAAGCCCTGCCGGGAGACCTCGTCTCTCCACCAACACCACGCCGTCGTGTTGCTGGTCTTCTTCCCCAACCTCTCCCTCCTCCTTGCTGGATCAAGGTGCGGGAGACGTCACCGGGCTGCACGTGTGTTGAACGCGGAGGTGCCGTTGTTCGGCACTAGATCGGAATCACCGCGAGTACGACTCCATCAACCGCGTTCTAGCAAACGCTTCCGCTTAGCGATCTTCAAAGGTATGAAGATGCTCTTACCCCTCTCTCGTTGCTGGTCTCTCCATAGGAAGATCTGAACATGCGTAGGAAATTTTTTGAATTTATGCTACGTTACCAATAGGAAGCATTTCATATAGTCATTATTGTTCTAAGTATTGAGTTTTAAGTAAATAAAAGTGTGATGATCATCATTATTAGAGCATTGTCCCATGTGAGGAAATAAAAAAAGAGGCCAAAGATGCCCACCAAAAAAATGAAATGAAAAAAAGAGGGCAAAGACCCCAGACAAAAAAATGATGAGAGAAAAAGAGAGAAGGGACAATGCTACTATCTTTTTCCACACTTGTGCTTCAAAATAGCACCACGTTCTTCATGATCAAGAGTCTCTTGTTTTGTCACTTTCATATACTAGTGGGAATTTTCATTATATAACTTGGCTTGTATATTCCAATGATGGGCTTCCTCAAAATTGCCCTAGGTCTTCGTGAGCAAGCAAGTTGGGTGCACACCCACTAGTTTTCTTTTTAAGCTTTCATACACTTATAGCTCTAGTGCATCCGTTGCATGGAAATCCCTACTCATTCACATTGATATCTATTGATGTGCATCTCCATAGCCCATTGATACGCAGAGTCGATGTGACCATCCCCTCCTTTTTGCCTCACAACCTCCACCACACTCTATTCCACCTATAGTGTTATATCCATGGCTCACGCTCATGTATTGCGTGAGAGTTGAAAAAGTCGAGAAAGTAAGAGTGCGAAAAAAATTACTTGGCCAATACCGGGGTTGTGCATGATTTAAATTCGTTGTCTGGGGATGATGGAGCATAACCAGACTATATGATTTTGTAGGGATAACTTTCTTTGGCCTTGTTATTTCAAAAGTTCATGATTACTTTGCTAGTATGCTTGAAGTATTATTGTTTTCATGTCAATATTAAACTATTGTTTTGAATCTTATGGATCTGAACATTCATGCGACAATAAAGAAGTTACAAAGAACAAATAAGTTAGGTAGCATTCCACATCAAAAATTCGGTCTTTATCACTTCCCTACTCGAGGACGAGCAGGAGTTAAGCTTGGGGATGCTTGATACGTCTCCAATGTATCTATAATTTTTATTGTTCCATGCTATTATATTATCAACTTGGGATGTATTATATGCATTTATATGCCTTTTATATCATTTTTGGCACTAACCTATTAACTCAGTGCCTAGTGACAGTTTCTGTTTTTTCCGTGTTTTTGACCTTTTTCAAAAAAGAATATTAAACGGAGTCCCAATGGAATAAAACATGCGGAATGATTTTTTTCCATAATAGAAGATACCCAAAAGACTTGAGAACGAAGGCAGGAGGTCTCGTGGAAGGTCACGAGCCCCCTAGGCACGCCCTAGGGGGGCGCGCCGAGCAGGCTCGTGAGCCCCCTTGCCTCCTTTGCCCTACCTCTTTCGCCTATAAATTCCCTAAAATCCCGAAACAAACACAGAGAGCCAAGAAAATACTTTTCCACCGCCGCAAGCTTCTGTCTCCGTGAGATCCCATCTGGGGACCGTTCTGGTACCCTGCCGGAGGGGGATTCGGACACGGACGGCTTCTTCATCAACACCATGGCCACTCCAATGATGCGTGAGTAGTTCACCACAGACCTTCGGGTCCATAGCTAGTAGCTAGATAGCTTCTTCTCTCTCTTGGATCTTCAATAAAAATTGCTGCATGGTCTGCATGGAGATCTATCCGATGTAACTTTCTTTTGCGGTGTGTTTGTCGAGATTCGATGAATTGTGGATTTATGATCAGATTATCTATGCATATTTTTTGAGTCTCCTTTGATTTCTTATATGCATGATTTCGTATCCTTGTATTTCTCTTCGAGTTATGGGTTTCGTTTGGCCAACTTGATTTATAATTCTTGAAATGGCAGAAGTGTTTGGTTTTGGGTTCATATCGTGCGGTGTCCTCACCTAGTGACTGAAGGGGTAGCGAGGCACGCATCGTGTTGTTTCCATCAAGGGTAAAAGTATGGGGTTTATATCATATTGCATGAATTTATCCCTCTACATCATGTCATCTTGCTTAAGGCATTACTCTCTTTGTTATGAACTCAATACACTAGATGCATGCTAGATAGCGGTCGATGTGTGGAGTAATAGTAGTAGATGCAGAAAGTATCGGTCTACTTGTCTCGGACGTGATGCTTGTATGTATGATCATTGCCTTAGATATCATCATGACTTTGCGCGATTCTATCAATTGCTCGACAGTAATTCGTTCACCCACCGTAATACTTGCTATCATGAGAGAAGCCTCTAGTGAACAGTATGGCCGCCGGGTCTATTTTACACATTATATATTCAGATCTACATACAAAAATACCAAAAATAACTTGCTCACTTTTATATATTTACCTTTCATCACTATCATATCTCACGTTTCAAGTAATCGTGAAGGGATTGACAACCCCTTTATCGCGTTGGGTGCAAGTTTGTTTGTTTTTGCGCAGGTTCATTGGTGCCTCATCTTGATACTCCTAATGGATTGATACCTTGGTTCTCAAACTGAGGGAAATACTTATCTCTACTTTGTTGCATCACCCTTTCCTCTTCAAGGGAAAAACCAACGCAAACTCAAGAAGTAGCAACGCACAATTTCCTCGAATTGCTTACTTCCGGCAAGACTCTTGAAGACACCTCTCTCTACAATCCCTTTCAATAAATCATTTTCTTGCTCAAGTGTAACTTGGCTAAGAGAATCATTAGTGGAATCAATAGAGTTACTAGCAACAACATTATTGGATTTAGCTTTAGGCCTTGTTTGGTACTAGGGTTTTTTAGGAGATTGGAGGGATAATCCCCACAGTGATTGGGTGAAACCCCAACCTTCACCCAATCCCTTCAAATCTCCATTTATCCCCAATATGCTAGGTAGGGGTAGTGTATTGGGTATTGAGAAAAATGCACTAGAATTTGGGGATTTGTGGGGAAATGTGGGGATGAAACATGTCAAATACACTAGAACCAAATGGTGTTATGGGATATGTGGGGATTTAGGGGTTTGACCGGGATAATCCCCACTAATTCCCTAAAATACACTAGTACCAAACAAGGCCTTAACATCGTTGTTACTAGATTAAGAAACCTTCTTGCCTTTGTTACTAGTGTTCTTAGGCTTAACTTGTGGAACAAAGTTAGACAAGAGTAATCGTTTGGCTAGATAAGAAGAACTCTTCTTTCAAAGATCATTATTGATTGCTTTTAAGAACTCATGCTCTTGCTCCAAGTTGAGCTTCTCGAAGCGTAGCTTCTCATGGGTTCTTGGAAGCTCTCTATGATCTTCTAGAGTAGTCTCATGAGCTAACTTAAGAGTTTTTAATTCTTAAGTTAGTCGTTCAATCTCTTTCGTATCATCATCATTCAATTTCTCTTGACTAGCATGATAAATAGCAAGTTCATTTTTAGTGCAATCAGTAGCTTTATCTAGAAGCAAGTCATATTCTCCTAACAAGTCATCCTCGTCACTATTGAAATCAAGATACTCGGGGTGTGATACCTTGGGGCCTTTAGCCATGAACAGTTTCCGACTCCCTCATTTGGTGAATCAAATAAGTCATAGGAGTTGGTGGAAACAACTACAATGTCGGCAACACCTTCATCTTGAATATAGTCAAAGTGGGAGTGATAGCTTCTCTCAGAGTGCTGATCAGATTCGGAGTCAGAAACCCATTCACCAACATGAGCTTGATGTCTTCTTCTTGAACTTCTCTTCGTGTATTTGTCCTTCTTCTCCGATTCCTTGCCTCTCCGTGAGTGTCTTCATTCATAGTGATCTTCTCTACTCCTTCTCTCTCTGCGAGGTGGCTCATCTCTTGAGCTTTGTCTTCGAGGTGACTCTTCTCTTCTTTTGTAGGGAGCCAAGCACTCATTTGAGTAGTGTTCGGGTTTCCCACAATTGTAGCAGTTTCAGTCACGACTGGACGAACGCTTCTCATCATGTCTTGAACTTGAGCTTCTATCTTTGCCAATACTTATGTAAAACTTGTTAAATTTTCTGACCATGAGGCTTATCTCTTCATTAGTGACAAGATTGTCTTTTGAAGTAGCGGGAGCATTGCATGAAACTTTATAAGCACCGCTTGAATTGTTGTGCAGCTCATCTTTGTCTTTGAGTGACATCTCATGAGCAACAATCCTACCAATGACTTCACTTGGCTTGAGATCTCTGTAATTTGGCATCATTTGAATCAATGTGCACACTCTGTCATACTTGCCATCAAGAGCTCTAAGTATCTTCTTGATGATGAATTTGACGGTCATCTCTTCAGTTCCTAAGCCAGCAATCTCATTGGTGATGAGAGCTAGCCTAGATTACATTTCAGCGACTCCTTCACCATCCTTCATCTTGAAGTTGTCAAGTTGACGTTGAAGCACATCCAACTTAGATTCTCTCATAGAATCATTACATTCGTGCATATCAACCAAAGTATCACAAATCTCTTTTGCATTCTAAAGATGACTGATTTTGTTGAATTCTCCGGGGCAAAGGCAGTTGAAGATGATATCGCAGGCTTGAGCATTAAGTTGCAACATCTTCAGTTCATCAGTTGTCGCGTCACGATCTGGTTCATGCCCTTCTCCAAATAAGTTACCTTGCGCACCAACATCGATAACAGCCCAAACATGAGGATTAAAGCCAAGTATATGTATTTTAATTTTATGCTTCCAACTAGCAAAATTAGTGCCATCGAAGTAAGGACCTCTACGATGATAATTTCCCTCACTAGATGCCATACTCTCCTAGGTTGCTAAACCAATGAAATGGAGACCAAAGCTCTGATACCACTTGTAGGATACAAAGTATGTCTAGAGGGTGGTTGATTAGACTACTTGACAAGATAATTTTTTTGCCTTTTCCCAATTTTACTTGAGAGGCACCTACGGCAATTATAACAAGTCAAGTACACCCTACACATGCAGTTCTAATAGTATTGCAGCGGAAAGTAAAACATGCAAGTGTAAAGTAGAGGAGTAAGGTAGGGAGATCAAACGCATGAGGTTGACACAGCGATTTTTGGCATGTTTCCGATAGGTGGCGCTATCGTACGTCCATGTTAGTGAAGACTTCAACGCACGGAGGGTAACGACTGCGAGAGTCCACGTAGGGCTCCAACCACGAAGGGTCCACAAAGAAGCGGCCTTGTCTATCCCACCACGGCTTCCGTCCACGGAGGACTAGCCTTACTCATGGTAGATCTTCACGAAGTAGGCGATCTCCTTGTCCTTACAAACATCTTGGTTCAACTCCACAACACAAAGTAGGAGGCTCCCAAGCGAAAACTAACCAATCTAGGAGGCACCACCCTCCAAAAGGTAATAGATGGAGTAGATCAATGAACTCCTTGCTCTTGTGCTTCTAAAGATAGTCTCCTCAACACAAATCTCTCTCACACAGGATATGAATGTGTAGGAGAGATTGATTTGGTGGAAAGCAGTTTGGGGAGGCTAGAGATCAAGATTCAAATGATAGGATTGGAATATGTTGGTCTCAACACATGAGTAGGTGGTTCTCTCTTAGAAAATGGATCTGGAAATAAAGTGTGTGTTCTGAGTGCTTCTCCCACGAATGAGAGGTGGGTGAAGGGGTATATATAGGCAGCAGCCAAAATCCAACCGTTACACACAAAAGTGAAAACTCGATGGTACCGACTAGTACTAAAAGTGTGAACTTTTAATCACGGTGAGACCGATATATAGAACTTGGTGGCACCGAAAAGGTGACTAACGGTCAGATAGCCAAACTCAATGGTACCTATACTCAAACTCGGAAATTCTGATTTGTGTATCTTGGCAACAGAATGTTGGTCACACTGAACTCGATAGCACCGATGCAGTTTCGGTTGCACCGATTTGGTGGGAATGGCTAGGGTTCTATGTGCGGTTCAAACTCGGTGGGTCCGATATAGAAATGTTGGTGACACCGAATTTGTGTATGTGGAACTTGACAGAGTGGATATGTGGGAAAAATGACTAAGTGTTTTGGTGGCTAACTTTGAGCATTTGAGCAATCAGTTCATTTTACTATCTCACCCCCTTTTAATAGTGTTGGCTTTCCTATGGAATCAAAAGTGATTTCTCACAAAGATAAAATGAAGGGTCTTCTAGCTTGAAGCTTGAGCCAATATTATTTGTTTCTTGCATCCAGGGGTATCTCCACATAAACATTAAGCCATAGCATCTTTTGGACTTTTCTGAAATATACATGGAAAACACATTAGTCCAATGATGTATATGTTGTGATCAATTATTAAAACCACCATAGGGAGCAATGTGCTTTCATCATGGAGATCTCCTTCGGAGGAACATGAGACCTCCCATTTGCCATGAGCACCTGAGCTGCCTATTGCAGGGCTTGAGATGGAGGGCGATTGGAGGGGATGGGAGGCGGAATGGATCTGGGCGCTTGAGCTTGGGAGGAGAAGGAGCAAGGGTTTGGAATGCTTGTGGTGGGCTTTCGATCTTTTTCCCCCTTTTAAAGGGAGATCGTGAAACCAAGGGTTTTCTCTCACCACGCCACCAGCTCTACCACTTCCCGAAACAACTGCGCCATTGGAACGTGCATAGGTTGGCTCGGGTCATTAAATCAAAATCCCCTTGAATACGGGACACAATCTTTGTTGTTTATAGAACGTGCCGCACGGAAAGTGGCCTCGAGCCGCGACTCGAATTTTACTCATTATTTGTTATTGTGGCTTTTCATGAGAAGAGTTGTCGGATGGGTTACTATTCACCTTCGGGCCTTTAAAAGCCTTTGGATTTAATGACGTGTGTTTTTGAGAATACCATGTCATTGGAACAACTAAGCCGATACCACCCGAATAGAAAGGGAACTCGTCGTGCAAGCCGGTTTTTCTATGTGCTCGGCTGCCGAAGACCATATACATCAGCATTGAAGGCCAGTTCGGGGATACTAAGGGAGTTCCGGATTAAGGGGTCCTGGGGCAGTTGGGTTCTCCCTTATGGGTCGATCATATGGGTTGTGTCATTGAAGATCGGATTATCTAACGACTGTGTAATCAAGATGGAAAGCTTCAAAGACCAGGCATGTACTCCAAGGAAGGAGGACCACTTCGTCCCACTACCCCCAATCTATGTCTGTAACATATAACCCTAGGGGCCCTCGTGTCTATATAAACTAGAGGCTCTTATCGTAGAGGCAGGTTATCTCATCTAGGGTTTAGCTCGTACGATCTCGAGGTAGATCAACTCTGTAACCATCGTTCCCCATCAATACAATCAAGGAGGATGTAGGCTTATACCTCCTCAAGAGGGCCCGAACCTGGGTATACATCGTCTCCCCTCTCTCCTGCAACCCATCGATCTAAGCTCCACAGTTCGGGACCCCCTACCTGAGATCTGCCGGTTTTGATGCCGACACCCTCCTCCTGGAAAAATGAATTTGGCTTATAAAATGTCCGAGAAGGAACTCAAGGCCCAATCAGCTTCTGAATTGCAGGCCCTTTTTGGATCGAAACCGCCCCCGTGGCCAAAGGAGACAGTACCTCTGAAAACCGTACAACGTGTTATGAAGAATCTTGCTAAACCGCCTTCGGAGAGAAAGCGATCAGACTATGAACGCTCTATTAGCAAGTCATATCATGAAAAGCAAAATAAGGACTCAGGCGGTACTAAGAAAAGCAGGAAAATTGTTCCCTAGACGGGAGAACAGGCAGTTTAATCGATCTCGACGCTTAAGGTGAGTACAGAGGGAGTCGACGCTGCTGCTATTAGAGAGATGGCTAGAGAGGCTGGTGTTACTATTGAACAACTCCTAGGCGATGAGGAAATGCCCAGGGTGGAAGAGGATAAACTAGCACGGAAATATGTCCCCGAGCAACCTTTGGTCAGGCCTAAGGAGATCCCGTGTCTATCAACACAAGTGTACAAATTGCATACCTGTTACATGAGTGAAATAAAAGTCGGGCGACACGGCCTCATGGTGAAAGTCAAGCGAGAGCATTTCATCAATTAAAAAGATTTGTGGATTGAAAATCCAGAATTGTTTCAGTTATTCAATCAAGACGCACTCGACAAATCTCTCGTCAGTTGCTATTCTTTGTAAGTGATTTCTTTTTGTAATTTAAGTCTCTAGCTCATCAACTCGTTCATTGCCTATAATTATCCTCACTATATTCTTTTATGTGGTGTTATGCAGAATGAAGATGTTTGAAATGAAAAGATATGGAGTCTTTGGCATTGGCTTCATTGACCCAAATACCATTTATGATAAGATGGTAACAGATTTCAAAGATGAAACAAAGGACAACTTGTATACGTTTTTAAGGAACTAAATACCCAGCCAGAAATACTATTTCCTTACAACTTCGAGTGAGTGTTACTGTCTTGTACCATAAATTCTATTTTGCTTACTCGGTGTTAAGTGTACGTAGTACTTGATGAGTTATGCATGCCCGCTTATACAATGTAGGTTCCACTGGATCCTGCTAATCATTAGTGTTGACGAGGGAAAAGTTGAAGTAGTGGACTCACTAAAAAAAGACCTGGCGGAGTACATGGACCTGAAGTTGATGCTCGATAGGTAACTTCAATCATTATCGCGCTATGTCAGTCTCTTTAGTTCATTTCTTGATATCAAGTAATCAATAACTCCTTTATTCTTTTTCTTTGTCATACAGGGTTTGCAGACGGTTCATGTGGGATATTCCCGATGAATGGAAAAAAGAGCTGAGATGGACATGGCCCAAGGTAATTAAGTAGTACTAGCTACATCCGCGCATCTCTTTAATTCTAGTTCTAATACCATTATCATGCTTGATTTTTATCCGACTGAATTCTATTCTTGTAAAGTGGTGCATGCAGCAGCCACACGGGACTAATCTATGTACATATTATGTTTGCGGGGACATTTTCTTTCACACCGAACGGCACAAAGATAGCACACATCGTTCGGTACGTAAACACTATTCATATTTTTTTATCATGGTCTAATATATATACACACAACTAATATATTTATATTGGTCTCCTTCTGTAAAGATGTCGGAGATGGAGTAACGTCTCCTAGCAAAGGACCGCATCCGAGCACTTCAAGAGGCAATGGCATGATTTTTGCTTGATCAGGTCATATCTCCCGACGGAGAATACCACTACACATAATGTCTGCATGTAATGATATGCACATTGTAGGAGAAAATGTATGTACCAAATCATATATACATATATATATATATACATATATATATATATATATACATATATATATATATAGGGTTGCGCTATTCGTCACGCTTGGTGACGAATAGTTATTCTTCACCCCCTCTATTTTTAATATCAATGCACCGTAATTTTATGTTCCGTAAATTTTGTCTTATTTTATATGTAAAAAAGACCGTAAAAAAATATAATCAACGTAAAAATATTTTATGTCACGTAAAATTAAGAACATACAAAAATAGTGCAAAACATACAAGAAATTCAATATTTTCTGGTCTAGCGACCTATGTTTTTGTTTTTCTTTTGTCAAATTTTACGTTGTGCGTTAGTATAAATGTAACTATTTGTATTTCGAAAGTATTTTTTTGTAAATTGATCCTAAGATTATCTCGAGTGAAGAATAAATTATTCTGCACCCTGGGTGATGAATAGAGTGTATATATATATATATATATATATATATATATATATATATGTGTGTGTGTGTGTGTGTGTGTGTGTGTGCGCGCGCGCGCGCGCATATATATATATGATTGTACAAGAAATTATATGATATATGATTGGTCCTACGAGAAATTCTATGATATATGCATAACGTGTACAATATGCAGTAGCATAAAATATGTTAGAAATGAAAAGGAATTAAATGGAAAACACAAAATAAAAAGCAAAAATTAACAATGAACCCCAAAACCCCAAAACCAGAAAACCCTAAAACCCCAAAGCCTTTAGTCCCGGTTCGTGTAACCAACCGAGACTAAAGGTCCCCGGCCTCCCAGCAAGCGCTGCGTGCCATGTGGAAGGGCATTAGTCCCGGGTCATGGTCAACCGGGACTAAAGGGGGGGGGGCTTTAGTCCCAAGTTATTAGTCTTGGTTGATGACCCGGGACTAAAAGCCCTTACCAACCGGGACTACAACCATGTTTTATATTAGTGGGAGTGCTGCACACAACAATTCCCATGCCCCGACGGCAACCCTCTCCCTTCCGTTTGCCCGTTTTCTCCTCAGATCGCATCTACGTAGCGTTTGGCGATGCTCTGCCGGGATTGCTTCACCAGCATCTCCACCACACCATCATGCGGGTTGAGATCCCATCTACTTCTCTTCCCTCGTTTGCCGGATCAAGAAGGAGGAGATGTCATTCAGCTGCACGTGTGCTGAACGCAAAGGTGTCGTCCGTTCAACGCTAGATCGGAACGGGTCACGATTGGATCGTGAAGACGCTCGGCTACATCAACCCTGTTATGTATGCTTCCTCTTAGTATCTACAAGGGTATGTAGATACACTCCTTCTCTCGTAGCTATGCATCTTCATGAATAGATCTTACGTGTGCCTAGAAAACCTTTTGTTTTCCATTCGATGTTATCCTATAGTGTGGAAGGAAACAAATAGTTTGTTGAGATTAAGAATACAGAAACAGGAGGAATGAGATGAACATGAAATAAAGAAGTAAACATATAAGGTCCACCCGTTGTAAAAACAGAAATATAAGATAACAGTAGTACGACGTATATGTAGAAGATGGACATGTATAATGGACTGTCTTCATATCGTATTTGAATTACTAGTGTTTTTAATGATTCTTCTATACACACAAGTGCACGGATCTTGGCACAAACAGACGCACGTGCTTTGTCGCATAAGTGACTCGCACGTGCGTCGAGCTCGTTGAAGAGCGCGTCAGCCTCTGACCACCTCTGTCGGATGAGCTCCTGGTTGGCCGACACCTCGGCCTCATCATGGATGGACTTCAGGATGGCATTTTGTTCCGCTATCTTCTCGGCTTGGGCGACGGCGAACTACGCATCCGCCTGCGCCAAGTTGAAGCCCGGAGCAGGCTGGTCCGCATTGACCACCTTCATCGGCTTCGACAGCTATTCTTTCTGTTGCTCATCCTTCTCTGGCTCCAGTGAGTCTAAAGGCAGACCCACAGCGATGCGGGCGCCACACCTAAACCTGGACTCTACATTGATCTGCATCTGATGCTCTAGTGTGAGCATCGCGTAGATGGTGACCCTACGTCGGACCATATCGATGCCGAAGAGCATGAGAGAGCAGGAGAGGGGAGGTGGACAGACGTGAATGATGACAGAGAGAGAAGGTGAATGTGCTAGGGCTGCGGATGCCGACCGGCTGAAATAGTCAGATTTGGCCTCGGACGACGAGCGAGAGGGGCGTCATGTGGCGTTCACAGCGCGGCGACGATCGATGCGTCCGTCGAACCGTCGGGTTTCCTGGTGAGTTCACGTGGGGCCCCATTATCATACGACATGTCGAACGCGCTCAGACGCGTCGAACGCCCTATATTCATTCTATATTTGAGCTGGATATAAGTGATACCGGTGAACCGAAGGTTTAAGGCTCATTTGAGTTGTCCACCTAGGTTAAAATTTTATAAGGGGTCAGTGAGGCCAACTCCAGCACGCGACCCTATCCTGTCCGCTTGCGTCCATTTGGGTTAAAACGGACACATGAGGCGGCCCAGCGCGCGGGCGCAAACGGACATTTGTTCTTTTTCTATCCGCTTTTCGACCCATTCCAGGCCCAAACTTGGTCCGGTTTTGAGGTGAAACGGATAGCGTGTAGACATCGCGCGCACGGGCGAGACGCGCGCTCTTGTCCTCCCCTGGCCCGCCCGTCGGTGGCACAAAGCGGCACGGCCTTCCCGCCCCCACGCCCCATTCCATTTCATTTCCACCCAAAACCCTCCCACGCCCCGCCCTCCCCTTAGCCCGCCGCCCTCCTGCCATGGCCGACCCCCCGCCGAATTCCGGCGACCCGTCCGTCGTCCCGGCCACCAAGGTGAAGAAGAAGGCTCCTAAGGGTACGAAGAAGCCACGGTAGGAACTCACGCCAGAGGAGATCGCAAAGTTGGACGCAGAATCTGCCAAGAGGCGGAATCGGCGGGCGGAGGTGAAGAGGAAGGACGTCGTGGCCGCGTACGCCATCGAGTGCGCTGTGTCGGAGGCCGTGCGGCACAAGGCCGATGCTCAATTGAAGGAGGCCATCGTCAGCAAAGCGCACGCCCTCCTCATGATGGGGTTGTGCTGTCCGACGAGATTCACGACTGCGCTCGTCGGGCCGGCGAGCACCGGCTCGTCGGCCGTCCGGCCTCCGTAGTGCCCCTCCCCGACATCGTCGACCACACCATTGTCGCCCGGTTTCCCTTTACCAAGGTGCCAAACCCAAACCCGTTTGTCGGGGCCGCCAGAAGTCAGCATGATCGTGCCGTCCACGCCGCGTCCCTCGGTCGTCATTGACCTCAACGTCACGTCGGGGTCCTGCAGCGATGGCCGTTCGTCCGTGGAGATGCAAAGAAAGCCAGCCCGACCGCCGTCTACAGCCACGAGATGATGAAGACGACAACGAGAAGACGATAATGACTTCAGCAAAGATGAGCGAGAAGACAAGGAGCTGGTTCGAGGCCCGACAGAAAGGGATGTTCGACGCCGATGGCCTGAACTAGGGCGTCAGATCGGCCGTGTCCATTCTTTTTTTGTAGGCTGGCATGATGAGCTGGCCGGTGGCATTGTTGCTAGCCACCAGCTGTGTTGCTGGCTAAAAACCTATTCTTTTTTGAAGGCCGGTTGTGTTGCCGGCAAGGACGTGTAGGCTGACTGTGTTGCCGACGTGATTTAGGACCGCTTGCATGAACTATGGGACGTGACTATTCGAATGCTTGTGTTTGAAAATGAGGCGGACATGATACAACCAAGGATGCGTCCGCGCGTTGGCTGCACGGCCACTGCATCCCAAAAATGATCCGGATACAATTCAGCGCTCACCCAAATGGACAGAATCCGAACAAAACGGACGTCTGGATGATGGTCACACGGTGGAGTTGGCCTCACCAAACGGTGTGTCCATGCTCCAAAAGCAGTGAGTGAGGGGGCAGCAGGAGTGGTGGGGTGGGCCCAGTCCCCGCACGAGACCAAATCGTGGAAGCCCGATATTATTCTCTCAATGCCAATCCCATCCCGTTCCGGCCCGCACCACGAGGCGGCCTCCATCCCTGCCGCCCGTATCATATCAGGCCCTCCACACGTGTGGCCTCGAAACCTGTGGCGATAAAGAAAGGGAAAAGCATAAACCGCCCAGGTAGACGGCACCGTTACCTCCGGTCGTTAACCCACACATACCCAGGCAGGGGCGTCCGTCCGTTCGGCCGTCCTCGAAACGGTCGGTCCCTCGTCTGCGGGTAGCCGCACGTGCGGGCGCGTCCGAGGGAAAGCTGGCGCCTGCGTTCGTGTGCGTGTGCGCGTGCGCTTGTGTCAGGGATGGGCTTGGCGGGTCCGCCTTGTCGCCTTCTGCGGTTGGCCTACACACTGTTGGCTCGGACGGACGTGACAGACCACCGAGGGATACAAATATGTTACTGTACTGACCGGCTTCTCACTGTCCGCGTATTTCGTTGCTTGACTCTACCGCCGGATCATTTCTCCTTCTTTACTACTCCTCCGTTTTTAAATATATTTTTTAAAGATTTCTTTAGAAAAATTATACAGTATATCCTTGTCTCTCTGTGGTAGTGGTAAATGGATCCGAAGGGAAACGAGGGAGGGATAAACGGGGGCGGGGTGGGAAACAGAGATGAAAAGCTTAACAGTTGAGGGGAAAGGAGGGAGCAACTTGCTTTGCTGTCTCCCTGACACCTGCAATAATACATAGAGGGACTGAAAGAGAAGGAGAACGAGAGAGAGGGGGGGGGGGGGGGGGGGGGGGGAAGAGCGTTGTGTGGCTGTAGCAGCTGCAGTGCACCGAGGCCCTATGCTACCGGCCTACGCCATAGCCCTGCGACATCTTTAACCAAAAGTACTAAACCCACACCCCTACACTGCCACCACCACCACGCTGTGCTGACGCAGTAACAAACTGTAACCTCTCTCTCTTTCTCACTCACACAGAAATTGTTCCTTGCTGCCCCTTTTGCCAAGACTACCTCATTTTACCCTTCATCTTCTACTTGTTGGCATGAATGAGCTTTTGTTGTTCTGGGAGGGGTAGCCCTGCACTGCACTGGGCTACGGCTACCTCTTTATGGATAGGAAGTTGCAGCTCATCGCTACATATGGACATGTTCCATCGTTGTATCCGCCTCCTTTTTATCTTTCATCCATGCCATTAGTCTTTTCTTGTCAAAATGCAGCTGTCTGCTTCTTGCTCATTACACACTTAACTCGTATTCTCACCCCTAGTTATGCAGCTAGCAAAGGGACCATCTCCATTTTCTGAAAGAATCTGCTGCAACATATGGACAAATTTTGCAAACCAACCTTTTTCTTAGGTTGCCAGGATCACAATACAATATTTAATGGCCATCAAAAGGACGGTAGTAGATGCACAGGCCAAGGGGCGTTTCTGCCATTCTATGTGGAAATGACAAGAGAAAATAATCTGCTCTTACTATACTGCAGGCTTAGTAAAAGAGGGAGGCTTAGCTACGTTTTTCTTTTAGAAAAGAACCCCGGCCTGCATTTTGAGCATGCATGCTGCAACTCTATTAATTATTTAAATAAATCTTATAAAGTAGTACATAGTAAGTCTGAATTTATCATCTTGACAACATCTGTCGCTACTTCTATCCAACTAATGAAGTGGTGTCGATAGTCCAAACCAATACCAAATAGACGTCGCACCTAAGTCTAACATCTAAATTCGGAGGCCCCAGCGAAGCCATATACTGATCTGGGCACACACCAGTCCAGCGCACTCTTAGAGATCGTCGCCACCATCTTCCACCGATCCATCCTCACAACAGATACTGACGCCACCACCTTGCCGGGTCTGCCATCGACGCCACGACGACGTCAGACAACGCCATCCTCCTGCGCGAGTCTGTCTACACACATCGAATACCGAAACTCCACTACGCCGAGCCGCCGAGATCCAGAGTCGTCAATGCTTAAGACGAAACACCGCTCCACCAAAGATGTTGTCCGCTGGTCCCTCGAGCCCATGTACACCTCCAATACTGACGCCCCCAAGGAGGAACCGACGCAAGAGCGTCGTCGTCATCCGATCGATCAATCTAGGGTTTCCCCCGGAGGTAACAGATTGATACGTCTACAACGTATCTATAATTTTTTATTTTTCCTTGCTGTTATATTATCATTCTAGGATACTTTTTGAGTAATTATTTACCAATTTATATTATTTTTAAGCACTAACCTATTGGCCCCGTGCCGAGAGCCAATTCCTATTTTTCGTGTATTCTTTGTTTCGCAGAAAATCCATATTAAACGGACTCCAAACATAATAAAATTTACGGAGATTTT
Organism: Hordeum vulgare subsp. vulgare; assembly: GCF_904849725.1. NCBI lineage: Eukaryota > Viridiplantae > Streptophyta > Magnoliopsida > Poales > Poaceae > Hordeum > Hordeum vulgare. The sequence continues at coordinate 200,247,320 of NC_058520.1, read as the reverse complement.
TTTTGGAATATATGTGAATTTTGGGAGTCAAAATCAACGCAAAATGATGCCCGAGCGAGGCACAAGCCAACATGCCGCGATCTACGGGGAGGGGCGGCCTGATGGCTTGTGGCCACCCCTTAAGTCGGTTGATGCTCTCCTTCTGGCGCAAGGAAGATATTTAGTGATAAAAATCCCCTCAAAATTTTAGCCCTATCAGATTTATGGATCTCCGGATATTTAAGAAACGGTGAAGGGCTAGAAAAGAGGTCGCGAAAAAAGGAGAGAAACAAAGAGAGAGATCCAATCCGGAGGGGCTGCTGCCCTCCGGGTGCCATGGCGGCCATGGACTAGAGTATAAACCCTCCTCCCACCTTGGGAGGAGGCCAAGGAAGAAGAAGAAGGAGGGGGTCTCTCTCCCCCTCTCCCCCGGTGGCGCCGGAGCGCCGCCGGGGCAACCATCGTGACGACGATGTACACCAACAACTTCGCCGCCATCACCACCACCAACTTTCTCCTCCTCTATGCAGCGGTGTAAAACCTCTCTTCCCCGCTGTAATCTCTACTTGAACATGGTGCTTAATGCTATATCTTATTATCCAATGATGTGTGGCTGTCCTATGATGTTTGAGTATATTTATTTTGTCCTATGGGTTAATTATGATATGATGTTATTGATATAAGTTGTGTGTTGATATGGTGATGTCCTAAGGTGCCTTCTGTGAGGTGCACACGTGAAGGAATAACGCTGGAGAGTTTGCAATGTATCATGGTTTTGTCACGGCAGATGTCCTCGTGAAAGGACTTAGTACTTGAGCCATCACACCTTGGTGGCGACTCAAAGGGGTTGAGCAGGAGAGACACGGCGATTTACCCAGGTTCGGCCCCTCGTAAGGAGGTAAAGGCCTACATCCTGCTCTAAGTTGTATTGATGTAGTTTCGATTACAAGGAGGGCGTAACTCGCCTAACCTAGCACTCGATGATTTCTAACCTGCCCTCTTCTTCCCTGGGACTCGCCTTTATATACAGGTCGAACCCCTAGGGTTTACAAGGGTACTTTCCTTCCTACAAATCGTGACCTCTAAGGTCTCTAAGTTGCCACCCTCTAAAGCTTGGAGACCTTCCGGAAATTATAAACCGCCATACAACCTTTGGTCTTGCCAGGCCAAGGCCCAAACCACGCTCAGGTGAATCGCCTGATTTAGTGACCCGGCCCAATTAGGGCGGGTTATTAACAGGTTATATCCCCAACATTAGGCTCCAGATTGATTTGAACTCTTTTCACGCCAATATTTCTGCTCGGTTAAAGGCGATTCATTCTTCATCCTTCTCTATACGTCAGAAACTTTAACCCGCCATCTGGCGCTGAAAATCTTTAAATCCCCAAACCATTTCTCGTCGGCATCTTCTTATCCCTTGAATTCTGGGAAGACTGACATAATCCCAACGGATCCTTTAGTATCGTTATCCCAAAATTTTTGGAGCGCCATTATAGCGAATCTTTTATCCTCCGGCGGTTCCCGCTCATGGCGCCTCGATTCCAGCGCCCGCCCTGTTAAATAGGTGGGGGGGACAGGACTGGCGCTTCCCACGTACCAGTCTCATCAATCTCCTCCCCGTTATCACAACAAGGAAACCTTATTGCCTTCCGAGGGCTCCGCCGCCGACCGCAGTTCCTGTCGTCGCACGAAAGCTTCGGCGCCGCCCACAGATCTTTGCCGCCGTCAAGCTCTGTACCGCGACCGAGCTGCTCGCCGCCATCGACCACCGCGTCACCGTCGACCGCCTCGCTGTTTGACAAGCACTCCGTCGCCGCCGAAGATCTCTGCGCTCGACCAAGACTTTCGTGCTCCTCCAACAGCCTCCGTCGCCGTCGACCACGTCCGACCGAAACCATCAGGTTAGGTCACCGCTCTTTTAAGAACAGATCCCATCCCTGTCCGAAACTTCAACATTGATATGTTCTTGATGCCCTCGTGAATATCTGTTACCTGTCCTTGACTGATTAATGCTAATGACGATGAGATAGACAATGTTTTTAATACCTTCATTTATCTGCCCTTGACTTGCGTGTTTAGAACAATATTCCGTCAAACGAACGATATCACCTTATCCCGGTAGTAAATTGCTGCGTCCAGTCATTTTTCTCATGTTTTTTCGACTGTCTAGTAGATCCATAGTTTACCTGCTCATTGCGTAAAAGCTGTTTGTAGTCTTCACACTTCACCGTTTCGAACAAATGTCTCCGACACCTTTAAAAATAACTCTTGTGAATAGCCAAACTTCGTAAGTCGCCATAGCAACCCAACCCGGATCTTTATATGGCGGGTCAAGATTTTCCCTTAGTCCGTGAACAAATTACTTGGCGAGTCAAATGAACTTATTGCACCCCTTACGGTAGATGTTCAAGGCATGTAAATTCACCCGTACTTTACACCTTTGTAGCATGGGCACCGTCTTCAAAAGTGACTGGCTCCCTAAATGATGGTTTCATCAAATGAAGGAGAATAAAAATAGCAATTTCGTCGGCTCATAAGGTCGCGACAGGATGGGCCGAGTCAGAAAGCTCAAGCACGCACCCTAAATGATGGTTTCGTCGGCTCATAAGGTCGTGACAGGATGGGCCGAGTCAGAAAGCTCAAGCACGCACCCTAAATGATGGTTTCGTCGGCTCATAAGGTCGCGACAGGATGGGGCGAGTCAGAAAGCTCAGGCACGCACCCTAAGATGATGGTTTCGTCGGCTCATAAGGTCGCGACAGGATGGGCCAAGTCAGAAAGCTCAAGCACGCACCCTAAATGATGGTTTCGTCGGCTCATAAGGTCGCGACAGGATGGGGGGAGTCAGAAAGCTCAAGCACGCACCCTAAGATGATGGTTTCGTCGGCTCATAAGATCGCGACAGGATGGGGCGAGTCAGAAAGCTCAAGCACACACCCTAAGATGATGGTTTCGTCGGCTCATAAGGTCTCGACAGGATGGGGCGAGTCAGAAAGCACAAGCACGCACCCTAAGATGATGGTTTCGTCGGCTCATAAGGTCGCGACAGGATGGGGCGAGTCAGAAAGCTCAAGCACGCACCCTAAGATGATGGTTTCGTCGGCTCATAAGATCGCGACAGGATGTGGCGAGTCAGAAAGCTCAAGCGTCACCCTAAGATGATGATTCTGCCGGCTCATAAGGTCGCAACAGGATGAGAAAATTGATCTTTTAATGAAGAAGCCCCCAAGTTGGGAAGCATTTTAACTTTATTACTTCATAACGAAACTGAAAAACTTACAAAATGCAGAGCTTAAGAGCTCAAGTGTAATAAGGCCGCAAGTGGGCAATATTCCAAGGGCGAGTTGACTCGACCTCCGTGGTTGGCCGGTTAGGCCGAAGATCCACCAGATAATAAGAGCCGTTGCGAAGATTCTTGCTGACGACGGATGGTCCGTCCCATGGTGGTGACAACTTATGCATGCCAGCTCGATCTTGTATCAACCGAAGAACTAAGTCGCCTTCCTGAAAGGTCCGGCTCTTAACCTGGCGGTTGTGATAACGCTGTAGATCTTGTTGGTAGATGGCCGAACGGGCCGCAGCCAGGTCACGTGCCTCTTCTAAGGCGTCCAAGGAATCTTGACGCGCCAGCTCATTGTCTTGCTCCACATATGCGGCGACTCTAGGCGAATCATGCCTTATGTCAGTAGGAAGAACGGCTTCTGCTCCGTAGACCAAAAAGAAAGGGGTAAAACCCGTGGACCGGTTCGGGGTAGTCTGGATACTCCACAACACCGAAGGCAATTCTTCGACCCAACATCCTCGGGTTTTCTCCAGGGGAACCATGAGTCGGGGCTTAATTCCTCGTAAGACCTCCTGATTCGCCCGTTCCGCCTGCCCATTAGATTGTGGGTGAGCAACCGCAGAAACATCAAGCCGGATATGCTCTCGACGGCAAAACTCCTGCATCGCCCCTTGGGATAGGTTAGTACCATTATCAATAATGATACTATGTGGATATCCAAACCGGAAAATCAGCTTTTTGAAGAACTTGATCGTTGTCTCCACATCGCAATTTCCAATAGGTTCCGCCTCAACCCACTTGGTGAACTCATCAACCGCCACCAGCAAATGGGTTTTCTTATTGGATGACATTTTAAAGGGGCCGACCATGTCTAACCCCCAGACCGCAAAAGGCCAAGTGATGGGAATCATTCTTAATTCTTGAGCCGTCACATGAGCCTATCGTCCATAATGCTCGCATCCCTCGCACCAACGAACTATATCCTCTGCATCTGCATGGGCCGTCCGCAAGAAGAAACCATGACGGAAAGCTTTTGACACCAGAGAGCGTGACCCGGCATGGTGCCCACAGTCTCCGGTATGAATGTCATTTAAGATTCTGCATCCTTCTTCGGAGGAAAGGCATCGTTGAAAGACTCCAGAGGCACTTCGTTTATATAACTCGGCATTAATGATCACCATGGATTTGTTGCGCCGAACGATTTGACGGGCCGAAACTTCGTCTGCTGGTAACTCGCCCCGGGCGAGATAAGCCAGATAGGGAAGAACCCAATCCGGCGTGGCGTGGAGAGCCGCCATGAGCTGAGACTCAGGATCCGGTATTGCCAACTCCTCCTCCGATGGTAAAATCATGGATGGTTTATGCAAAATGTCTAGAAAAACATTGGGAGGAACTGGCTTTCGCTGGGAACCAAGTCGTGAGAGGGCGTCAACCGCCTCGTTGAGGCGCCGATCAATGTGGTCCACCTGATAACCATGAAAATGACCGGCCACGTCAGACACAGCTCTTCTGTAAGCCGCCATCATGGGGTCCCGAGAATCCCAGGTACCCGAAACTTGCTGCGCCACCAAATCAGAGTCGCCAAAACACCTGACTCGCGTTAGATTCATCTCCTTGGCGAGTCGCAAGCCGTGAAGCAAAGCTTTGTATTCTGCAGCATTGTTAGTGCATGGAAACATGAGTCGGAGAACATAACAGAATTTATCTCCGTGAGGGGATACCAATACCACACCAGCCCCCGAGCCTTCCAGCTGTCTAGATCCATCAAAATAAGTAGTCCAGTAAGTAAGATCAGGCTTGTCTTCCGGAGCCTGCAACTCCGTCCAGTCATTGACGAAATCAACTAAAGCCTGAGACTTGATGGCTGTGCGGGGGGTGTACTGCACGTGATGCGGCCCAAGTTCAATCGCCCACTTGGCAATCCGCCCTATTGCCTCCCGATTCTGGATGATATCCCCAAGGGGAGCAGAGCTAACCACTGTGATAGGGTGTTCTTGGAAATAATGCTTAAGTTTCCGACTCGCCATAAACACCCCATACACTAACTTCTGCCAGTGTGGGTAACGTTTCTTGGAAAGGGTTAGCACCTCGCTGATAAAATACACCGGGCGTTGCACTGGGTACTCCTTCCCTTCCTCCTTTCTTTCAACAACCACTGCCACTCTTACTGCTTTGGAATTCGCCGCAATATACAGAAGCATGGGCTCCTTTTCAGTCGGGGCGGCCAGGACCGGCAGGTTAACCAATTGCCGTTTCAAAGCTTCGAGCGCCTCGTCTGCCTCGTTTGTCCAAACGAACCGGTCAGATTTCTTTAGTAACTGATAAAGAGGAATCGCCTTTTCTCCCAGGCGACTTACAAAGCGACTCAGGGCCGCAATGCGACCCGCCAGTCGTTGAACTTGATTAACGTTTGCCGGTTTTCCAAGGGATGTAACTGCTTCGATTTTGTCCGGGTTAGCTTCAATGCCACGCTCCGACATCAGGAAGCCCAACAATTTCCCTACAGGAACACCAAAAATACACTTGGTGGGATTCAGCTTCATCTGATATACCCGCAAATTATCAAAAGTTTCTTTGAGATCCTCCAGCAGCGTCTCCCCCTGGCGGGTTTTGATCACAATATCGTCGACATAGGCGTGGACGTCGCGGCCGTTTTGGCTGTGAAGGCAATTCTGGATGCAGCGCTGATAAGTCGCCCTCGCACTCTTGAGTCCAAAAGGCATGGACACATAGAAAAAGGCCCCAAAGGGGGTTATAAAAGCTGTTTTCTCTTGATCCTCCACGACCATCTTGATCTGGTGATATCCTGAGTAGGCGTTCAAAAAGCACAATCGTTCGCATCCCGCCACCGAGTCAATGATCTGGTCGATGCGGGGAAGAGCGAAGGGGTGTTTTGGACAAGCCGTGTTGAGGTCCGTGTAATCAATGCACATACGGAAGGTACCGTTCTTCTTGAGCACCAAAACCGGGTTAGGCAACCATTTGGGGTGAAAAACTTCCACGATGAATCCGGCGGCTAAGAGACGGGCGACTTCTTCCCCGATTGCCTTGCATCGTTCCTCGTTAAACCTGCGAAGATACTGCTGAATATGTTTTGCCTTTGTGTCAACATTAAGATGGTGCTCATCGAATTCTCTCGACACACCAGACATGTTAGAGGGTTTCCATGCAAAGATGTCCTGATTCTCACGGATGAATTCGATGAGCGCACTTTCCTATTTGGGGTCCAGACCCGTCCCGATGGTGAACTGCTTGGATGAGTTGCCAGGAACGAAATCGATTGTTTTAGTGTCATCCGTTGGTTTGAACTTGAGGGGTGACTCAACATCTGTCATTGGCTTCTTCAGGGGTGACATGTCTGCCGGGTCAACATTGGCCCAATGGTGTTTGAGCTCCTCCGCAGCGCAGGTGACTTCCCGCATAAACCGCGTCCCCTTCTTCACATTCCTTTGCAATCCTTCTATCCCCTTCGACCGTGATGGGTCCCTTGGGACCGGGCATCTTGAGCTTAAGGTAAACATAGCACGGGCGAGCCATGAAGCGGGCGTAAGCCGGCCGCCCAAGTAACGCATGGTAGGGGCTTTTCAATTTGACCACCTCGAATATCAGTGACTCGAACCTATAATTCTGCGCCGTTCCAAACGCTACTGTGAGTCTGACTGAGCCTATGGGGTAGGCCGACTTGCCCGGGACAATTCCGTGGAAAACCGTGATTGAAGGCATCAGGTCCTTTTCCAATAAGTTCATCCTTTGGAAAGTGTCAAAATATAAGATATTAATGCTGCTGCCACCATCCATTAGCACTTTGGACAGGGTGTAGCCCCCAACTTGGGGAGCCACGACCATAGCTAAATTGCCCGGATTGTCAACTCTTGGCGGGTGATCCTCCCTACTCCACGATATGGTCTGTTCAGACCAGTGGAGGTACCTGGGAAGGGCCGGCTCAGACACACTGTACTCCCGGTGACTCACCTTCTTATCACGTCTGCAAGCATTGGTGGTGAAAACGTGATACTGCCCATTGCTTAACTGTTTGGGATTGCTGCGGAAACCTCCGTTGTCATCCTGTCCCTACGGAGCCCCCTCTGGAGGCGGCTGCTGAAAGGCTCCTGGCGGGTTATACCGCCACTGATGGTGTACCGGATACTGGCCGCTGCTTGGCTGCGTGCCTCCCTAAGGCCCCTGTTCGGGAAAACCGCCAAAGGGGTTCTGTCGTTGGTTGGGTGCGGCAAACTTCTCCTGGCGTTGGTCCGGGTCATCGCTTTGGCTTTTCTTGATCGCCTCCACCCGAAACTCCCGCATCATGAAGCAGTTCTCCCATGAGTGAGTCGTCGGACCGTCTGCCGTGGCATGGTGCGGGCAAGGGCCTTTGAGTAGCTCTTCATAGTTACGCGACCTCTTCCCGCTGAAGCCCCTGTTTTTCTTCTGGCGTTGGTTGCCAGTGTTGGCGTTGGTGTTGGCGACTAAATCCGAGGGCTCCTCTTGCGGTCTTCGCTTGCCATTGGCTCCTTGATTGTGGCGATTACGTCCCTGGAACCGGGTATGATTTTTGGATGACTCGCCCTTCTTGGGCGAATTAGCCTTACCGTCCTCGCCAGGATCTTTGGTGTCATCTGCTTCAGTGTACCTAGTGAGGGTGTCCATCAATTCTCCCATGTCTTGGACCTTTCGTTTGAGTCGCCCCAATTTTTGCACCAAGGGTTCATAATGGCAATTCTGCTCGAGGATCAACACAGCCTGAGCCGCCGCAATACCGTATGATGAATGGATAATTTCCGCAACCCGCCGTGACCAATGGTGGGCCGACTCATCAGGGCGCTAAACACAATGCTGCAGATCGACGATCGTCATCGGACGTTTGCAAGTTCCTCGGAAGTTCTTGATGAATCACTCTTTCAACTCGGCCCAGGTCTGGATGGAGTTGGGGGGTAAGTTTTTCAACCAAGTACGTGCTGACCCCTCGAGCATCATCGTGAAGTACCTCACGCAAACTGCCTCGTTTACGTCGAGCATGTCCATGGCGATTTCATAACTCTCGACCCACGATGCCGGCTCAAGGTCTGGGGTGTAGTTAGGCACCTTTCTTGGTCCCTTAAAATCCTTGGGCATCCTTTCGTTACAAAGGGCGAGGGCCAAGCATGGCACCCCCACTCGCCCACCGCTCCCGACGAGAGGGGCCGGGGAAACTTGGGTGTTCGGGAGATCCCGGCCCGACGGGTTCTGATGATCAGGCGGGTTGTCTTGAGGGACGGGTCGCGGCCCGTTGTTCACGGCGGGCTGGTCCTCTGCCCGACTCCTGGTGTAACTCGCCTGGGGGGGTGGTGGAATGCAGCATATCTAGGCTATGTGAGAACTGGGCGTTTTGAACCACCGCCGTCTTCAACATCTCGATGGCGTTCCTTGCCTCTATCTCGGCAGGGGTGTTGCCGTGAGTCGGGAGAGACTCCAGATGGCGAGTCGCAGCAAGGCCGTTGTCCACCGGGTTGGAAAAGTGGCCTTGAGGCGTCCGGAATCAGGGAATGCGATCCTTAGCCGTCTAAACCGGCGGGTTAGGCGGTTTACCCGGCCCTCCCCCTGGGGCGGCTCCCGCCCCGGGGGTTCATGGAGTGTCGAACAGGCGGGTCGGGTTGAGATCATGGGGCAGGCGACCTTGGTGTCTCCGTTGATGGACGACGTCGGATGCGCGCTGGTGTCTTTCGAGCCGCCAGTTGTGAGTATTTAAGCGCATCCTTTCGGCCGCAATTTGAGCTTGCCGAGTCTCGATCCTGGCGGATTCCACCTCAGCATCCCGATGAGCCTTTGCAACTGCCTCTTTGAGTTTTGCCAGCTCCACATTTATCCCCTCCTGGTTTTCCGGTGTTAGGGGAGTCGCCATCAGCCTTGTGATCTCCGCCGCTAATTCCACCAGGACAGCGGCCGGGCTTCTAGACGTCTCGCCGGTTCCATCGCCTCCCGTAGGGTTTTGGGAAGGCTGAGTCGCCCCCGCCATATAAATGGAGATCTGGCGGCGGGTTCGGTCAAGGACTTCGGGGTCCATGGCTAGCGACAAGCCCCCAAGACAATCCCCATGTAGAGACCGGATTGAATCTGAATCGCCCATGGATGATTCGTCATCAGAGTTGACTGGTGTAGTTTCTTGGGTCGCCGAACGTTCTGGCTCCTCTGATCCCTGCGTGAACCCAAAAAAAACCGGGCGAGTCAGATTCGGCGTCACCACTGGGCGAACGTACCTGGTCGTCTCGACGATGTCGGTGGAGATGTCCGGCTCAGGCACGGATGATCCGATCATGCCGATGAAGATGTTGATCTTGCCGAAGGGGACCCTGTAACCAGATTCGATCGAGTCTGCTTCGGGCCCCCATTGCTGGTTGTCGATGTAGATCTTCCCGCGGCGGCTCCGGGTCATGAGCCCCGTCGCGTAACTCCCAAACCCTGGTAGGGCTCCCTTTGAGAACTCAACTCCACCGTGCGTAGGCCCCACGGTGGGCGCCAACTGTCGTGGTTTTGTCACGGAAGATGTCCTCATGAAAGGACTTAGTACTAGAGCCATCGCACCTTGGTGGCGACTCAAAGGGGTTGAGCAGGAGAGACACGGCGATTTACCCAGGTTCGGCCCCTCGTAAGGAGGGCCTACGTCCTGCTCTAAGTTGTATTGATGTAGTTTCGATTACAAGGAGGGCGTAACTCGCCAAACCTAGCAATCGATGATTTCTAACCTGCCCTCTTCTTCCTTGGGACTTGCCTTTATATACAGGTCGAACCCCTAGGGTTTACAAGGATACTTTCCTTCCAAACAAATCGTGACCTCTAAGGTCTCTAAGTCACCATCCTCTAAAGCTTGGAGACCTTCCAGAAATTATAAACCGCCATACAACCTTTGGTCTTGCCAGGCCAAGGCCCAAACCACGCTCAGGTGAATCGCCTGATTTAGTGACCCGGCCCAATTAGGGTGGGTTATTAACAGGTTATATCCCCAACACAATGTGTTCATGATTCGCTTATAGTGGGTGACTAGAGAGACAGAAGCTTACACCCGAGTAGGGGAGTTGTGTGCGTATGGGAGTAAAGAGGACTTGATGTTTAATACGATGTTTGGGATTCCCTTAATGATTTCTAGTAGTTGTGGATGCTTGCTAGATGTCCAATCATAAGTGCATATGATCCAAGTACGAAAAGTGTGTTAGTGTATGTCTCTCCCTCATTGCATATGATAAGTATCTATCATGTTATATTATATTACCTATGGACAATCTTTCTCTTGCGTTACACACAAAGCTTTCTACTAAACAACCCCTAAATTTTATTAACACGCTCTTTATTTTCTTGCAAAATAGCAACTAACTTTTATTTACTTGCTCATTATTATCTTGCAAACCTATCTATTACACCTACTAAGTATTTCTACTTTATTTCTCACAAAATATTTTCATACTTGTTCTAGGTAAAGTAAGTGTTGGTGTGCATAGAGTTGTATTGATGGTCGACAAAACTTGAGAGAATATTAATACTACCTTTAGCTCCTCGTTGGGTTCGACACACTTATTGAAAAAGGATACAAATGACCCCCTACACTTGTGGGCTATCACAGATAAAGGTTTGGAACTTCTCCATGGTGATGTCTTCAAGAAGAGAATGACACAGAAGAGCGCCTCCATCGCCGGCCTTGGCATCTAGCAGAACGCAATGTTTTCACCCACATCTGTTTGAAGAACTTGCATCAAGTCTTGTGTACAGATCGCCGCCATCTCAACCAGAGACTAGAAGTAGTCTCCAGGCCTGCGTCGCCTAACCAGCCAGCAGCCGCGCTGCGCGAGCACCAATGCCGCCCGTGCCATCAAAGAACCCTACACCAGACCCCACCATCGGCCCAGGAGAGGCCGACACCACGTCGCCCAACAGACACCGCTGCCAGCTTGTGCCGTCGCGTCGCCGCGCCCAACGGTCGCGCCTCGCCACCACTAGAAGAAAGTGTCCCATGCTGCCATCCTCGGAAAGGAGGAATAGAAGGCCCCGCCGCTGCCTAGGCCGAGTGGGCTTTGCCCGGCAACCTGCGCCGGCGGCAGTGAGGAGTGGCGGACGAGAGAGGACGGGCGAGGGGTGGCAGATCTAGACTCCCAGCGGCCGTCCACGGGGACGACGCAAGGAGAGGATATTTGGGTTTCAGGGGATGGAGGCTCATGAGGCCTGGCTAGGTGCTACGCATAATTTCTTATGCCATGAAAATTTGTCGCTGGATATTCATGGAAATTTTCTACTCCAGTACACACGCTATGGCAAAGCCCCGAAGCAGGGAGACCATCATGTTATTTTTTATGTTATTTTTTAGGGGAATGCCAAGTTTTATTACTCAAAGGCCACATGATGTGGGATACAAAAAGGGTGGTGGGATTGCAACAACCATTGATGTCTACCCAGATCCAAAGAATAAGAACACTTGGCTAATCTATTAGCATCTATATTTGTTGCTCGACTTTCAAAAGAAATTACATTTGAAAATTAAGAATCTCTTTCTTATCTCATTAATCATGGAACTATAGCTGGCCTTAGAGCAACTCCAACCGTGCAACCGAAACGGATGCTGTTTTTGTCCGCCTTTTGTCCGTTTGGGTCGGACGAGCAAAAGTTGGTGTTTCGGTTTTGCAAATGGGTCGGCTAATCCACCCAACGCAGGCCTTGACCCAAATATCACTTGGAATAAAAAAACTTCCCAAACTTCATTAATTAAACATAATTAAACATTAAAACACCGGTAAAAACCCTGCCTAAGTCCACATAAACTTAATTAAGAATAATTAAACATAAAAAGTCCCCATCGCATGGCCTACCCTAGTCGTCGTCATCCTCATCATTGTCGGGGGCGGTAAGGTCGATGAGCTTTGGCCCCGGCCCATCCTAGGGGAATGCCGCCTCCGAGGACTAAGCAGCATCACACGCCGACAATGCTGGTGGCTAGGGCACAGGCTGACGGGCACACTCCTCCACCCATCGGTCCTGACGCTCCTCCTCCTCCTCGTGCGCCCACCGGCGCTTCAGTGCCATCTAAGCCTAGGCCTGGGCGCGCTCCTCCGCTAGCGCACGTGTCTTCCAGTGCAGGAGATACGTCGTCTCCTGCTCCGAAGTGGCGCCAAGCCAGATGGGAGGCGTGGAAACCCACTCCCAGAGCTGGTCGGTCCACTTCTAGAGCTCCGGCTGGTGCTCCTCCGCCTCAACCTTGGGCACGGGAAGCGCTGAAGGCACCGGTGGAGCTGGAGGAGGAGGTAAGACGCAGTCAGCCCCCACGGACAATGCGACGGCTTCCTAGAGGCCCTCCAAGTGCGCGTCCTCACCGCGCCCGCTCTCCTTGATGGCGTGGTAGGCAGCCTTCTCCTCCTGCTCCTCTGGCTTCACCTCAGGCGGTGAGGGTGGGGCAGCCAGATTGAGCTGGACACCATGGAGGTGCTCCTACTCATGCTCCATGGCGAACCAAACCTCCCAGTTTGGCGAGTTGGCCACGTACGTGGGATCCCGCCTCTGCTCGGGGGTGAGGAGCTTGCATTGTTGCCACACCTCCTCCAAGTATGCATGTGCAGACCACGACATTGTTGGCACAGGGATGGGTGGGGGTCTAGATTCCAACCATGCGGGAGGTTGACATCTGGGTAGGCCAGAGCTTGCCTGTAGTGACAGTGCCACCGAGTTTCGTGGACTGGGATGTACAAGCGCTCACGCTCCAGAAGTGGCGCACCACGGTGAGGTGGCATTGGCGTCCGAGACGAGCTTGCACGCAGGTGAGCTTGCCCTTGCCTTTATTGAAGAAACCCATGGCAGACGGTAGTACTAGTTGGCTAGGGTTCACGGTTGCTGGTTGATGGTGGCGGAGCAAAAGTTGCCAGATAGGGATGGGAAGGAGAAGTGGATGAGGCTAGTCCCACCGCATGTTTGGATTAAAAATGACGATGACCATCAGCTTCCAGCAGCTGCCAGGTGGGCCCGAGGTTGGTTGTCACGTTTGATATGACCGTTGGTGGTGGTTGTGCGGCCTACATGTGGAGCCGAGGTGGACACGATGAGGACGCGAGGTGCGTCCGGTTCATGTGCGTGAGGACACAAAACTGGCCCAAATTTGGGCCTAAAATGGGTCAGCACGGACAGGTGACAGACACGATTTGGATTAGCATCCGTGCGCTGGGCCACCTTTTTTGTCCTCGGAGACCCAAATGGACACGCGTGGACGAAATGGGTCGCGTGGTTGGAGTTGCTCTTAGCACCTCTCTAGATGTCATTGACTACGACCTTCGAATCATATCAAATGACAAATTGTGGAGCATCAAATCATGTGCTAGTGCTAGCGCCTCTGAGAAAGCCAATGCCTCCAAGTTGGCGGCCATCATGTTAATTTTCTGAGTCAAGGGAAAAGCTAGCCATATGGGTCGTGATTCAAGGGCCGGCCCATGGGCATGGAATTTTGGCCCGACACGATACTGCCATTATACATAACTAAAAAACACTCACCAACACTGCACCACCGTAGTGCCTAAGAAGCCACATGCATCGAAGAAGATGAAGGCAGATGCGGGCATGGTCCGTCCTTCTTCCCTGTTGCCGCACCCATCGCTAAACTTCAACCTTGACCCACATTTGTCCTTCATGGCCATGTCCTCCTTCTGCGAGACCGATATGGACTTCAACATGTACCAAACCAATGAGGTCCATGACGACCCAATTGAAAAGCCTTTTTGTGTGTGTTGCAATGACAATTGTAATTTGTATTGTTCTGGTGTCAAAAATTATGATAATGTAGTGAACGGTCGTACATAAAAATGATGAACCATGTACGTGGCATAGATGTGATATCTTTGTCCATTCCGATCTAGTTGATTTTGGTTCAAAGACAAAGAAGATTGGGAGCAATTTCTGGACTAATGAGGATAACACTTTGGTTATGGCATGGTAGAGTATAAGCATTGGTCCAATTGCACGGACCTCTCAAACCATGAAAACATACTAGAAGCACATTTTAGAACACAATCATCGCAATGTGTCTGTCTCGATGTAGCACTCCATTAAGTCACTCTCTCATCATTGGAGCTTAATTCTGAAATCTTGGAATAGTCGGGTTGGGTGTGTGACTCAAGTGGAATGTGCCAAGCCAAGTGGAATGCTAGAGAACATGTTCGTGAGAAATTATTTTTGTTCTTTTTATAAGTTATGTACCTTCCTATTTCTAACGTCTATTTTTTATCTTGATAGCTAAGATTCACAAACAATTCGTACATGCAAAGGGAACCAAAAAAGAGTCTTTTGCATTCTTCCATTCTTGGGCTTGCTCCACAAGAATGAGAAGTGGAAGTACATGGACAATTATCCAATTCAACTGAATGAGAAGGCTAAATTTGTAGCACATGTGCCAAACTAGGATGCTTCAGCTGATGATGTTGATGAAGTCCCAAATCAAAATCCCACCGTTACTTCAAGCATCACTGAAAATAAGCCACCCAGAAGGAGAGGTGACAAAGATAAACAGAAGAGTGGAGGATACGCGATCTTTTTCAAGACTGCAACGAAAGAGATCGTAGCAAAAAAAGTAAGTTGGACGGAGCATAAAAACTAGAAAAGTATTTGAGGTGCTCTAAGGTGAAGGCATTGGAGGAGCACAAAATTATAAATGAATGTACCCGTCCAATACGCGGTCATATCCTCGCGAAAACTTGAAAGTCTCAATAGGGATAGAAGCATATTGGAGACGCTTTTGCAAGGTGGATATCATCACAAGTACATGTACTAAAGAGAAGAGTGTACAAGATATTGGCTTACACTCGCCACAAGATAAAACAAGAATACCTCAATACATCAGTATATTGCAATCATCATACAGAAGAGTATGATCTGACTACGGACGAAAATAAACAAAAAAGAGACGACGTCCACCATGCTATCCCACACTGCCGACCTAGAGCCCATCCTATGATCGACAACGAAGGAGAAGAACTCCAAATAGAACAAGCATCGCTCTCACGTCAAAGTGTCGCTTTACCTATACTTGCACCATTGTTGTAGTAATCTGTGAGCCACAAAGACTCATCCATCTCATTACCAAGGGTACCAGACCAGCAAAGCATAACGGGAATGTAATACTTAAGTGGTGAGGTTGCATCAAGCACTAAGAAATTGATATCTAGCTAATTTACAAGTAGAATAAGAAGAGTGTTCTACGCGTAAACAAACTTGTGCTAGTAATGATCAAGAAGTGATCCTTAACACCTACTTACTAGTCAAACATAACCCCGCCATGTTATCTTCCCGAACTCCCTCGAAAGAGAAGATCACGATTACGCACACGGTTGGTTTATTTTAATTAGTTTACTTTGAGTTTTCTATAACGGAGTATTTTAAAATTTCCAAGTTGCCACATAACTGCGGGCACAAATTTCCAAAAGAATTAACCTACAGGGGTGCTCCAACTCATCCATTACAAGTTAACCACAAGCTGCGATGGAAAACCTCAACCTCGAGATAACCCAAAGTGTCCCCGAAATCCTGGTGCATAAGGCATTCGCTAAAGGTAAAACAAATTCAACTAGACCACCTGGCAGGACAGATCCTGAAAGGAGTCGCACGTTTCTCTTTCTAAGGGACTACCAAATAAGCTAGTGTACATGGCGAAATTAAATATCCAAGTTTCCTGAGGATGGCCCCTCACAATGCTCTATTTGTACCATCACTAATGAGGAGCACTGACCCTGTTTGTTGATTAATTATCCATGGGTTAATTACTCCTTGTGCAAGTTTATTAGTTAGTCAAATGTAGTACCAATGT